>NC_056564.1:22702750-22840418 GCF_013358625.1 Macadamia integrifolia
TTTTTTTTTTTTTTGAAGTTATTATTGTTAATTACTAAATTGATTCTCTTTCTAACAATGTTATTGGCAGGTGTAATTGAAATGTACAAATTAATGCTACATGGGATAAAAGTGTAAATTAATAAGTTGTACCAATGAAAAAGAAAAAAAAAAGAGTCTAAATTAAGACCAAAGAGACAAGTCGCGACTCCGACTCTCTTCAACCCTCCAACCCTAAGTCTCAAAGTGAAGACCGAAGACTCCCTTCAACCCTTCAACCCTTATTTTGCTCCGGCGATAGCTGTTCCTGCTCCGGCGTTGCTGTTCCCGTGCTCCGGCAAAGATAGGTATGTTCGACTCTTCTTTTCTTCTATTCTTCTATTCTTCTATTCTTCTATTCTTCTAACCTTCATCTTCCTTGTCTTTGGTTTTCAGTCTATCGACTCTTCTTCTCTTTTTCTAACCGTCTTCCTTGCCACTGGCTTCTTCTCTTCTTCTCTTCTTCTCCTCTTCTAACCTTCTTCTTCCTTGACCCTACAGAGTCTGGTTTGTTTGACTCTTCAGAGTCTTCACCTCTCATTTTTTCTTCCCCATTTTCTACTACTAAATCAGTAATCAGTCTCTTCTCTTCTTCTAATCTTCTTCCTCTTCCTTAGTTCACTCACATAGAACATAAATCTTTCTCTGTTCTGATCTTATTTTGCTTCGGCGATAGCTGTTCCTGCTCCGGCGTTGCTGCTTCTGTGCTCCAGCGAAGATAGGTATGTTCGACTCTTCTTCTCTTCTTCTAAACTTCTTCTTCCTTGTCTCTGGTTTTGAGTCTATGAACTCTTCTTCTCTTCTTCTAACCTTCTTCTTCTTTGCCTCTGGCTTCTTCTCTTCTTCTCTTCTTCTCCTCTTCTAACCTTCTTCTTCCTTGACCCTACAGAGTCTGGTTTGTTCGACTCTTAAGAGTCTTCACCTCTTTTTTTTCCCCCCTTTTTCTACTACTAATCAGTAATCAGTCTCTTCTCTTCTTCTAATCCTCTTCTTCCTCTTCCTTAGTTCACTCGCACAGAACATAAATCTTTCTCTGTTCTGATTTCCTTGGTTTTTATTTTTTTATTTTTTTGGTAATGTTGTATACTTGTATTGTCTTTTTCATTGATGCAAATTTTCTAGTAGTTATGATTGTCAGATTGTGGTCTTCAATTACCAGATTTTCCATGATTAAGAACCATGTTCTGTATTGTGGATTGTATTAATATTAAGCAAGGTAAGTCTATGTGCTAGGGGAAAAAGCCATTGTAATCTATGATATATGTTGGTTCATATAAATTTCTAGTTCTATTCTGTTGCAACATATTTTAACAATGTTTCCTGTGAATCTATGATATATGTTGGTTCATATAAATGTTTCTACAAATTTATAATAATGTCTTGTTGGCCTGTGTGCATCTTTTTTCCCCCACTTGTCAATTCAATGTGGTCTTGTGCAATTATTGATGTAGGATGGAAGGAATCATTTTTTGTTATTTCTCAGCAATGTCTTTATCTTTTGATTTGGATGGATTAAAATACTTGTCTATTGTCTACATTCTAATGACTACTATATTTTTTCTTAGAAAATTGGGGAAATAAAAAAGTAATATACTAAATAACTTTCGAAAATAGGAAAAATAAAAAATGACACATGGGCGATTTGACCGCCATGGCAACGCCATAATGGGCGATTCATCGCCAAATCGATTAGCCACCCCTCCACCGCCTTGGATCGATTTGACGCCGTGACAACTATGGATGGGATTAGACTATATCAAATCGATTTATCCTATTTGGGGCAAGAGAAAGCTCTCCTACTGGCATAGGTACATGCCAGTGTAAGGGTCAATGGGAGGGACCATGGGAGAATCTTTAGAGTAGACGCAGCACATCTTTTCCACACCTGTTGTATCTAGGTATGTGCCTGCACTAGCAGGCAACATTCTTTCTTCTTTAAAAAACTGAAATTTTGGACCATTTTACCCTTTTATCTTACTAGTCAATCAATATTAGGGATTGACCTTAGCCAATACCTATCTGGTCTAGGTGATCCTAACCGATCAAAACTGATTTTTAAGACCATGCACTTGAGGGTTAAAAACTCAGAATATGATTCAGGATCGATCTTCTAATTCTGATTTGAACATTGGTTAGACTCAAAGGGAATCAACGAGACTTACCCAGACTCGGCATTATTCAGTTGGATTTAATATGCATATAAGTTGGTTTAGTCCAATCATTCCCAGTTGATTCCGTCAAATTTACCTATTCAGTCGATCCCAATTTGGGTTTTAAACCACGGATACACATGTTTCTTTTTTGAAACATATACAAAGATTTTCTTCTACTATAAGTCTATAAGGTCAACAATGCATTCCAAGAAATCATACCAAGCACAACCTTAATATTCCACCTATGATCTTAAATATCTAGAAACAAGTGTTAAGTAATGTTTGAAAACGTTTAGAATATTGAAAAAAATAAACAAATAAATAAGGTTAGAATCATTAGTGAACATTTTAAAATTAGTTGACATTTGTATGATTTTTTGAAATGCATTATCGCTTAGAATACATTCCAAAAATGCATATCAGATGCAATCTGACACAGTTTACAGTCTTCAATGCTAGTTTTTTTAATTACTATTAATCAATCTTTAATTGGACAACTGAATCAGGTTGGCTTTGTCTATACTGAAGAGCCTTGTTACCTAACTTCACACAATGCATGAAAGATGTCACTCATATCCCTACATTAACACTCACATGGGATCCCCTCAGATATTCATGAACCCGAAAAATGGAAGGAATGAAAAATAAATAATTTTTAAAACAGCCGATTAGGTTGTAATGGTAGTCAGGTTCACAGAATCCATGAGTTTATCATTTTTATGTTTTAAAATCCTAAATTAGTTTTCCTAATCCCAACAATAAGCTCTCCTCCCCTTTTTATGTTGATCTTTCGATAAGACACAACTCAATGGCTGACGTTTCTCCATAACAACCTCTCAATTATTTTGAGAGGTCTATCCTAAAAGTACAACATTGTGGGGTTTTCATTTGGAGAGGGGTGAATGTTCATGTATGTGAATGTATGTGAACGTCCCTAGTCCGTAGATATGGCATCTATTAATCTCTCACGTATGTGAACCTTCACTGCTCTCTTGGGTTTGGGAATATTATGATGCACGTATACCCGTCAACTAAAGGTGATACCTACCCAAATTCTCAATCTCTCACCACAGGCATACATCCAACAACAACTCACTCTTATCTCAACTAAATGAGATACTTATTACAAAGTCTAAGTTATGCAGATTAATACCTTTCCTCACCACTTTTTCTAAGATTATCTTAAGTCTTTCATTGATTCTTTTAGTTTCCTCAATCTGAATCAAATCATTGCATCATATTACAGCATTCAATTGTCTCAATGGAACATGATTATACCACCTCAAACCACTTTCTCATAGATTTAAATTATGGCTCATTTGTTTAGGGGGTTTTGATGGAGTGGGATTTAAGGGGTGGGAGAGTTGTACTTATTTCCCAAAATCATGGTAAAATCATGTATTTTAATATAATGGGGTGGGAAACACTATAGACAACATTGGGAGATGAGCTTTTCTGTCTGTTGGTGCGGTTTTCACCACATCCCCTTCCAAAGTCTTACCAAGTTAGTGGGATTTTGTGGGGTAAGAAGTCATTGCAATTAATGACTCTCTTTCTTCATTCTTCTCTTCCCTCTCTCCCACAGCTATGTGCTAACCAAACAAGATTGGGGTGAAAAAATCCAATTTTACTTTCCCTACCTTTAACCCCAAAAACATGTGGGACCCAGTAATCAGACATTTTCACCTCAAACTCCCCTCTAAACAAACGGGGCCTTAAGAAATGGATGTGGTTGACATATTATTTTAAAATTTAAAAGGAAAATTTCATAGGACAATCATACGTCCCTCTATGATGTATGTTGTGAAATATTGAACAGTCAAAAACCATCATGTAGATAAGCTTAGCATAAAGGAGATGTAGAGGTAGAGATGAATGTCTGACAAGTTATAAAGAATAAAGTAAGAGCGATTATATTATAACTGATTTAGGAGTAGCTCGGATACTCCCAACATACATCCATGATCGTATTTATGGATGCGTGCATGTATGTGATCATGCAAGTCTTACAAGTGTATTCCATCGTTGCTCCCCAGGCCTAAAAATCTGAGATTATAGGATTCCAAATAAATTAAAAAGAAAATTACAATGCACTTGGTAATGATGCTTTGTGTCTCCTTTTTAACTTGGCGGAAGAAATTCATCATGGCACTGCCTGATCAAACCACCCTACCGGTAATTGCCATAATGAAAGTTCTAAGCAACAGTACTACAAGTTCTGCGAGAGGACATATGAGATTTGAGCCTAAGAAGATGAGGATACATTCCAAGACTGTACAGAAATTGAAAGAACAAAGGAAGAAATAAGATGTTGAGACTGTTTAGACACTGGCAATTGGTGCTCCTCTCTTGATAATCTCCATGTGTGTGGTCTCATAAACTGGTAGACCACTAGAGTAGAAACCCAAGTCATAGTTCTGCAGCTCAAATAGATCAGAGCTTGAGTCACTCTCTCCTCCATCATCCACTTCATCAAATTTCCTAAGGTTCTTCTTTTCTAATGAGTAGTCTTCAATCCAAATCCGATCTTTCTCTAAAGACCCACCTCCATAATTCTTGCTTTTCTCTGGAAACCCATCGAAGAATTTGATCTTTTCATCCAACCAAGGCAAATCCATGTTCTTTTTCTCATTCAAAGCCTCCTGTTGTGAGCTCATCGACCTTACCTGTCCATTGTGCTTTGACAAAGGCACCACTTGCTTGTGATCCGAATAGCTTAGCATTTCCTTGAAGGCTTTTGTGGGAGTGTTGGCATAAGGAGGAGGTGTTCTGAAACCAGAGCTTGAAGATGAATACATGGATGATTTCGAGTCTGTGGTGCTTGCACTTCGAAAATGGCTAATGCTACTCCTCCTTTTTCTCCTCCCACCTGGGCTCTCCTCTTGATCTTTCACAGATTGAGTAGTGGACTTAGATTTCTTCTTCTTGGAGACTGCTTGACTGAAGATAGAGTTGAGAAGTTTAGCAAGTCTGCCACCAGGAGAGCTGGGCAGCTTGTATTTCTTCTCTTTGAGTTGTTTTTCCACCTGATGATGATGATGATGATGCTGGGCTTGGGAAGGAAGTGGCTTTTTCATGGGCATGTCTAAGCTCATCCTCCTTCCTCCTAGCCCCCACGACTGCCTTTCTTCTCTCATGGCCTTGTGAGAGGAGGTTGATCCATAGAACCCGCTGCCTTCGTTTGCACCGGAGAAATACCTTGCGGCTTCAAACACATCGAGCTCACCAGAACCATTCTTCCGGTGGACTGACTTCTTGAAAATCCTATCTAGATCTGGATTCGACCCTGTGAACGACATGGTTGATGAAGGTGGAGAATGGTTATGAAGCTGGTGGTTACATGTGTGGAGTGGTACTTATGGGAAGGGAAATTAATTGGGAGAGGGATTTGTTAGATCATGGGGAGAAGTTTTGGAATGATTGATAGTAGTGGGGAGGGCACTTTTAGTAATCCTTTGTCCCCCTATGATGATAGATATTGAATCTTGAAGGGAGACCCACCCACTAAACATGTGTTCTTGCTTTCTTCTATTAGGGAGTGGGGCTGAGGAAAGAAGCTATGGGGTAGGGGGAGGAGTCAGAGGTGATGAGATTTGTCTCCTGCAATCTCCTTGGATCCTGATCAGCTGGGGTGTAGCTGAGAGAGATGGGGCTCCCAACGGTGTTAAAAGTGTAGTTTTTAAGTAGATATAACTAGGGGTGTCAATTCGTGGCCCGATCCGACTAAATTGATCGGGACCGATCGTTTATAAACCGGTTTGGCCCGGACCATTTATAAATGATCGGTTTCGATTTTACTACTTGGACCGTCGGGCGCCCGACCGAGACCGACCGAATAACGTCCGACCGAGACCGGCCTATTGTGCACCAACTTGGCCCAACCCTTTAATGATTGTAGAATACCTATTTTACCCCCCAAATTAAAGAATAAAAACTAAAAAGTAAAGACATGTTCACATTTTAAATAATTGTTATATTTGGTATCATTTATTGATTTATTGTCATTTTTTTGGGCTTGCATGAGTGGGCCGGAATATAATAGCACATTTTAAAGAAGGCCCGTTTAAAAACCGGTTAAATCTCGTTTAACATTAAACATATCCGTAGCCCGATTAAGGCCCGACTAAAGCCCGATTAAGGTAGCCCGATTATAACCCGAGACCGACTGACCGAATATAAAGTGTATCATGCCCTTAATAACTAAGCCCAATTAGTTAAATGGATGGACACGGTGTAGCCTTTGAAAGTCTTTAAACCCGATTAAGCCTATCGAAACCGAACCGGCCTGACCGGTTGACACCCCTACCCTTGACGCACCCTTTTTCTCTAATATCATCCTTGGAAATCACCCTTGCAAACAAGGTAATGCCGTCCCATCCACCTTCACCCTTCTCTATAATAAGACAAAGACGAGGGTCTGTCAGAAACTCGTTTTGTCACTATTCTATCTATAACACAAGCTGAGGGCTAATGAAAATGTTTTAAGTGGATATATTAATTCATTGATAATATATGTTTTAGTATATAAATAATTTTCGCATCCCAATATTATTTTATCAATTTTTTTTATTATAATTTATTAAATTAATAAAAAGAATTATTCTGAATAATTCTTTATCCAAATAATTTTTAAATCCAAATTTGCGCACTATGACCAAGTTTTGATATTCATCATGGTGGCGGATAACGAGAGACGAATTTGATTTTATGATGACATGGATGACATTCAACATGAAAAAAAGGAACCATCCGCGGAGAGAGGGAACTTTCTCTTCCAACTTATATATATAGACAAAACTTCACCTTCTTATAAAATAAAAAATAAGGATTGAAAATAAAATATAAAAGGGAATTTGAAAAAATAGGACGACTTCACCTACGAGTTGTTTGGAGTCTTTCTTTGGACCTGCACTCCTTAAACCCCGTATGAGGCAGAGGCCACATAATGAGCATGACCGATCTCCTACTCATTTATTTATTTCCATTAAATCTTGATTGTCTGTAAAATATCTTTGTGGGATCTTTTTCCACCTTTTTAAATTATTTATTTATTTTTTTTCCTTTGACTTTGTAAGGTTTTGCATCTTCATGTTCATAAATAAAAGTTTTGTTCTTTAAAATAATAATAAATAAAAAAAAATATCTTGTTGGTCCCCTCTTGATATAAAAAGGACTTGAGGCCTTCATACCAGTCAGAGAGAGGAGGAGTTGAAACCTTCACACCAGAGAGAGAGAGCGAGAGAGAGAGAGATGGAAGATATATGTCAGGCATCCACAGCATTTTATGAAAATGGTGGAACTGAGCTAACGGTGTTAGCTAAATTCATGTTTGAGGGCGTAGATAAGGATGGAAATGGCAAGATAAGTAGAAGAGAATTTAAGTGCTACCTAAAAAATAACGGCTACAAATATAATAAAAAATTATTCAAAAAAATTGATACGGATGGAAACAATTCTCTAGATTTTGAGGAATTCAAGGTCTTCTTCTACCTCACTAGACAGGACGCGTTGAAGAGTTGGATCTTCAAGGTGAGTTCCCTTCCTTAATTTGTTCATTTGGGTTAAAGTCTCTCTCTCACTCTCATCGTCCTTTTTTTTTTTTTTTGGCAAGAGCCCCAACTGTTAAGGTTGCAGAAGGTAATGGAAAAGCAAGAATAAACAATGCACACAAGTTTACGAGGTTCGGCAAGATTGCTTACGTCATCAATGAGATTTCACGTTCCTTTACATGAATTGAGCTTTTGCTTGCTCACTTGCCCTTCCCACCTTTCTTTAGCCCTCGCCCTTCCTCTCATTAACCATTGCAGGTCAAGAAGATGTGAACACAACTTTCTCTCTATAAGAACGGTGCTTCCCAAGGTGTGAAGTGGGAGAGATCTAGATTTCTCCAAGGGGTTTTGAATAAGGCGACCTTTTCATTTTTAATTTTTTTCCTAATAAACGTCTGTTGGTATTCCAGTCTTGCTTCTCCTTTCAAGGCCTATCCGAAAGAGAATCTTGTACATCTTGCTCATGACTATCTAAATAGGATGAACCGGCCCGTGGATATCTTTGCTTCGGAACAAAACAATTAGAATTAGGCTCGATCAACTAAAATTTGAGATTCTACTTCACTATCAATGGAGAATAAGGTTACAACGTTCATCCTCACACCTCTCAGAATTTCTTATAGAGAAAGTAACTCTCGCTACAAATATATAGTTAAAAACCTTAATACCGGAAAGTACAAAACTGTCATCAAATAAAAAATTCAAGTGGGGAGCTGCATCTCCCTACAACCCCGCTATGCAAGGAGCCACCTATCCCCTTGCAACCCCCCTGGCAGGCTTACCAACAAGCGGAACCGCCGTTCTGTCGAGGGGCTTGCACCAGTACTCATAGATTAAACTGCAACGGAATACAAGATATCGTACACCAACACCAACCTCCTCAGTGAGGGAAGGGGAAATTTATTCATAATGTGCATAACTCATGGTTAGAGTATGACATATCTCCAAAATCCATGTATTAAACCACCGGACACCATATCTACGAAACCTTCCTAATCAAGGAGTCAGCAATGTTGTATTTCTCCCTTGGAACAAAAGTAAAATTACAAGATATAAAGTGGGAAAAAAGATACATAATGTCTCTCAAGATAGACCTCAACTTCAAAGGAAAAGTTGAAAAATTCCCTATTGAAGAGGAGAATAACTCCCTTACATATTATCATTCTCTGTGATAATCACCCTAACGTCTTCAGAGATAGCTTCCCCCGAATACTCATGCCTTCCCCTACTGATGGATTATCAAATTCAATAGGGCTTGAAACAGAAAGAAGGCATTGTCCCTGGTGATCACGAGCTATAAAACCAACACCACCTTTAGTTAAGTTCAGCCCTAAACTGGCATCAAAATAGAAGCATCATGATCATGCTGAACCGCTTCAGGTGCAATATTAATACTTCCATAAATATCACTTGATCTTGTAGCAGCAATTCAAAATGAAAGTACTTCAAGAAATTTCTCGAAAGTCTGATGTGAGACTCAATACACATCCTCCGGAGTCCAGAATCGCCATCCAAATATTGTGCCGTTCTTGCATTCAACAAATATCAGGCAATAAAACTGCTTAAGGTAACCAATTCCTTGGATATAGTTCTACCTTTTCTGAGAAAACAAGTTCCATCCGTAATCCAATTCACCAAAGAAGGTCTTGAAGAGACAAAATAACTTAAATTACAAGTAAACCAAACTGCAAACTTCCCTTGCAAAGGAGCAGTCAAATAGGCTATGGGTGATAGTTTCTTGATCTGAACATCTAGAGCATCGCAGTTCAACATCAACTTCCCAAAGACGACAAGCATCTACGATAGCTAAACCAAATGCAAAACAATGCCATAAGAGTTCCTTTATCTTAGGTAGTGATGAACAAGGCCAGATTTTCTTCCAACCTGCATCTAGTATATGATAGAAAATCTATGTAATCACATGGAGATCAGATAAGCATACAATACAATTACTACACAGACAAAAACATCGTACCTGAATCCATGAACAATAATAACTTATCGAATCTCTTTTCGTATGCTCCTCGTACAATACGATCAATGTTGGTCTAGTCTACCCTCTTTCCCTTTTGTTTTTGGTCGTTAGCCTCACTTAATGGGTCAGTGATAACTATATATAGGGGTGAGGGTAGGGACCAACCCTGGAATAAAATTAGGGTTTCCTCCCCATTAAGGAAACAATACCTTAGGTCCACACATAGTAATAAATATTTCATACCATTAAGGTGTGCTAATAGAATCCAATATCTCCATAGAGATCACTTACCAATAATATTAGATTATTTCTGCTTATTCCATCTTTAGTCAACACCACTAAATCGGTTTTGGAAACAAATATTTGACTATGCTAGCCCACTTAATAGGAAATTTTACAATATCCCACTTGGGCAGCATATGTCACAAGTTTTAGATTTTAAAATTTATTTAAAACGACTCTCCGATTTAGATAAACTGAATGTGGCCACAAACAAAACAGTGTCGAATGGAGTGCACCTTAAACTGAATGCCTTGGTCCGAATGAGAATTACAAACACCCAACCGTATTGATCATCACATCTAAAGCGATATAAGACCACACACGTCAAAGTGCTCATAACATCACCGACTTGGGCTAAGCAGTATGAACGTGTGGTATGGAAATAACATGCTATAGTGATCATCATGTCTATTTTCAAATTGGTCATCGCTCGAAAACCAAATGAGCCCTATGGGACAAATACCAAAGGTCTCATTAACTGCAAGCGTCTCCCAAACACTCAAGCTTCAATTAATGAAGCTCATTGGGACTGGGTCCGGATGTCCCACAACACTAGCACTAGAACTCAATCAAACGAGGCTTTGCTAGTGACTGGATGTGTGTGTATTGACTAGAACCTCAGATACCGAATGAGATAAATACACCACATATAACCTCAATTTTCTATATGAGGCAAATAAATAAGTGTATACATATAAACAAATGGCCATAATAAAAATGCATATATATTCTTGAGAATAATAATAATGCATCATATGTATAAACTAAAACTGAAAGTCAAATATGAACATATTGAGCAAAACTCCCACTAATAAAATACATCAAAATAACTAACAAGTTCCATCTTAGTGATATGCTCTTGAAAGACTTTTGGAGTCAAGCCCTTAGTAAGATGATCTGTAATCATGTTTTCTGTAGCAATCTGTTCCATTGTAATCTGTGACTCTTAAACTTTCTCTTTGACAAAAAATTACTTAATGTCAATGTGTTTAGAGTCTGAAGTACTTTTACGGTTATGAGAGAAACAAACCGCAACGAAGTTGTCACAGAACATCCTCAATGGTTTAGATATAGAGTCAACAATTTGTAATAATATAGTTCTACAGAAATTTATGATTCATGAGCTTACTCCCACTGATCTTTAGATAAACCTATTCGATTCCTCCCATTTTCATAAAGGACCTTAGCTTGAACATAATTAACAACCACTGGCTTAGGAGGCTCATCAATTAAGATTAAAATTTATTATCATAATAGCCAGAGAAATATTAAAGGATTAGTTCCATTCCTTAAAATTGGAACCATTCAAACTTTTTTAACAGAAAATAGCTGAGAAATCAAAGCTGACAAATATAATCATACATATTTACCAAAATATATAATATGCAAGAACAGAAGGCATATTAAACTTCCCAACAATATAATTAAATCTGACTAATTGGGCTATTAATTAGATTTATCCCAGTATTATTTTTAATAACTGTAGGAAAACAGAAACTGGGGAAAGATCCGACGTCATCGGGGTCACACCTGTGGTGGCAATATCGCCCAACACATAGTGAAATCTTTCACATGCAAGGCAAGACGCTCGAAACAATACCACTTTGAAGATTCCGTCACCTGTGGTGGCAAGACAAGAACCTTTAAAGCTATGAAGCCCAAAACGTCACCCTCACACTATCAAGCGAAATCGACCAAATGAAGACTCACCTGTGGTGGCAAGAGCACATCATTCGCCATATGGTCTCCTTGATTGCAACCCATCCTGAATAGTCAATAGTAATTTTACAATCTCAGTAACTAGCCCACTAAGTGGAAGCGTAATCACTGAAATTATAAAAAACCTATAGACTTGGATTGCTACCAAATGCCCATGGATTTAGATTTTGGGTGCAAACAATAAGATGAGCTATTTCAGTATTTAATTAATAAAATATTCAACATAAGCCCACAAAAGCAACCCATTATAAACCCTAATAGTCAATATGGTAATAGCATAATTTAACAGTTATCAAAGTGAGTACATTCTTAGTATGACAGTTTTGTACTTCCAGCCATTACCATAAATAAATAAAAATTTAAATATGGTATTTTCTATAATGACAACATGCTAAATATGAAAGTTTATAACATTTATTCATGATAAAAAAAAATTGAAATATGTTACTTTATCCATAATTCATTAGATATACAAAGTTGTATACAAATATGAACTTTCAACCCAAATGACTTTAATATCCAACACGAATATTAGCCCATAAACTTTAAAGTCAATCATAATAAAGCCTTATAATTTCTTCAAGTCAAAAGAAAATTAGCTAATAGGGCACATGAACTGAATAACTTATAGGTCAAAAACAACAATAAGTCTTTAATAAATAAAAGTAATGTTGGCTTAGATCCATAGTAAGTATAAACAACTTCATATGCTTTATACCAATAAGCCACTAAAACTTCAATGAGTTTATTTAAATCATTCAAATATAATATATCTGTTTTATCTCGATGAATTTTCAATAAAATTGAACTTTATCACAAGTACAAATATGATATATAAATTTGAAGAAATATTACTTAAACAATGCACTTGTGATATTTTGAATCATAAATGGGTGTCAAAACTCATAATTATGTGTCTCGTGACGAAACCTGATGTCACGGATGATTAATATAACATCGAAGAAATTTCAAAATACCCCAGATTGACTTAAAATTTATGAAACGACAAGTGTAGTATACATAATAAAACATGTATGATACATCTATTACCCTCAATAGGATAATAATTTATTCTCCCACTAATATAAGAGAGTAGGACTAGATGACCTAATAAAAGTACCATTTATAAGAGTCAATGTCAGTTCATATTAGAACTAGATCTAACTGTTGGCTTGAATAAACATAGTCAAAATAGTCAACGACATAAATAGATTACAGAAATCATTTTAATAAACTAAAATGAAATGATTTTTGATTTCACTTGCATAAACTGTTTATGGTCTATCCAATCAGTAGACTTCAAAACTGGTTTTCATTGAAACTGTACTGAAAATAATTAATAAATCATCAACATGTAGAAGCAACGTAGGATGATCTTGGGTCATAACATCTCAAATGTGAGTATAGGTATCATCATTAATATTAATCTTTAAGATGCCAACTCTACCCACAAGAATCTTCACAAAAAATTGATTTACATAGACCACACTAATAACAAAGTTTAACTTGGTGAGATTCATGTGCATTCACTGTAATGACTATATCACTCAAGAGTTATAGCTGAAACTATATCCTTATCCTTTAAGACAGGAATACACTGGTCCTCTCATTTTCTTGTATTAACTATGAAAAGAATAATAACTTTTGAGATCCCCTCACCTTTGGGATTAGAAACCTTAGGTTACTGTCATTTTCTTTAACTTTGGTGACATTATCTTTAGGCAAATGTCACCTACTATGCTGCCCTAGGGAAAACCATGAAAGAACAAGATACGTCACTTTGGTGGAATCCACATCACCCTTTCATGGTTCCCTAGAAATGCATTTTGCAGCTAAACATGTACGAAAGCTTACACTTAACTTAACTCCAATATATTTATTCATCATAGAATATTCCAAATATGACATGCAAACATAAAATGTCATTAATTTTCTGTCTATGTCATTCATAAATGACTTTTTATAATATCATGGCAATGATAAACCAATGTAGAAACATATACAAACAGAAATACAATTCTAAAGCCGCTATAGAATAAAAACAAAACACTATAGTTGTTCCAAAATAGTTATGGAACATAAAATATAGGTCCATTTTTTTTTAATTCAACCCAATATATTGAATATACATCCATCGGTCGAACCATAAACAACATTTCAGAGTACATAATTACATCCTCTCGCTAGTTTGACCAGTTAAGTAATTATCCACAACTTCCCAAGTACATGATAAAGCGACATTATGCGGACCAATAGTATTTTATTTTCATATGACATTGGGACTTTCAATATAATTGATCTAAATATGAAAAACCTCATTGGACATTATTTGAAGACTGACCATTACAAAAAAAAAAAAAAAAAAAAAAAAAAAAAAAAAAAAAAAAAAACTCATTTATTTCAGTGCATTTCCATCAAAATTGCCTATGTTATAAATAGACTATATATAGTGTCTCATGACAAGACCAAATGTCACAGACTATATAGCATTGAAGAATCTGTCAAAATAACCCGAATTGGTTCAAGAAAATCACAAAACAACAAGTTTATGCCATATAAACAAATTAATATAAAGACAATATTAGATTTATCTGTCAACTGCAGTAGAACAAAATTTCATCCTACAAAATATAATGAGATGATAGAATCTGTAATCTTAGGTGTGACAGTATTCCATCATTTCAAGTTACTGGCACAATAAAATACCCCTCATAAGAGTCAATAACCAATCCATTTTGAACCGAATCAAAACTGGTTTGAATCAAAATAATACCTAAACCAATGGTCAACAATCATTATATAAACAAATTTCAATACCACAAGCAAACAAGCCTTTTAAGAAACAAACAAACACCCCCCCTTCTTTTTCTTTTTTTTTCACAATAAATCCAAGACCAGGGCCAAGCTCAGACCTAATCCTATCAACCAATTGGCCCAACTCGTCTATCCTACTTGAACCGATTTGATTCGTCTTACCATTGGCTCATTACTTAATAAGAAAAGAGAATATACAAAAGGAAAAATGAAAATTTTATCTTCACAAAAGACAAAAGTCTTATCATATAAAGATACCCAAACAAACTTTTATGACAACCTTAAGTATATAATAGGAAGTTTCAAAATCAAATTTTCTTTAATTATTTAAATAAATGCAATCCAACCTACTAAAGGAACTACTTAATTTTAGGTTTCTCAATTTTTGAAACGGAATTACTCTACTTTATAAACACTTAAAATATCTTTGTTTATTCAAAAAAATATGTAACTTTACAGCTGTTGAGCATTCCAAAGGAACCAAAGTCAAAAGCTTAACTCAATGTATTTATTATACATGTTAGGCATGTGCCTGCTAAGATCATGGGGTTTCCCTGCGAGAGTTCCAGTCTCTCAGGCGACGGTCTAAGTCATTGAAGTTTTCGCTTGAGGTCTTATTGGGCCGAGCTTGGTTGTTAAAGAGGTCACTTCTTCCGGCCCATGAAATCTCATGGTTTGAGTGATCTCATCATCTATTTGCCGATTTTGGTCAAAGTTTGAGAAGGGTCAAATGTCACCAAGCCCACTCAATTCACGGGTGGACTGGGTCGGTTGATATCCAATCTATATTAATTCCCAGTCCCAGTTTCCAACCCTAAGTTGCAGAGTGAAGTGGAAACATAGACGGTACATGTTCTCCTTCTACTTGATTAATTCAACCAACAACTTGGCAAGTCAATGGGCATGGACAGAATAGCCACAAAGGAAATTTTTATTTTTTTTTATTTTTTAAAGATCTTAAGTTTAAAAAAAAAAAGTAATTACCAAGTCTATCCCCATCTTGGCATCTTTTACTAATGCCCAGAACGCAAAACAATAATTTATTTATTTTATTTTCAGGACTTGGGGTGGCCACAATTAGCAACGAACAAGGCTGGAAAACTATGTTCAACACTTATATTGGTTTGGAGAACATGATCCCAATTCCACCTTCAAAAACAATTGTTCTACTATAAAACAAGGTCAGCCCTTCAACTAATCAAACAAGGCCGGTGCAGGCAGTCCCAAACTTTTTTTTTTTTTTTTTTTTTAAATCTAAGAGGTACCAAAAGTTTTATGTTAATCAAATTTCGATCAAATCAAAATGAATCTATGTCATCACATGGAGATCAGATAAGCATACAATACAATTACTACACAGACAAGAACATCGTAACTGAATCTATGAACAATAATAACTTATCGAATCTCTTTTCGTATGCTCCTCGTACAATACGATCCATGTTGGTCTGGTCTACCCTCTTTCCCTTTTGCTTTTGGTCGTTAGCCTCACTTAATGGGTCAATGATAACTATATATAGGGGTGAGGGTAGGGACCAACCCTGTAATAAAAGTAGGGTTTCCTCCCCATTGAGGAAACAATACCTTAGGTCCACACATAGTAATAAATATTTTATACCATTAAGGTGTGCTAATAGAATCCAATATCTCCATAGAGATCACTTACCAATAATATTAGATTCTTTCTGCTTACTCCATCTTTAGTCAACACCACTAAACCGGTTTTGGAAACAAATATTTGACTATGCTAGCCCACTTAATAGGAAATCTTACAGTATAGACTGCCAAGAATGGAGCCAAAAGGACAATGGTGCTTCAACCTGTTTTTCTGCCCTAGATTAGTGATGTGGTGGTAAGATGTTTTAATAGAGAACACCCAGTTTTAGGTGGAAACCATTCAAGCTTATCACTTTGTGGAAAGAGAAACAACTTAATTTTAGAAATCTCCCTAATATCGTTGTGATTTAGAAATCCAGCCATAATATCCAATATCCAAGTACGATTCATCTCATCAATGTATAAGTTCCAAAATAATTGGAAGATCCAAAGGGCAAGGGGTAGACACCATATAACCGTTGTTATATAAATAGAGTAGAAATTAAAGCAACTTAGCTCCATCGACAGCAATGGTGTCATACACTAGTCTGAAGAAAAGGAGAACCTAAAATGATGTTAAAAAAAAAAAAGGGGAATTCCGATCACATAATGCACAAAAACAATACACAAAAAAAACGAATAGAAATTCCAATAATGCAATGCTCACAAAGAAGTTTTGATAGGATTTTCTACGTCCATGGAGAGATGAGATCTGCTTCACTATCAATGGAGAATACGGTTACACTTAGGGGTGTAAATTTAGTCCTAACAACCCGAACCTGCCCTAAGCCCAAATAGGGTCTGGGCAAAGTTTTCCAACCATGAGGGCAAGTTAGGGTTGAAAAACACCAACTTAGGGTCAAGGTTGGGTTGCGTTGGGCCTAGGTTGAGGCCTAGGCCCGACCCAGCCCAACCCATCCCTGATTTTTAACCCTGATTATATAATATATTAATATGTTTAATATATATATCATATTATTGTTGTTGTTATTGTTATTGTTATTGTTATTGTTATTGTTATTGTTATTATTATTATTATTATTATTATTATTATTATTATTATTATTATTATTATTATTATTATTATTATTATTATTTAAGTGCATGTACTCACGCTTCATGACGAATCTTTTCTTGGACTACTTTACCCTTCTTGTTTATTTAAATACATTAACTTTTCCATTATCCTTTAGAAAAATTACATTCACCTCCTCTGTAGTTTGTCGAAATTACACGTGGATCCAAGGGTTGGAACGAAGTACATCTCCCTCCCCTAGCATTAACAGTGTTGGTATTCTGTTAGTTTTAAATACCAAAAGATCGTATTACCCTTTAGTGAAAAACCAACTAAATAAGATAGGCATTTGTTTGGCTGCTTCTCTGCCTTATTCTTCTTCTTCTTCTTCGTGTGCGCCTTCTGTTGCGGCTAATGGTGGTAGTTGGGGGTGGTGGTGGTGGATTAATTCTTCCATGGAAACAGGATAAACAATATATATTGAAGCGAAGATGACCACTACGGTGGGCATATTGGATACCAAAGACAAACGACCCTATTCCATCGGTACTTGAGGAGATCACCTCCAACGCCAACTATGGCGGGACAAGAGAGAGAACCAGGTCGAACATTCGATCCATCTCCATCAAATATATGTTCCCCATCCCCACTACTCCACATTCTCTCCTCTCATTCATCCATGTTACTGGCCATACAATAAGAGAGAGAGAGAGAGAGAGAGAGAGAGAGAGATGGATTTGACAGTTGACAAGAGAAATATAGATACTGGGTTATTGATTTATATTTGATTGGTAATGAGACGTTGGGTTTTCTATTTATATAGGAAGTGCGGATTGTAAGCAAAATATAAATCCTCGTCAATGAGTTCCAGTCAAAAAGCAGATCAAATCATAATGAAGATTTCGATTTTTGTAAGAGAAAATCAAGGAATATTGATACGGCCAAATTGATTGCCCAGTAGGGTAAGGGCACGTGTTGCCCACCTGGACACGTGTCGCCCACCTAATAGAGGCTACAAGGATTCTGACCACGTCAACCGCATGAAGAGAATATTCCTCGTGAAGGGGATAAGGCGTATCCGAATAGGACTCAAAAAGGAAAAGAGGCAGACCTGAGGAGGACTCCTCCAAGGAAAAGAGAAACCCTAAACCCTAAGGACTATAAGAGAGGGTCGGAGATGAGGACAAGAGGTAAGCAAATAGACCGACACCATTACTCCTATAAAGAACTGTGCAGCCGATCTCTAACTTGGGCGTCGGAGAACTAATCTCGGACAAAGCTCCGGGCTTCTACCTTCTGTGCTTGTGCAGGATCAGCTCATACGGATTTTTGACAACAACAGATTGGCGTCGTCCGTGGAAACGACAGTAATGGTGGGGAGAACCTACAATCGTAAGAAGATGAGAACAGCATCGAACATGAACATGAGGGAGGAGGAACCTTCAGGATGGCTCCCTCCCTCGACGAAAATCGGAGAAAGCGAAAACGATGATCGGGAAGGTTCCACGAGTGACCAGCGTTCGATCGGATATTTGATGCGCGGAGATAGTAATCCTCCACCCCCTCCTAGAGCCAGGAATATGTGACAAGGGAGCAATTCGAAGCCCTCCAGGAGAAATATGACCGAATGGCCGAGGCAATGAAGGAGGTCTCCAAAGCTATCTCTCAGAAGACCGACGGAGCACCACGAGGCCCCCATATCTAGCCCAAGCGAACTCGAGACGAGGACCTGAGCAGTATAGGATCAATAAGGTCCGGTCATAATCCTCGAAACCGAGCAATGAGGGAAAGTCCCGCACCCAGGGGAAGGACGCGGCGTGCCACCTGGGCCATACATGGGGAACCACGCCATGGAGATGACCAAAGACACGAGGACTCAGGGTTGAAGAAGATGATCCTGAACCTGAAAGATGAGATTAGGAAGGTGGCAAAAAACTAGACGGGAGCTCGCGAGCCAGACCTCACTAATGGAATGCCTCTAGCTGATGAGGTCATGAGGGACCCACTCCCGGTCAGCTTTCGCCTGCCAAAATGTGACACCTATGACAGGTCTGGAGACCCCATCGATCATCTGGAATGCTTCAAGGTTGCTATGCAGTTCCATCGAGTCTCGAAAAACATCGTGTGTCGCGCTCTGCCATTGATGTTCAGAGGAGCAGCAAGGCCATAGTACAACCCTTTGCCGACGAAGTCGATCCATAGCTTCAGCGATTTAAGTTACTTCTTCGTGAAGGGATTCTCCAGTAGCCAACCCCATTAGAAGACCCCATTGAACTTGACCAACGTCAAGCAACATGAAGGAGAATCACTGCGAAACTACATGAAGCGCTTCCAACAAGAGAAGATCACGATCAGAGGTCTGGACCCGAAAGAGGAGTTCACAGCCCTGCTGAGAGGCGTCAAGGATAAGAAGCTGAAAAGGTCTTTGGCGAAACATACACCGAGGAACCTGGCCAAGTTGAGAGCTCGGTGGGATAAGTACATCCAGATGGAAGAAACCCTTCAAGCCGATGGAGCAAAACCAAGCCTTGTACAAGAGTAGCAAGCACACTTACATTTTGTAATTTTTGCTCCTAAGCACTTTTAAGTTGTAACTCCTCATCCTAAGCTCTCTGGAGGATTTTATTTAAGAAAAATGTGTAAGTTGGTTTACGGCATTTGATAGGAATTCTCCTGTTTGGTGGCTTCAATTTTGCTGAAGGGATACAGCCGAAGGTCTTCACCTCGGTTGGGAGCTCAGGCAAAGACCGAGCAGACTAACCGAAGGTCCTTACCTCAGTTAGGAGCTCAAGCAAAGGCCGAGCGGACCTAACTGAAGGTCCTTACCTCGGTTGGGAGCTCAAGCAAAGGCCGAGCGGACCTGACAGAAGGTCCCTACCTCGGTTGGGAGCTCAGGCCGAGGCTGAGCTGACCTGACCGAAGGTCCCCACCTCAGTTGGGAGCTCAGGCCAGGCCGAACTAACCTGACTGAAGGTCCCTACCTCGGTTGGGGGCTCAGGCCGAGGCCGAACGGATCTGACCGAAGGTCTCGGTCACAAGTAGAACTAAAGCCGAAGCCGAAGGAATAAGGCCGAGCTGACGTTGATTACTCCCACAGGAAGAGCCTCCTGGTGGGAGTAAGGGGGCTCCTGATACGGCCAAATTGATTGCCCAGTAGGGTAAGGACACGCATCGCCCACCTGGACGTGTCGCCCACCTGATAGAGGCTACAAGGATTCTGACCACGTCAACAACATGAAAAGAATATTCCCTGCGAAGGGGATAAGACGTATCCGAATAGAACTCGAAAAGGAAAGGAGGCGGACCTGAGGAGGACTCCTCCAAGAAAAAGAGAAACTCTAAACCCTAAGGACTATAAGAGAGGGCCGGAGAGGAGGACAAGAGGTAAGCAAATAGACCCACACCATTACTCCTGTAAAGAACTGTGCGGCCGATCTCTAACTTGGGCGTCGGGGAACTAATCCCGGACAAAGCTCCAGGCCTCTGCCTTCTGTGCTTGTGCAGGATCAGCTCATACGGATTTTTGACAGCAACAAATGTGAACGAAGCCTAAGAAACGAGTGCTTTCCAGAGGAGAATCGATTTCAAGATAATAAGACAAATTTGAGCGGTTAAAGGATTAGGGGATCTATGTACTACTTCTTGCTTCACACCTTGCTGGGAATTAAGAGCTATTCTTACAATTGAATCCATGGCTAGGTAAGCATACTGGACATGGTTAATTTATGTGGGTTTTGATGATTACATTTCTGAAACCTTGAAAGGACAACAAGAAGCATAAATTTAGCCGGAACCCAACAAGAAAACCGATTTGAATGCCAGAACAATTTCGCTGGTTCTTTGCCATCTGGGTTTGGTATTTGTTACCGTCGGAAATCCACCAGAGGAGCTAAACCTGCACAGGGACAGAAGGAAGAGGCCCGGAGGTATCTTTGGGGTTAGCCCTCCGATGCCCAAGTTAGAGACTGGCGGAATAGTGTTTTCACAAGAGTAATGGTGTGTTTTCGAGCCCCCTCTTATAGTGCTTAGGGTCTAGGGTTTCTTTTGGGAGTCCCCCTCGGGTCCGCCTTTTTCCCTTCCCGAGTCCTACTCGGATACGTGCTATTCCCCTTGTGGGGAATATTCCCTATTCGGGTATCTTCTCCTCACGTGGTTTACATGGTTAGAATTCTTGCGGCCTCTTTCAAGTGGGCAACACGTGTCCTTCCTTTGGATACGACGTGTTCTTACCTTACTGGGTGATTAATTGGGCCGTATCAGTATTGCTCTGGTTGCTGTGGAAAAACTCAATCTTTCATACGATAAATTGAGTTAAACCCTAACATCATTCGAACTTGAGATAGGGGATTGAGAAATTGACCAGAGGGAGAGAGAGAGAGGCGTTGCCACCAGAAGATCACCCAATTGGAGATATTCTACTCGTAGTTCCTCAGAGAAGAAAGAGGTGGATGGAATATTCCAAGATTGAAGAAAACAGAGCCCTCTTTTGTTTTGTTTTAATAGAAGGGCATATAGGTAAGTTCGTGTGTTCAAAAGGGTATTTTGGGTATTAGATTATCATCATATTAGGTGACATCATCAATTAACAGTCCCAATTTGACGAAGACTAACGGATTGGACCTAATTGTAAGAATCTTAAAAAGTGCATGGAAGAGGTCCGTAATTTATTCAAACCCTTGGATCCAAGTATAATTTCAGCAAACTAAAAGGGAATGAGATGTAATTTTCCCTTATTTTTGTTCCTTATCTTTCTTATTTTTCTATTTCTTTGGTACCCTTTCTTCTTTTTATTAATTTCTAAATATTAGATTAAAAAAATTAGTTTTTATATTACAGTCTCACGCTCTCTACTTTCTCTCTCTCCTTCTTTCTCTCATTCTCAAGCCATATACTGTCTTTTCGTATTTCTCTCACTCTCATGCCCTTTACCTTATTTTTTTAATATTTTTTGGTAAAATCTATAATGTTAATACTTAATTACTCTTTAAAAGTTAGTTTTTATATTCCTCTCCTTCTCTGACAATCTCTCTCTCTCTCTCTCTCTCTCTCTCTCTCTCTCTCTCTTCTTTTTTTCTTTTTTTCTTTTTTTTCTAACGATAGTTATCCAGACCTTCGGCCTGATTAATCACGCAGCCCGTACTGACCCCACAATCGCATGGGCCGAATCATACCAAGGTTGAATGAAAACCATTCAACTTTCACTGAAAACAATGAAGAGCACTAAACACCTCGTGTGAGTGGCCCAATGTGTGCCTAGTGAGAGTCGAACTTAGGACGTCCGAGTTTATGGCTCGTACTAAGTTCGTTGCTCACCAACTGTGCTACCCCCTTGGGTTCTCTCTCTCTCTCTCTCTCTCTCTGACATACATTCCCCTCTCTCTTTATGAAATATCTATCTTCTATATGTTTTCTCTATTAATTCGTTATCACTCAATCTATCTTATCACAGTTTATATCTTTTTATATTCTCTGCCCCATTGCTTTTTAGTTTTTGGTTTCCTTTTTTCCTTCTTCTTCTTCGTTTTTTTTTTTAGGTAACCCTTTCCTATTGAATTAATCCTTTTGTTTTCTCCTTTTGAATCTCTTGACTCTTCTTCCGCATTCCATCTCCTTCGTTTTCTCTTCTAATTGATATCTCTCTCCCTCTGACGTTAGGGTTGGGAAATCCTACCGCCTAAGTTCACTTTGCATCATGTCTTCCACCCTTCATGGTCATCATTCTGTATCACCTTATTGAGATAGTCCCAAATCGGATGTGGGTGACTCGATGATCATGTATAAGAGCCACAAGAGGCCACCCCACTTCAAGCCAATTGGTTTTAAGATGGAAGCTTTAACATGGTTTCAGAGCCGCAAAAGCTCCACAGAGCTTAGCCGCCCCTCCCTTCCCTATGGCCAGCAACAACTCCCCCAAGGGAGATCAGACACTAGCGGCCCTCTCTCTTACTCCTCTTCCTTCTTCAACACAAGCTTCTCCCTCCATTCCCAATGCACACCATTACCTATCTATCAAACTAAACTCCAATTTTTTTTTTTAATTTTGGAAGACTCAACTAGAACCCTTCCTTGAAGGAGAGAATCTGCTTGGTTTTTTAACTGGCTCCAACCTATGTCCATCGGAACAAAGTGCTGCTACTTCCTGGCATCAACAGGATGCCCTCATTCGCAATCTCCTTATTACATCCCTCTCTAAAGAGGTATTCCCTCTTATTATCGGCAAAACCACCAGCTATTCCATATGGGAGACGCTGACCACGGCCTATACCTCTGCCTCCACCACCCGTGTGCTCTCTTTTCATATGGCCCTGTAAGATCTTGTTCATAAACCTAAGGAATCGGTGTCTTCCTTCCTCCAACGTGCAAAGAGCCCCTCTGACGAATTAAGTGCCATCGGTGAACATCTTAAAGTCGCTAACTTTAACATACACATATTCAGGGCTTTGTGCGCTGATCTCAGAGAGGTCATTCCCACCTTTCTTGGTCGCTCCACTTCAGTATCCTATGATGATCTAAATGTGCTACTCCTCAACCACGAGTTCCTTGTGAGCTCCTCCCTAAAGAAGCTTGCCATCACTGATCCTCCATCTAGCAACTCCAATCCTTCCACCAATCAAGTAACCAAAACCACCAAAGGTGGCTCACAACCTAATCCGCCTCAATCTCAATCCTCTGATCGTGGTTCTTCCCGAGGCCATGGAGGTAGCAATCAAGGTGGACGTGGTCATGGGGGCACTATTCCAACCAAGGCCAAGGACGCCTATTTTGCACTATCTACCATCGCACCAACCATGCAGCATCTACCTATTACTATCGCCCACTTACCCCTGCAGCTTACCACACATATCCTAGCCCTATGACCGCCTACCCTACCTGGCCTAATCCCCCTGTGAACCCACCATCCGCTTACTATACCCAGCCTAACCTATACTTCAACACCTCACCTCCATCCATATGGTACCCTGACACTGATGCTACGCACCACGTTATGCCCGATCTTTATTCTCTATCATCTTATGACAACTATTCAGGTCAGGATCAATTGCAGGTTGGCAATGGTAAGGGCCTTCCCATCACACATGTTGGCTCTACCCAACTTTCTTCTCCTAATTGGAATTTTAATCTCTCTAATGTTCTTCATGTTCCTTCTTTGAATAAGTCTTTACTTTCTGTGCAACATTTTACTCGTGATAATAATGTTTATTTTGAATTTCACCCTTCCTGTTTCTTTGTCAAGGATCTGATAACTAGGTGTACTCTTCTTTCTGGACCAAGTAAAGATGGTCTATACACTATTCCCATGTCATCTCCCTTGCCATCTGCCAATATTGCTAAACGTACCACGTGTGATGGATGGCATCAGCATCCCGGTCATCCCCACCATCGGGTTCTTCATCAAATAATTCAAAAAAATAGTCTTCCTTGTCTCTCAAATAAAACTAGTACTCTTTATACGGCGTGTCAACTTGGCAAGGCCTCTAGGCTTAGTTTAAAAAAAACATACACTCGTTGCTCTTTTCCTTTAGATTTATTGTTCACTGATGTATGGGGACCTTCTCATTTTATTCCTGGTGATGGTTTTCGTTATTTTCTTATTTTTGTTGATGACCACACTAAGTTTATCTGGTATCAGAGCAAGTACATTGGGCCTTTGTCGATGATGAGCTCTTTGTTCGATCCACGAAGATAGAGCCATAAGAGGCTTGCACATAAGGGGGAGTATTGAGATAGTCCCACATCGAATGTGGGCAACTCAACGATCATGTATAAGAGTTACAAGAGGCCACCCCACATCAAGCCAATTGGTTTTAAGATGGAAGGTATAACACGCCTGAGAAATCACTAGTGACAGTTGTTGGAGGTAAGTTTCTCTATCTCTTTTTATGGGTTACAACAATATTTAGTTTTCTCATGAGGTTCCGATTCTTCACATGCATTCCATCGTTGTTCATCGCAGGCAATTTTAAAGACACAACAATGGGGATCTAACTTCAAATAGATGTTGGTATCAATTCTTCCCACTTTAATGATCCCTCTGTCTAACGTTTGGGTTAGGGAATGCTACTGCCTAAGTTCACTCTGCACCAGGCCTTTGTCCCTTCGTGGACATCACTCTGCATCGCCTGAGAAATCACTGTTAGCAGCGCTAAGTAAGTTGCTCTCTCTCTTTTTTCGTGGGTTAATTTAATACGAAGAAGAAAGTCTAGTACAGGTTCCCTATCTCAGTTTTTATAATATTGCATAAACCTTGCTAAAATATTCATTGCCTCCTCTCTCTTCCTTCATTTCTCTCTGGCAAAGTCACTTTAGGAAGTAGAATGCCGACATAACATCGCAAGTAGCTACCAACATTGTTGATGGTGCCCCCGCTACATGCTGAGGGCAAAGACGCAATAAAGTACAACAGTCTGCAACCGATAAGTGTAATTTTTTTTCCAGCTCTTTTCCAGTCCTTTATGGCTTCCCATTCATCAATCTTTGTCATTACAGCTTGCTTTTGCCCCATCAATTTTCCCTGCTGATCTTGAAAGTAAACATGGTGGCAATGGCTCTAGACTAATGAATGGGATGGGGGAGTTCTTCCCCAACATTCCCATAATTAAGGATGAGGTAAGAGGTTTAGACGACCTTTGTTAAGAGGAAATTAAGATCAGGTTATGTTAAATTTGTTTGAAATTGTGCAACAATTTGATTGCCCTTTCCTATGTTTGAATACTTAATTTTTTTTCTTTGCAATTTGACGTTTTAATTTGCATTTATTTCTTTTATTTTTTAGGGTCCTTCTAGCAAGAATTGTCTGACATTTATAGGATTTCACTGAGAGGCATCTGCGTGACTTTTTACAGGCATGAGCTTGATATAAACCTATTGAAATGCATTAAACGAATGGGCAATCAATTATAACGGAGAGAAGAATTATTTGCTTGACAAGATGGATTATCTTCAGTTATAGAATCTACAACAAAGAGCTGGAGAGAAATTCTTTTGGAATGTTAAAAGTTTGCAGCCTAAATTATTGGAATTGTTTTTTATAAAGGGCAACCCAGCAGGTATGATATCTTTGCTTAATGATTCTTCATAAATATCTTTGTTATATGTTTTATTCAATAATACTATGGACAGTCCTTTCCTATTAACAAGTTGACAATCCTACATTTAGAATCAGGGCAACCGTTTGAAAATGATATAGAAGAAGAAGAAAAAGAGAGGAAGTGCCATCCAAATTATGGAGACATGCAGTTTCCATCGCTTACTTCACTTTCTGTTTTTTTCATCTTACCGCTCCCTATTAAGGAAATTAATCATCTAAGATTAGATGTGCTTACTTTTAATTTGCTATGGTTTCTCTTGCTGAAATGGTTTTTATGGACATTGTTGTAGATAGTTGATGCAATGTGCCATACATTTACTCATATGATTGGCACACTTCCCCCACAATTTTTTTTCCATAACAATTTCCACAATACTCTTAATGGCGTATTATTTAAATGATGAAATGTTTTTTGTATGATCATTTCTTTATTCTCATATTTGGTTTCATCTTTCTTTGATCACGGATTTTATAATCTAAATATGGGTATTTAACTCAATTGGTAGAGTACTTGTGGTGTAGGAAATGGTTCCATACCTCAAGAGGATGGTGGTTCGAATCCACCAAGTTTCTTATCTATCTTTTCATTTTATTGATATCATGGGAATATCTTGATATCTTAAACATGAAAAATATATATTTTTCAAAATGAAGCCGTAAGAGAGGAAGTGGTTGCTTTTTTGCAGTTTTTGTACAATATTGACTGATGAGTTAAACCAAGTCAGCTCAACACTTAGGCAAGTTAGAAACTTGACTAAAGTGACCAGGCTTAGTCAAAATAACATTGAGTTTGAGTCGAGTCTCCCATGTAAATAGTAACTAAATCACTTAGAGAGAGAGAGAGATATTCTTCCAAGATCTCTCTCTCCCCTTATTTCATAATAGCATTTAACCATTGATTGTCTAAAAAAAATATATATTGTAATTGTCAATCATTATTTTAAATTTAAAAACTAATATTTAATAATAATCTTAAACAGGAAAAAAAAATCTTAAATAAATTACGTAGAAGGGGAGGTGGCTCTCTCTCTCTCTCTCTCTCTCTCTCTCTCTCTCTCTCTCTCTCTCTCTATATATATATATATATATATTTAAATTGTTATAATTAAAACCTTCCAAATGACCAAAAAACCCCTCAAAGTGGAAGATGAAAGAAAAAAACTCTCTGTCTTTAGTATACTTTTTCAAAAAGACAAAAAAATCATTGACATCTACTAAAAAAAAAAAAAAATTCAAAATCTATTACTCCTCCTTAAATCTCTCTCTCTCTTCTCTCTCTCTCTTCTCTCTCTCTCTCTCTCTCTCTTTTCTCCCATATTTAAATCTCGTATAATTAAAAAAAAAAAAAAAAGGCTCCTAAAATCTCTACTTCCATCCTTTAAAAAAAGAAAGGGGGGAAGTGCTAAGTTTTAAAAACATTTCCACCTCTCCCTTCTCTCCCTTAAATGTTTGTACCGTCCCTCAACCTTCCCTTCTCTGCTCTCTTCCTTAAAACGATGGACCTTTCTCAGTGCCCCTTCCCATCCTTCTCTTTTCTCCTCCTGTTCTTCTCAAACAAACGCTGTCGATCTGTCCCAAAAAAAAAAACATGCACGCTTCGTTTATTTCACCGTCTTCATTTCACTCTAAAGAACGCTTTACGATGGCAGCAGATCCTGCCCTGAACCAATGATTAACCCATCTCCTTATCCTCCTTCCCTGCTCCAATTCCTAATTCTACATGTTCTTTGTCATAGAATCCTCAAAATATTTGGTTGCAGGAAAGTTACGCAGCGATGGTGATGTTTAAGTTGTCAAACCAAAGATAACCGAATACTTTAATCCCACTTTCAGTAGTTGTTTTGCTTTTAACCCTAATGTTTCTCTTAAACTTCATTACAGTGCATGATAATTTATATTTGGTGCTTTGTTGATGAGTATATTCTCTTAAATTATTATCCATGTTTTGGCTTTATTGATGAGTATTCTTACTTTACTATCCATTCTTTGATAAAGTTATGAAATATCTCTATTTTTGTTTAGCGACCTCGTTTCATTTTATATGATTTCTAAAGATTTATAAGGCAGATTCTGAAATCTCACTTAAATGACTATGGAAATTGTAAAAGATTCTTTGGTTACCAAACATTTTTCTTGTTCTTCATAGAGATGAGAGAAAAAAAAAATCTTTTTTTGATTTACTAGGCTAGAGTTTTTTGTGGATTTTATTTCTCTTTTGGATCAATCTTCTAAGATTTTATAATTATAATTTTTATTTTTTCGTTGAACTATATTCCTTTCCTCTCGAGACTAAATAGAAAAAAAAACTAATAAATATTAGCTAAAATTCAAGATGACTATTATAGCTAAATATTTGTATTTTCAATCCTCATGTTGTTAATGAAGTCAGTGAAATGATTTTTTCTTTATAAATGCATGCAACATGGGACATAATTTTCTAAGTGTTTAGGTTATGCAAGTTTTCTTGGTTTCTTTCAGATAGATTATAGGGGTTGACATTTAGGTGGAAAAAGTGTGCTTCTATTAGATTTTAAATTAGTAATGCTTCAGAATCAATTGAACATCTCTTAAGCCTTTGCTTTTTAGCTCAAATTCTTGTTGGCGTAGTCCTAACTTCACTAGGCTTCTATGTTCTTAATCTTTACAGGGATGACAAGCTTAGCAATCTAGATGGAAATATTGTCTCTTGGTAGTAAAGCTGATGGCAGAAGATGTCAAAGAGATTTCTGATGGTGTGCCTATTGATGAAGCATCAGGTGCTAGAATCTATGAGAATATAGATTTGCACTCATGGAAGTTTGCAAGTACACCTACTAAAAATAGCAACATCCTGGCATAGAATGTGATTAGCGCCACTGACTACTATCCTTGGCCTTATTAAGAGATTTTAAATCCTTAATTATATATGTCTTGCATATAATTTATTGCCACCTAAGTAGCATACTTTTTTGTTACACCATTAACCAGGTAAACAAGCACTGGATAAAAGAATTGTATCAACTTTGATGAGATATATGTTCCAAAAATATTGATGTTGGAAAGGTATAATAGACATGACAATTATTGACTGTACCAGCTACAAGCAATTGGTTATGTGTATTTGGGTCAGTTCGAGCTTGAATGTTTTAATTTTCACTCGTTCTTTCATTGGTCTATAATCATTTAACCATGAATGACTTTTAATAACTTTTGTTCACTTGCTTTTCTGCAGAAGAAGATAGCTAATGCCATCTCTTTTTTTTGGCAATCACTAAGCTTTTTTCGTTTTTTCCTCTTTTTTGGTACACGAAAATAATGTCTGATTATAGAGATGAAGGTAGAATAAAAGAATGCGAAAGTTTGACAAATATATAACTAGATGCCTTTCGACTTAACATATGTATCTTATAGTTGAATAGGCCCTTCTTACAAAATTACCAGCAAGCTCAAGCATTATCTTAAAAATCTAATTCATACAAATCATGTAGTTTTGTTTTATTTATTCATTTAGCTTATATCATACATTGTTATCTTTGCTACATAACAAAAGCACCTCCGTGCATTGCACATGCAAGTTTACTAGTGTGTGTGTGTATATACATATATATATTGCTTTTTATTTTTTTACACATATTATTATAATATATACATGCATTGCAACATATGTTATAATATAATACATTATAAATATAATATATTATAATGTTACATGCACTGATGCACACACCGCTCACATTTATATTTAAAAAACCCTATACATAACATATTATAAAGTATAAATCCATCAACCAATTTTGGTTTTAAAAATCCACTAGAATGATGTCTCATTTGGCATATATGTATGTTAAAAAAAAAAAAAGTGGGATAGATGTAAGAACCCAACGCAACCCCGTCCACCCTGAGAGCATGTTAGGGTTGATTATTTTCAAGCCCTGGCAGGGTTGGGCCAAGCTCGGCCCCAATTATAGGGGTGCAGGGTTGGGCTTGGGTTTTAAGAAACCCGGCCCAACCCAACCCTGTTTTACCCCTAGTTATAGTCGCTCGTTCTAATACGTCTCTCAAATTGCTTATAGAGATAGAACCCACTATAAATATATAGTGAAACCCTATATAGATAATTTATCAAAAATACCTATACAACCCAAAAAAAAATCACCTTAAGCTCTCGCCCCCGAACCCCTGCATAGACCTACCAATTCATTGAGCCCCCACTAGTAGTGAAATGACACACAAGGTGAGCCAATTCCTCCAAGGCCTTAAGAATTACAACCCTTTGGAATCAACCCATAAATATAAGCAATGGAATACAAGACATCGCACCCCAACATTGTCATCCTTATGGAACTCCTCCTCTTTTTACTTCAAACCTGGAACTTCTCCTAAATCTTTTATCTTCTAAGGTTAAAGTAATGGTTGCCTCACCAGAATAGAAAAAAAAATCTCCATATGGTCATGATAGTCATCAGTATTCAGTCCAATGAAATTGAAGTGTGCAGTACCATCCATCTCATCAAGCTCTTAGACAAAGTCACCTTCACAATAAGGGAACTATATCTCCGACTTGGAGACTATACAGGCGGACATCTACATATATAACACTTCAAGGAATGCATAAGCACTATCCAATTATTAGATACATAAACAAAGTTTTGCCACCTATAAATGCACCAACATTATCCTAACACAATCATTTCGCAGATGCAGATGAATGGGTGCAGATATCAACATTAGATAAACAAGTGTGGATGTATAAGAGCGCAGAGATGGGTGAGTAGCAAAAGTAGTAAACATATAATGGAAACATTAATGTGTCTGAGGGACTTATGAGTTATACAGATATGTAGAATATGATGAAAAGTAAATTCATGTGCTCAACCGGATGTGAAGACCAAAAATGCGTCACAAACAATGGAAATGATGCACATATAGAGATGTTAAAGGAATATATGAAATCCCAAAAATATTAGGTTATGGTGAGAAGAGGCTTGAGTCTCAAGTTGAACTGCAATAGAGTTTGAGGAGCAAAATTGTTGGACCCAACCCCAAGTGATTTTGATGGGGCTAGTCAGTTGAGTTGCATTCACATGCATGTGTCTGGGCAGCCAATTATGACATGTATGCATCTTTCTCTACCACCATCAAAGCATCAATACGAAGGTCAATCTTGCACCAATTGCAGGTGGTTGCCATTTTATATGTTTTGCATACCACACCCATGTTCATGGCTTTTGTAGTAAAGAGTGATAGTGGATATGTCTAGGCTTGCAAAAACTATGATGGAGATGTCCAGAGTGATTTAAAAGCTCAAGGTACTATTATATGCTTCAATACTTTAGATATGCTTTATTATTGGGGAAGCTGTGCATTTCTTGATCTTAAAATGGGTAGAAGATTTGTAGTTTTCGTTTGACAAAGCTTGCCTAAACTGTATTAGAGTTCCTTGATTGTCGAATGCACCAACCAGCTTGCTTTCCCATCGCAACTGTGTGTGGGTATGAGAAAGAGAGAGAGAGAGAGAGAGAGAGACCGATTGGGTGAAGTCATGGTTAACATGTTAGTGCCTTGAGATTGGTTTGTAAGCCTAGTATCAATAAAACAGGAAATTTAACTTGTTGGGTGTAAAAACAAAATGCCTTTGTTTCCTATGAATTGAGTTTGAGAAACCTAGGCTTTGTAGGAGATCTCCCACCACCATTAGGGATTGGGATACCCATCTCATGTTGTGTAGTCGCAACGTTTGGAATCTGCTATAAGGTAGGAGTAAGTAACTGCAATGGAAATCAACCTTTTTAGTGTCAGTTATTCACCTACTTAAATATAAAAGCAAGCTAATTCAAGGCTGTTGGACTCTTACAATCCCTCAAATTTGATTCGTAGAGAGGGAGAACAAGAGAGGAAATTAACCAATTAGATGTAGAAGAAGAAGGGGGTAGGGGGCTAGTGTTCTCAGCAAGTTGTGGCAGCTGGACAATTTTTAGTGGCTCTCTCTCTCTCTCTCTCTCTCTCTCTCTCTCTCCAGCCTGGGCAGCAAGTTGAGGATTTAGGATTATAGGAGTTTCAAACCACCTGGAAACTGTGTGTGTGTGTGTAAAGTTGGGCTGCAAATAAACAAATAGAGATATAAAGACGTTAGAATTTCAGTAGATATTGGACTTTGTAAGTAAGACAGTTCAGGCAATAAGTATAAAACTTTGACAAAACAATTATATATTAATGGAAATATAATTACAAGTAGAAGATCACTTACTTGTGCAATTGATCCTCTAAAACAGTAGTAGAAATCGTCCCACTTAAGTAGAGTTGAGTCGTATATATATATATATATATATTCTTCTTAAGGTATTTGAATGTCCCGTATATTTGTATGCAATCGGGTTGACTGTACGTTCTCACCTCCAAGATAAAACAACTCTCTAATTGCTTAAGGTGTATTCCAATAAGCAATTTCCACGGGTATGTCCGAAGATAATACTAAAAAATTCAAAGGAAAATAGTGAATATCTTTAAAACAGTAACAAAGCACTTGCAGAAAAGAAGGCTTACCCCACAGTATACGTATTCTTACACAATCCACATACGTTAGGATTTTTTGTTACTCAGAAATAGAGATTGGTGTTCTCTATTACCCATATGTATATAGGTGTCTCTTTGTATGGGAAGGGCACATGACTCATACGTACAGTTGCATGTACATAAGTATGTATATTGGCCCGGCCTGGCGCTCAAGATTCAAAAGCAACCTACGGCCTAAGAACCCCCACACACAAGGGCGAGTACCTCTTCAAAGGGCTTGCACCCTTAAGACACAATCCTATATATATGCTCAAGTTTTCTTTCATCCCAAACCAATGTGGGACTAAACTTTGTGAGTTGTCTTTACTTCATTCACAACTCCACAAGTGCTAAAGACAAAATAGAAAAAGTAGAAGAGACACTTTTGAGGGAGGAAAGCTGAATTTCAAAAAGACCACTTTGAAGACCATTTTGACCATAGTTTGAAACTTAATTTCCAACAGACTTCTCTCTTATACATGAACTCTTAAGAATGTAGACGAACAGAGTATTTAAAACATATGGGTGGATCTTCCAAACAACACTAATTTGATCATATTTACATTAGAAAAAGTATAACACTAACAATTCCACCCATTAAATTCAAAGATCAAAGAAACCAACAAAAAATTTTCATTAGAAAGACAATCCCACATCCAAAAATATGAGTTCCACTGCAAAATCAAAGAGACACATATAGAGAAACTACAGATTTGATAAAGATTCATATTTCTTCCTTTCGTAAATTTCCAAAACTTGGAATCGATAGCATACTTTGGACAAGAATACATGTACAGATCAGCAAAAGGGGGTTGGGGACGAGGAAGGGAAAGAGGAAGTAACAGTATCACTGATGATTATATACTTGAAGAGGTAAGAGCAAGACATGGTTTCTCTTTCTCTAGATTCTGACTTATCAGATACCCAAAGATCAGGTCATGAAGATGAGAATTATGGTGGTGTGCAGAGATTTCAAAGAGAAATTGTGAAGAAGAATCCGAGGAATAAAAGAAGTAGTTCACGGTATTGATATTAATATATAACAACTTTATAAGGTTAATACGAGTAAAAAGGGAAAAAAAAATTTTGTGGGTTGATATTTATATCGATTATCGCTGGCTACAAATAATAAGGAAGCCTAAATCCATAATCTCAATTCGTTGAATTAGATTTGAATAGAAGAAGAGTCTGGAAAAGAAACTTTCACACTGAAAGGAATATTAATTAGTTTTCTTAATTTGGTACGATTGTACCGACAGTATCAAGGATAAGATTCCTCTCCATAGAGCCCATGGACCATAGAGTGATCTCATAGCTGAGTGACCTCGAGACGTGTGCCCAGGTCCTCCTAGTCATGGGGTCACTCTATGGTCCATGGGCTTTATGGAGAGGATCTGGATCCCAATATAGATGTGAACACTGTTGGAATAATCAAGATTCATATGCACGGATCAAAAGAGGTCTTATTGATTCGATGGTCAATTAGATAAAGATGTAGGAAGGCATCCCACTCTATCAGCTCAGATTTTTCCTAAGAGAAATATAATACTATCATAAGTGGAGAGAGAGATGAGTATATAAGAGGGGGGATAAGAGACAATGGGAGAAAAAAGTGGGGAGAATTTGAGTGAAAGAAGGAAAATAGAGAAATATAGTACAATTTTAATTGGAGAGAGAGGAGAGTATATAGGAGGAGAGATTGTAAAGAATGGGAGAGAAAATTAGGGAGAGTTTGAGGGAGGGAAGGAAAGAGGGGAAATCATGGACAATGGGAGAGAAAAAATATATAAGATAAAAGAGAAGAAGAGAAGGATAAAAGGAAGGAATAAATTAATCAAGTGAAAGATTTACCACTTCATGCTTTTATATAATTGTATGATAATATGATATATGTGTGCACATTTGTTTCCTGTTTTTGGAGGAGGGGGGAAGGGATTAGAAAATGCTATAGATTTAGTGTATTTATAGATGTCGGTTCAAATTCGGCTTGGAAAGGACAATTCCATTTCCAAATCTGTTTACAAATTTTATATCCATATTCGAACCATCTATCCGTTCAGAGATGAAAATTACTTTGATTCTGAATTTGATCACTAATCGGATAATCCATTTATTATTCCATTCGAATGGTCACCGAAAAGAAAGAGAGAGAGAGAGAGAGAGAGAGAGAGAGAGAGAGCTTCATTGTCGTTGCCATCAGATTCCTCCTTTTTTGAGAAGAGTAGAGAGACATTAGCCATGAAGTACAACCCAGGGGTCTCGAGCTCCAGGCACAAGTGCTGAAAGGCACACTTCACTGCCATCTATCATGCATCGGGTGCTGATGAGTGCCCCTCTCTCCCCTGTTCTGAGGAACAAGTACATTGTGAGCTCGGTCCTTGTGCAGAAGGATGACAAGGTGCAGGTGGTTGGGGGAACTTACAATGGCAGAGAAGGTAAGATGGTTTAGGTGTTCCATAGCAAATGGGTCATCCAAGTATTGCGCATCACCAGGGAGAAGGTTAGCGGATCCACCGTCAACATTGGCATAAACCCTTTGAAAGTCATCATCACGAAGCTCAAGCTTGACAAGGATCGAAAAGCCCTCCTCGATCGTAAGGCTAAGGGCCGCGCAACAGGCAGGTCAAAGGGCAAGTTCGTCGTCGCAGATGTCGGTGCCTCCGCCGCACCCTATCTTTAAGAGACCGATTAGGTCTCCTTGCTCGTTTTTCTTTCCTATTTTTTAAGCTCTTTTTTTTTTTTTTTTGTTGGTAAAGTTTTTTAAGCTTCTTAGGCTCTGTATTGTAATCTTCTAAAAAATCAATTCTATCATTTTTTCATTTTTTTGAAACAAAAATGGGGTAAAAGTTGTATGGTAAGTCCGGTTCAATTTCTTGTTTTTTTGAAATGAACAGGCACTTTTTAGGTTTTAGAATCCATTTTTTGAAGCATGAAAAGCAAGCTTCTCAGACTCAAAATCTATTTTGAGAAAAAGGCGTAGAATGAAGGTTCCCACGTAAGTACGAAAGGGTAAAACCAAAATTTGCAATCAAAACATAAGAAAATGGTAAGCCATTATGTGGAAACCCTATTTCTTCTTTCTTGGAAATCCTGAAGAGAGAAGCAGAGCCTAACCAAAGCGGGAAGTGGATGCTCCAGCTGTCAACGAGAATCTAGAGAAAGAAGCTTCTTCACCTGCCGTGGACGAGAAACTGTATTACAAGATCTCTCTCTCTCTCTTTCTCTTTCTCGTTCTCTTTCTCTTTCTGTTTCTCTTTCTCTTTCTCTCACTCTCGTTCTCTTTCTTTCTTGATCTCTTCTCCCTCTGCCCCCCTGAATTTGTTCTTGTTCTACGGTTTAGCAGGTCGAGGGTTTTGGACTCCTTTGTGCACGAAGAAGCACAAGATCTGTGAGGTTTCTTCTGTCACTTCAGTAGGGTTTGAACTTTGCTCAGAGGTACGCCCCCTTCCCTTCTCTAATCTCAGTTCATCCTTTTCTTGTGAGGCTCAGAGTTATTAGGTTGTTGCCGAATCTAAAGGCTGGTTTGGTGTGTTTAATCATCTCAAAATTTACTGGTTTATTTTTATTCTGTTTCATCTTATACAATACATGTTTGGGAACCCCCATAGCCTCACAACAAGATTCTAGAATCCACGATCTTGAAATCCAGACACCTTTATCCTCATCACGAGTTTTCTGTACTTCTCACGGAGCTAAATCCAGACACCTATCCCTTAAAATGTTTAGCACAGTTCGTACGAAGGCACAGAGAGAGAGAGAGAGAGATTGAAAAGAACAAGTCATTCCCACCTCCGCGGCGTTGGTGCTTCTTCCTGTTTTAGTAAAATTTACTCCATAGCCACACAATGTCTTCCAAAGCCAGAAACTAAAAATAATTAAAAAAAAAAAAAACTTACCAATGGATGAACGAGCATGTAATGAAATTCTCTGTTTTCAGAAGGTTTTTAAAACATGCTCCCACATCTTTTTCCAGTTCAGAAAGGATTCGAGAAATTCGAGCAAAACGACATATATAAATTCTCAACATTTTAAGGTTTGTATTCGCTATTGGTTTCTGCAACATCATGCGTTTCATCATGGATCGTTTGGATGAAGAAATAGGTGAAGATGGCAATGGTAACATTATCAGTGACAACGATGGAGAGGCAGGGGAGGAAAGTGAGAATGAGAGTAGTAGTTCGGCTTCATCGTCTCCTACTTTCTCTTCTCGGCAATGGCCACAGAGGTACAAGTAGGCCTCTTTATTTTGGTTCCGTTTCATATGAACTCCATTGGATGTGCTTTGGAATTTGGGTTTTCTTTTTGTAGTAAGAGCAGTTGTGATTTGTGATCTGGTTTGGATGGTGGTCATTGTTAGACTAATGGTGTTCACTATTTGAAGATAGTTGATAGGTCTTGAGAATGTCTCAGATTGCAATCTTAAATAATTAAAATTAAAGAGATGAAGAAGGGGTTTGAATTCACCTAGCCAATCAAAGCTAACTCTTTAAATCTATTGATGTTCAGATTTTTATCAATTATAGCGAGTACATATGTATTCTAGTAAAGATGCAATAAATTTTTGTAATACCTAATGGCCATTTGTTGGATACTTATGGTGGTCTACAAGATATATTTTTAGTTACACATAATAGCCATTTGTTGCTACTATATATGCCTAAAAATTTCATGTTCCTGCTAGTTTTCTTGTGAATGCCACTGGTTCATTTTAGTACAGCCCAATATGTATTCAAAACCTCATTTGAAGGGCTTTGAAAGCCCTGTGTGAGTAAGGTCATAGGAGTTTCATAAATTAAGGGTTAGGGTGCCTTGGTGAAAATCAGTGTTTTCAATTTGGATTTTAAATTCATGTTCTTTTTTTTTTTTTGGTAAAATAGTGAGAAAATGTCAACTTCAACACAAGCAGTTAATGAGACTGCAAAAGGGAGCCAAGCAAATGTAGACACCCTTATTGTTCTGATGGTAGAGGAAGTTAAGAAAGGAAATAGGACTACTTCGACTTTTAATAAAGCTGGTTGGAACAACATTGCCAATAACTTAAAAAAAAAAACTGGGGTCAACTATTCCATTGTACAGTTGAAGAACAAAGTGAACAAACTGAGGCAGGATTATAGTCAGTTTAAGAAGCTATTGGAGACAACTGGTTTTGGTTGGGATACTGCTTCAAGAACTTGTACTGTTGATGATGAATCCATCTGGGAATTGCATATTAAGGTATGCTCAATTTGTATTTAATTTGAGTATTTTGAAATGCCAGGATATATCAATTCAAGTAGTTGATTATGAGTATTTTTTCTTTATTAGGATAACCCTACTTGGGCACGATTTAAGAAGCACGGACTACCACAATGGCCAGAACTATGTATGGTATTTGGTGATACATATGCAGACGACGAAGGAAGTGGGACTCAAACAACCGTGTTGGAAACTATGGGGGCCGATGATGCTAGGAAAATGATTGAGTCTTGTGATGAGTCAAGTTCTGCTGATGAAGTTACTCCATTAGGTGACACTCAAACTGAAGCAGTGGAAAAAAGGCCAGCTACTAAGCATAGGCATGATAGGACTCCAAATGCGAAAAGGAGGAGGAGCAAGTCTAATGATTGGTCAATGGCATGCAAGGCAATTCAAGATATGAGTAAATCAAGGGTAGAACGAGATGCGAGCATGTCCACTGCTTCAACCCAAAATGTGGAACAGATGTACGGGATTACTAGGGCCATGGAGGTGCTTGAGTCAGGATATGAGTTAGATGAAGCACTATACGAGAAAGCACTTCGGAAGTTAATGGCTGACCCGCAATGGAGAGAAGCATTAATTTCCTGCCCTCCTCATCGGAAGTCAATACTCCTTCGTACCCTTCAGTAGTTTGCTTCTTGAAAAGTTCTTTTAATTAGATAGATTGATAACTCTACTTGGATTGTGCCTTGGCACTACTTTTAACTTTGATGGTTTGCTATGTTTTTCTTCACTTTTTAAGATGTTATGGATGACTGTGTCTTGACTTATTTTTCTAACTGTAGTATTTGATGTCTTGGATATTTGTTCAAAATTATGGTTTGATGTGTTTGCATATTTCTAATTTTATATTATAGGAATGGATCAAAGAATGATCGCATCTAGGGAACACATTGAACAAATGGAAAGGGATGACACTGATGCAGAAATCATGATGTGTATGATGTTGTTGATGAAAGCACGTGATTCATTATACACTAGAGAGCCCATACGAGATAGTAAATTGATAAGACCAGAGCGAGTGAGTGAGGTTCTAAACGGACATGTAGACAGATGCTATGAACAGTATAAAATGGAACGCCATGTCTTCCTCAACCTTGAAGCATTAATGCGACAATGTGGTTGGTTGGAAGATAGTCGATATTTAAGAGTGGATGAGCAGTTGGAAATATTTATATCTATCGTTAGTCACAATGATAGGTATAGAGACATAGCAGAACATTTTCAGCGTTCTCTTAACACTATAGGTGAACACTTTAAGAAAGTGTTAAGTGCTTTCATACTACTGGGACAGGAGAATATCAAACCTCCAAACTTTAGTCGTTGCCCTAAATAGATTCTTGAAAAACCAAAGCTCTATCCTTTCTTCAAGGTATGTTGCTTATAATTAAAACAATGATTATGTTGTTTTGTGATTATAAGTGGTTTGATTTGATGAATATCCATGTATTGGTACTAGGACTACATTGGCGCGATTGATGGCACTCATGTTAGTGCTTCTGTACCTCTACCCAAACAAATACCGTACAGAGGAAGGAAAGGAGAAACGACCTGGAATGTTATGTGTGCATGTGACCTTGACATGAAATTTACTTTTGTGTACGCTGGTTGGGAGGGTTCTGCAAATGATTGTCGAGTATTCAATGAGGCATTGAATAACCCTAAATTTGAATTTCCTCATCCTCCACCTGGTACATTCTAAATATTAACCTCACCAGTTGATTATGATCTATTTTACATATTGTGTTGATTCATTACTTTTCACTTTATGTGCCAGGTAAATATTATGTGGTTAATTCTGGTTATCCATCTACTACTGGGTTCTTGACGTTGTTCAAAGGACAAAGATACCATCTAAATGATTATAGGAATAGACGTCCAAGGACAGCAGTAGAGCTATTTAATAATAGACACTCTTCTGTTAGGAATGTCATAGAGTGCAGTTTTGGTTATTTGAAGAAGCGTTTCCCAATTCTCAACAAAATGCCATGTTTTCCACTGAACACCCAAACATGCATCGTCATTGCTTGTTGTGCACTTCACAACTTCATTCGGGAGGAAGAAATTGCAGACAAGAATTTTGAGGAGTTTAGTGAAAATTGGTGGAATCGGGAGCCTGAAGAAATTCAAGATTATGTACCACCGGCTCATATTAGTATAAGCTTAGCAGAAAGAAGAAGACAGATGGATGATCTTAGGAAAAAGATTGCAAATGAGTTAGTTGTTAAACCCGGAATGGCTCCAATCACATGATTACATTTTGATGATTGGATTTAAACTTTAAAGTAATTGGACATGTTTAGCAGTTAAGAATTAAGTTGGAAGACCTAATTTATGCCCTTAAGTTCATAAATAAATACTTTAAGAATTATTTCAATACTTGAATTTATTCTTGTTCATGCTTTTATGTTATTATGATAGATCATATTTTTGTTCAAACATTTCAAATTTCATATGGCAAGGAAACACGGCTTTCATATTTGACGTGAACACCATGTTGTTGATATGGAGCTATTCTTATTTATGTCTCATTCGACTTAAGCTATTTGGGTAATAATGGTTTTCATAACTTAGAATTTATTAAAAACCCATTGACTATCCTTAGATTTTATTTAAAAATCACAACTTTGACACCCATGGTGAAGATGACATTTTATGCAAATATTGGTTTCTAACAGAAACGATTCTGTTAAGTACGAACCATACATGTTTCTGTTTCTTTCAGGTTACAAAATCAATTTTTTTTTGGGTTACCATACAACATTTAAGATGCAAAATCACTCCAAAAAAATAGAAATACAAAAAAGTGTGCTAGACCCAAAATCATGTTTAAAAAACAGAATCGTTACAGTATAGAGCTATAGTTACAGAGCTGCCATAGATCAATACAAAATACTATAAGAGATAGTAGGGTTTAGTAGTACCCTGTAGAAGGGTAACTAGAAACAATATGCATTTTAATTTCAGATTTTGAATTCACAAATTCTGTGATTAATGGAAAGTATAATTGTAATGGCGGTTATTTTCAACATGACCAAACCAATCTGATATGAAGAAGTTAGTATATTTTGGTTAAGACTAGAATGTAACTTACCCAACACTTTTTTTTTTTTTTTTTTTTTGTTGGGACTCTCAACCGAAGTTTTATCTTGTTCGTCTCAACATATTTATCACATGACATATTAGATGGGCCCATAATTTTGTGGGTAGAAAGACTCTAGGGTCTATTGCTCATATGTCAAGTTTCAACCCAATCTGAATTGGTCAAACGGCAAACAAAATAGTGAAAATTTTGAACCTACCAAGAAAATCCATGAGACTACAAGGGGAGAGTGGACATATGTTGGACTGGGAGAGGGCATGACTACATTTGGCAGGGTGTATTGAATTGGATCAGGAGCTTAACACTTGGCCAATTTAGATGTTGAATTGTTTATTCAAAGCTAAGAATTGTTATATCATCCTATCATGTGGGAAAAGTAAATGAACCATCAAGGAAGGCTTCCCTTGTGATTGAGGCTATGTAACAGGTGTTGGAGCTATGGGTGGGGAGATCAAATGAGCTAGGCTATGTACTTGATTTTATTTTATTTTATTTTTTCTATTCCATGAATTTTGGGAGTAAGATTGTTGCTTGGTAAACATCTCTAGTATTGATTCTGGAATAGAATGAGAACAGGATCAGCGCTTGGTATGCAATTGATAGAATCACTTCAATTCTTACACTTATAATTACGAAAATACCATTTTAATAAGGCGAAATGTCATTCTTCAAGTTTTTAACCCCCTATTATTTGCAAAAATATCATTAATCATTATCCAATGATACTAACATTTGAAACTACTAAAATGATGTCAAAAGGTACCAATACAACCAATAAATCTAATAATTTTAATTGTATCATTTCAATACTTTGAAGGCATACAAATAATAATCCGCCAAATGACTTCATGTATGTCATATAGATAACAAAGCAGGTCAAAAGAAGAACCCATATGGTGAGGAAGATTGTTAATCCATACTAATGGTCTAGTAGAGTCTGGTCAACTTTACCTTCATAGTAATTGATAGACTTGCAACCCTGCTCATATGCCTCAACCTCATAATAGTGTAAGCAATATTTCTATTTTTGTCAACATAATTTTTTTTTTTTTTTTTTTTTTTTTGGGTGGGGTGGGGTGGGGTGGGGTGGGGGAAGTGGGTTGGTGGTTGGGATTGTGAGGCAAGGAACCAAAACTTCTTACCCATCTACAAAAGAAAATAGCCACAATAATTTGTCAACCATCTGGATAGAAAGGAACTTAAAGGGTTTTCTGTAACAAAATTAGACCTAGGGCACCATTGGTGAAAGACATGAAGAGGGATGTTTGGAACCGCTTTTCAGTGACGTTGAAGGGATGGAGTCTCTTGGGAATGTGATCCTAACCGAGAAATGTGATGTGCTACCTCATTGGGCTAACATGAGAAGGAGTTGAGCTTCTTGTTTTGGAGATGTCGCTCCCTAGTGTTGCCTTCTTTCTTTCTCCTTGTATATCCCTTGTTCTATTTATTATTATTATTTTTTTTTTCTAATAAAAGTGTTCATTAGCTATTTTTAAAAAAAGGGAGAGGGATAGGTATGCCGCTGGTGAACAGTAAATTGACGGAAAAAATCAATGGAGGCACATGATGGGGTATTATTGAGAAAGGATGGTGGTCATTTCAAAAAGGAAAGAGAGAGTTAGATACAGTGTGTGTTAGCTTACGGTATACTGGCGATATACCCAACATTTTTCCTAGAAAAAAAAAATGTAAAATACTACATGTTTTCAACCATAGAATTCATAAGCAGATTAGTAATGGACGGTTCTCCTAGAAGGTGTTCAATTTTTTTTATTATTATCTTTTAGCTTTAAAATACTGAAGGAAAAGCAATACAAATCAAAATATATAAAGTTGACAAAATATATATATATATATATATAAAGAAACCCTACCCATGTCTCTACACTCAGACACAATTGAACATAAAAAAGACTATGCTACTTTCACCTAAATGTCTATGCATCCCTCATTGACTTATAAGCTAGCACAATGTTCCACAAAAGTGGGTTGAATTCTCTTGTCCAAAAATCATTTAGTGATGAAAGCAAGAGAGGAATGATTAAAAAAAAAAAAAAAAAAGCTGCAAATGGTTTTCCACTTCATAACTGAGTAAGCCATTTCAGAAAGAAAAAGAAAAAAAAAACACTCATGCATGCAGTTTTGCATTTAAGATATTTGATAGACCAAAGCTGTACCTCATATGTGTCTCCTTTGTTTTTTTTAATAGATCATTCAAAATCTCTTTTATACTGTAAGATAGTCAGACCTAACTATTGTAAGATTCCCTTTCATTGGATCATAATGAAAAACATAATGTGATGCCCCTATTTAAACATGCTTGTTTAGGTTATCTTCTCCTCTACTTCTCTTTATTTTCTGTCTTACTTGTCGTAATGGGCAATTGGGAACAGTACTATATAATACCTAGTGGAAAAAGTTCATATGTTTTCAATTCCTTATTTTGCCACATGGAAAACTTGGATTTTGTTTAAAACATTCTTGCCATAACATCTGTTTAGGAAAACGAGGACATTGTGTAATCTAAAATTTCATGACAATATGACACAAAGCTGGTGAGAAAAGAATTGGGTTTGGGTGCTTATTTGAATAATTTGGCTTTGAAATTTAACATGATCAATTCAAGCAATATCTTGTGAATCTTGCAACTAAAATTGGCAATCTTTCCATGTGACACAAAGTACATGGACATTTTTTTCTTTTTTTAATGAGTTGTTGCATGATGTCCAACATAGGTTTAGATTCAGTGTTTCTTCTTAATGTTTTTTTTCTTACTATTTACGGGTTAGTCTCTCTTGCTAATGGTAATGTCGAAGATGATAGAGTATAGTTTAGCTTGTTTGTTGGAATGTTTGGCTCTATCCATCTTATCGTTTTATCATCTTTTTTCTATTTTTTCTTTAATATAAATGATCTTTTAGTTTTATATATATATATATATATGGCAGGGCGATCAGTACCAGGCTATGTAGCCCTTGCATCAGCATGAGGCTAATGAGAGAACATGTGGGGGCATCTGACAAGGGTGAGATTTTTCTTTCAAAAGGGCATAATCTATAGGGAAATCTTATTGTCACAAAAATGATGAACTAAGATAATAATAGATTATTACCCAATTAATGCTGGGTTTGTATATGTCTTATATCCTATAAGTCCACATAATTATTATTGGACTTGTAATTGTACTTGAATTGGATTTTTATGTCCATTACATATACGAATATAGAATTATAATTGTGTGGACATTAGGGTTTTCGGAATACTCTTAATCTATTCCTGTAAGAAAAACCTAAAGACAAACAATGAAATATTGCATTGTGAGTTGAAGAGTGTAAAGAGTTTTTCAAATTTAATAAAAAATATTTGATTATCTCAGATAGATGTAGATATTCATATTGAATCATATTAACTTCCCCGTATTGTGTGCTTGTTTACCTCTGTTTTTTTTTCCTCGTTATTGTGCATTCATCATCAACTATAAAATGGACTGCTGGTAGCCTCTGAAGTCCTCCTCCTGATTGACATGGTCAACTCAACTCAAACCCAATTGGTGGAACTTTACCTGATTAATAATGTTTGGATTAGGTTGGGCCGTCGGTGGCTAATGCATTCACAGTCAGTACTGAGTAATCAGATACTATTCACTCCAACATATATGAACGGTTTATGGTTGTCATGTACTCATAGATATAGTAGCTACCATTGCTATAATAATAATTAATACCTAACATATCCCTGATTACCAGTAGGAAACAACTCAAAAGTGTTTAGGCCTGCAGCCAGCTTATTTGACTCTATGTACGGTCTACAGAACCTTGTCTGATCTAACCCAAAGAATATTACCTCCATCAAGAATCTCACTCTCTCTCTATTTCAAAGTGAGAGAGTCACATGAGTATTTAGACAATGTTTTATATAAGAGTTAGTGGAATTCCTTTGACATCTCCACATAAGCAAAAGACAAATACAATGGATTCCCTATTTTCTTTGTGCGGTTCTTATGATTTCACTTTTGACACTACCCAACTAGCTTGCATGCTCTCTCTCTCTCTCTCTCATGCACTACCTATACCTCTTCAAGGTCCCATGCAAATGCGACTTATATATATACCCATCCATCCCTTGTATCAAGATATATGCCATAGAAAGATTTGAGACAAATTTTGTGTATTGGTTCCTTCCCCAAACATTTCTTCTTCTTCGATTCATTTCAATCAGAGTTGAAGCATGGAAGATAATAAACTACGTTTGGCACTCGGAATAGCAGGTACATATAAATTTTGTTGCTATTCGGGCTTTTAGCCAAAGAAATAGAATCTCAAAGGGTATTTTGAAAAATATTAAAACCTAAAAAGGTATTTGTTAATCCGAAAAAAAAAAAAGAATTATTTCATTTCTTTGACTAAGAACCTAAGTAACAGTTTTTTTTTTTTTTTTTTTTTTTTTTTTTTTCTTACATTATATACCTTTGTGTTGTGTCTCTATTTTCTTAGTGTATATACATCTTCTTGGCACCTAATACATGAAATGTGTGTATTGTATGTTTTGTAGGGAATTTGACTTCTGTGCTACTTTATGCAGCTCCCATGTAATTAAATTAACCTAGCTTAATTAATCACTAACCCATATTATTCTTGTTGGTTTTGACTCATTTGTTACTATGACTTACATATACATTTTTTTTTAATGTTTCACATGCAGAATAACTTTTAGAAGGGTTATAAGGAAGCAAAGCACTGAGGAATTTTCTTGTGTCCCTTATGCTGTTACTCTATTGACTGCTGTATTGTACTTTTGGTATGGTTTGCCCATTGTTAGCTACAAATGGGAAAATATCACTGTGGCCACCATTTGTGGTGTAGGGGTACTTCTTGAGTCATCCTTCATTCTCATTTATTTTTGGTTTGCTTCACCAAAGAGAAAGGCAAGCTTCTTCTATCTCCCAAACTCTGACTCACTCAAGCTTATCCTTCAATTGTTATAATTTATGCTCATCTCTGCTTGATCTTAACAAGAAAATGTACATTTTTTTATGTAATATTAGAATATTAACCATAAGATTCAAAATTGCAGAGGATTGTTATTCTAATGGTGGTTGGTCTGATCATAATGATCTCGATCATTATATTAGTCTCGGCATTCACATTGCATGATCACCATCATCGGAAGGTTTTCGTAGGGAGCATTGGGCTTGTGGTCGCTACGGCGATGTATGGTTCCCCCTTGGTTGTAGTGGTCAGTATTCTTTCCATCACCTTTTATTTCACTATATATATATTTAGGGTTAAAATTAACCATGACGCCTGATTAAAACCCAAATTGCACGTGGGTGGTGTTTCTCAGCTTGAAACACTATAGCAACCCCCTTATGTAAGGTCCTAAAATACCCCCCTTTGACATGTTCCTGTAATAACGCCTCTTCACAATGCTGAAAATTGCACATGAGCATCGAAGGAAATTCTCTCCCATATTCTTAAGTAACCTCATGCACTCTGAATCCCAAAATGACAAAGTGCATATAGAATTTAAAATGACAAGCTCTACAATAAAATTGGGCCAAGTTTCCCTTCACCCACAGTGAAGAGAAAACATGTTCATCCACGAGATGTGACCCTGCAACTAAAAAAAAGATATTTTGGACCCTCATAGACAAGGGTGAGAGTTAATAAAATGGCATGAAGAGATTCTCTCTTCACCCTAGGTGGCAAATGAAAAACTTTCTCCATTATTATCTGTCTCATGTTTTAGATATCCTATTTAAAGTGACCTCCAATAATTAAGCATTTTTGGGATAGCCCACCATGCCACATCTAACAAGGAAATTTTGAAGCTCTCTCTCTCTCTCTCTCTGGGAAATGACTGATTATTATTGGTATTATAATTGCAGAAGAAAGTGTTACAGACAAAAAGTGTGGAATTCATGCCATTCTACTTATCCTTGTTCTCATTCCTTAATAGTTCACTCTGGGGACCATATGGACTACTGGCCCATGATCCTTACATTGCGGTAAAAAAACTTGTTTAAATATGAGTTCAAGCAACTGCATTTCTTCTTATTACTTGAGCTATATATGGAAGGTAGTCAGTTTCTAATAAGATGCTCAAACATTTTTTATTTCTTTGGCAGCTCCCAAATCTATTGGGTGTACCCTTAGGCTTCTTCCAGCTTGTGCTATACTGTGTTTACCTGAAAAGGAAAACTCACCAAGAACCCATGAGCGAAATGGATTTAGAGAAGAATGGTGAGCAAATTTAACCCCTCATTGACAAATAACCACAGACTTATGCTTACAATTAATCAAAGGAGAAGTGTTTCCCATGAGAGGACGTGAGGAAGCATCAAGCGGGAGGTCATTATCGCATTTCATGCGGGGTGGGGAGATCCAATCAATTTATTTATCAATAGGATTTCCATAAGGCTGCGTACATTTGTTCCTCCCAGACCATGTAGTAGCAGAAGCTTCATGCACTAGGTTGCTCTTATTTGGGATTTCTATAAAAATTAAGGATCCATTACAGTTTCAAATTGGGCTTAAACTTCCATTTACATTCAAACAAGGCCTCAGGCTCAGCCCAATTCAGAATTCATCATCAATTTCCTAGCCCAGCCTACACCAATTTGAAACTGTTGGGTAAAAATACAATAAAATGTCCAATTGCCATAATTCTCAACCCACTTAGGTTGTGTTTGGTATGCATTCTCATAATAGATTTTAGTTCTATAATATATGTTGAAACCCAATTCTTCTTTATTTTCTCAGTTCAAAATACATTCTAGGCTGATCCCTTTGCAGCCAATTGGAAATGGATCAATGATATGTTTATCTAGGCTGCTGGTTTGGAAAATGCTAAAGTGGTCATGAGATATCCTTTTTTGTGCTTTTGACAGGTGAAATTAAGAAGAGCAATCAGTCCAACTGAAGCCGAGAAGGGCTAGAGTTTTTATTATATTTATCAACATAACAATCAAACTTTGCTGTTTGTGCTTTTAATTTTCGCACTATGTATTTCTTTGTTTTCCTTTTCCCTCCTCTTCTTTGTGGCAATTTGTTATGAGATAAGTTTAATGAATCAATTTTTACTAAAAGAAAGTTCAATGAATCAATGTTCACAAGCAATGGATCCGTCCAAGAGACTTGCATTGGATATGAACTTATTATTTGTATTCCTTCCTTCTTTTTTTCTCTCTTTTTTTTCCCCCCAACAACATAAAATTTCAGAATTTTTAACTTGATAATGACCTTTAGGACCAAGTTTTCATTCACTGACGGACCTATGGTGAAGAGAGAATTTCTTAATCCATAGATTTTAGAAGTTGGATGAGACTCAAGAAAAGTATTATATCCTTTGAAAATAGGGAGGATCTTGTCAATATTCCAGGAGTTCTATCCGAGTATCAGAAACCCATGGGTGAAGAGAGAATATCTTCGTCCATGGTGAAGGAAAACTTTTGCCATGATCTTAAGTTAAAAATAACATTAGTTGAATCGTCTAAGATGTATCGATTTATTCTAGAAAAACACTAGAAATCGGGTTGGTGTTGTAGTCTACTATTGAGAGAGAGATCCCAATTGAAGTTTGGAAGAGCTTGGAAGGACGTGGGGTGGCTTAGTTGACCAAGCTATATAACAAGATCCTGAGTACAAAATCTATGCCGAATGAGTGAAGGAGAAGCATTGTGGTTCCGATTTATAAAAACAAAGGGAACGTCCAAAATTGCAATAACTATAGGAGCATAAAGTTTATGAGCCACACCATGAAGCTATGGGAAAAGGTTATTGAAGCCCACCTAAGAAAGAAACCAAGGTATCGGAGAACCAATTTGGTTTTATGCCAGGGAGATCAACAACAGAAGCCATTTATCTCCTAAGGAGACTTATGGATGTTTTTAGAGCCTACAAAAAGAATCTACATATGGTCTTTATTGATCTAAATAAAGTATACGATAGAGTCCCGAGAGAACTAATTTGGCATGTCCTTCAGAAGAGGGGTCAGATTAACTATGTGGATATAATTAATGACATGTATGAGAGAGTGGTGACGAGTGTGAAAATGAGAGACGGGCAATGTAACGAATTTTCAATCACAATTGGATTACATCAAGGATCTGCTCTAAGCCCCTATCTGTTTGCACTCATTATAGATGACCTAACCAAGCACATCCAAGACTCAATCCCATGGTATATGCTATTTGCGAATGATATTGTATTGATAGATAAAATTATGGATGTGATTAATACTAAACTAGAGATATGGAGATCAAATTTGGAATCAAAAGGTTTTAGGTTAAACAGAACGAAGACAAAATATATGATGTGCCCCTTCAGTCAATCTAAAGGAGAGGAGGGAGTGGTAAAGCTTAGGGAATAGGAACTACCTCGGAAGGATTGTTTTAAGTACTTGGGGTCTATCATTGACAAAGAGGGGGATATAAAGGATGATATCGCTCATAGGATTAAAGTGGGGTCGATGAAGTGGAGAGGTGCTTCGAGAGTATTATATGACAAAAGAATACCTATTAAACTCAAGGGAAATTTTTACAGGATAGTTATACGATATATAGAGCAGAATGTTGGGTAGCCAAGAAGAATAATATGAATAAACTGAGTGTAGTTGAAATGAGAATATTGAGAGGTATGTGCACGAAGACCAGGATAAATAGGGTAAGGAATGAGAATATTAGATATGAAGTGGGGGTTACACCGATCCAAGACAAACTCCGCGAGAACTGATTGAGGTGGTATGGTCATGTCCAACGGAAACCTATGGAGGCCCCAGTACAGAAGAGTGACCAGATTTATTAGGAATGAGCTAGAAAAAGTAAGAGCATGCCTAAGATGACTATTAATAAACTGGTCCGAAAATATATGCAAATTGTAGGGCACGACCCAAGTATGACTTCAAATAGAGTTTTGTGGAGGACAAGAACTCGTGTTGCTGCCCCCCATAAGGGATGTTTCCATGATGCATATCTATATTCTACGATACCCTCTTAACTTATCTCCATATTTTCTCCTTTTAACTTCTCTTCTATACTTCTTTACTTTCTATTATTTTACAGCATTACATCCATATAGCCGACCCCATTCAGTTGGGATAAGGTTATATTTGTCATTGTTGTTGTTGTTAGAGAGAGAGAGAGAGAAGATAGCTCATCATAATACATGTTGGGATAACGTTAAGGGCAAGGGAACCCCATCCATCTAGCACTCCCACTCTCAGACACAACTGGGCGTGAAAATACCCAGCACATGCAGGGGCAGTTGGGTCTTTTCAACCGAACTGTGTCTAGGTGTGGGGAACACTAGTTAAACATAGTTCTTTTCTCCAAAAGTTAAATAGTAACAACTTGAACCACCATGATTCGTTGAGTTTGAATTTTCATCTAGAATGTAAAGTATTCCATCGGGATTAAGTCTAGTATGGCCATACACCAAATTTAGAGAACTTGATTATTTACTTAACATGTGATAATCTAAGACAAGTGAGAGAATATTGGCTGAGGTGGCCTTAGCTTCAATATAAGCTTAACAGTTTGCAATGCAATTAGTGTAACTCCCACAACCTTCTTGATGGGAGAAGTTGGAGGAGCTACACATAAAGAGGAACTCTTAAGGGTCCTCTCATTCCACGTAATGCATAAGGGAAAGATGAGCAATCATCAGAATACTGCACTCATGCATTGCACTCAAGCAAGAGGAAGAAGACACTAGTTGGCAGATTGGCATGAAACTACTAAGGTCCTAAGGGAGATAGGGCATCTATTAAATTTTGCGTTAGACGGCCCTTATGTTCATTGGTTATCCTTACATTTTGTAGATTGTTTTTTACCTGAAGTGCTGGAGTATTATCAAAGGCATTCAATATACCAAAGGCAAAAGAGTTCTATCCTTCTGGATAGAGTTGGACTTGATAACAACAGTCATTTTATTTCAGCACAGGCGCGTCCCTTGGTTAGCTTCTCAGGAGTGGGCCACTCTCAAACTTTATCTTGATTCAGTAGGGTGGAAAATCACTCATTGTTTCAGGGAGACAAAACCCATAGCAAATTTCTTGGCAAATGATGTAGTAAAACCCGTACTTCAGCTGTGATGGTTGCATTTGTCACTCATATTAATGAGGCGTTGGTGGTAGATGCAACTGGTAGACCACGGTTCCGGTTTGTGAGATAGCAATTGTGCCTTGCTAATGGCAATGCCAAAGGTGGGGTGTTTTGTGGCTTTTTTTTATTTTTATTATCTTGTACATTCTTAATTTTTCTATATAAAATCTAGGAGAGGGATAGGCATGCTATGGGTGACCTTGGAATCTTACATGCCAGCAGGATTTTAACCGTTGAATTTGATTAACTTAAATAAAACCGTTGGATTAAGAGGAAAAGATCCAAACTTTCTCCACTACTGCTACACGTTTTCTTTCTCCTCTTTCTTTCTCCCAGCTCCCCATCAACTGACTCGTGCGGCTACTCGACCCGAGTCTTGAGACCTCTCTCTCTCTCTCTCTCTCTCTCTCTCTCATACACAATATGCCGCAACAGAAATCAACGAATCAAAGCCAACCATGGCAAGAGCTACAAAGAATAAAGATGAAAAACAGTAAAGAAAATTTTAGTATATGAGAGAGAAAGGGGAAGAATGTGAAGCAAAAAGAGAATTCCAAATATGGGGAAGAACCGACATCATGAAGAGAAGAACCCATCTGCGTTTGAAATAAAATAAAATAAATCTATATTTAAAAAAAGCAATATTGAAGATCTGTTTAATGGCGGTTTTTGGGTCCTCTTTGACTGGCTCATCAAAGCACATTCGCTTGATTGCTTCTTATTGTCTAAGTATGTATTGTTTTTGGAGATTCTTTTGATTGTTTTTAGAATTTCAGGCACTAGCTCTGCGGGAAGGTTCTGGGAAGGGGAAAATCCCAAAAGGAAAAAATATATATAAAAGAAATTTTGTGGTATGACGATGACAGACAATATGCAATATAGACTACGGCAATACTGTTTGGATTATTAGGATTTCAGTTTTAGAGTAGAGTTCCATGATTGTTTAATGATCTACCCATAAAAAAAAAGACATTATTGTTTCCTACTAAAAACATAGGAAAGATTCAGGAGGAACATTTTTCTGTTTAATGGTGGAAATTCAGAAGTAGGGAAAATGTTGAACTCCAAAGAATCGTTGGGAGAGAGAGAGAGAGAGGTAGCGGGGATCGACAAATTTGTGCAACGGAGGGGGAGCCAAAACGGACAGGAAGGAGAAAGGTAGAAGAAGAAGAAAGGATTGTGGAGCAGCCGCGTTGGGAAGGTTATGTAAAACAATGTTTACAAACAGATGAGATTCTTTCTGTTTCATCTAACCACTAGGAGATGCTATCATACCTTATTCCTAGATATTCCGCTAGCATGCCCGACCTTTTTCCCATAAAATCTAATCTTTTAGGAAAAGAAAAAAAAAAAATTTGTTCCCCTTACATGGGTTTGTCGGGAAAAAATGTAAAATGAAAGAATATTCTTTTATTTATTTAATTTTTTTTTTTTGGCGGCGGGAGGGGGGTGTGTGGGGTATTGGAGGACATGAAAGATATATCTTTTCTAGACCCCGCCTCCGGTTTTTTTTTTTTTTTTAAATGGGTTTGACCCCTTGGTTAACTCCTCACAAAGTGTAATTTGATCCCCAAGACTTTGTAGCAACTAATTAAAGCCCTACCTAGTTATATTTCTACCACCTTTGGAGGATATTGGCCGATTTTAACCCAATACAAGTATATGCATTGGACAAAACATTATTTGCCGTAATGCAAATTTGGGCGAGAGAATGCTACCCTAATACTGCATGTACACACCAACGTCCACAGCCAAATGGAGGGCACACGTGAGCTTCTTCAACACAGGACACCGTGATCTTTTCACACCCACTATATCTTGACGCAAGTACACATTATTGAGTAACATTCTTTCTTCCTACAAATTTATGAAAATGGCATAGAGTTTACTATTGTCCTCTTATTTTCCAATAACATCATGCATACATTTTGGGTTGAAATTTGACCAATTAGATGTTGAAAAGTCCTTTACAGACATTAAAATTTTAAAAAATAAAAAATAAAGAGAGACGAATAATATTATTTGGAGAACCTAGGGAGGTGATGTCTTTCTCCCACGTCCAGAGATTATCGCACTTATAACACTAAAGATGTCGAGTGAAGTAATCTTATTGGGAATAAATATTCTCACATATTCTAGTGTTGTCAGATTAATATGACTCCATAATTAGTGCCTCACCTTGTCCTCAGGGCTGTGCAACCGAAATCGGACGCCCCCCAACCCTCTTCCGTTCTCGTTGATGGGGAAAAATGGGACTAACCAAGAGAAGTACTCGGTTAACAAAAGCGTGGAACAAATTATTCCCCTCTTGGGTGAACCTAATAGGAAACAATCAAGTAGGATTTGATGGAGCAATTTATCAAACACAATGCGTAATACGTGCAATAATCAAGCTCCCAAGAAAGCAACTAAATGCATAAATCAATGAACAAATCCACCATAGACACAAACACACACATCAACACCAACAATTTAACGTGGAAACCCCCCCCCCCAATGAGGAGTAAAAACCACAGAACCGTAGTCTACTTAAAATCCATTATCTCCAAATAATGGGAATATACAAGAGTCTTCTCTAACTGAAATTAGAGGCATACAATCATCCAAAACATCAAGAATAACATATCATTAGCATACATCATCAACAAGATGAAATCCCAAAAGAAAGAGGAAGAAAGTAGAGAGATCTCACCAAAACAGAAGCAACAAAAACATTGCTAGAAAACTGTGTTAGGAAACTCCAAACGACAATCACACCGTACAGAATGAAGATCAGTGTGTTGCGAAACTGCTGTCAAAAATCAACTCAATCGGATCGAGCTCTTGAAGATGACTGCAGACTGCTCACTAACACAGAAATTTTTCTGCCCCTCTTTTTCTTCTTCTCCAAGTTTTGCCAATAGCAACACTCTCGCTCTCTTTTGCTTTCTCTTAAACCCTATAATATGAATAAAGTTAAATGAGTAAATCCTCATCAATACTCTTGTGACAAAAATGCCCTCCTTATAGGCCTCAAACAAAGATGGGTTTCATCTAAAAAAGGTGAGCAAACTTGGGCCATCCTCTACAAGGAGGGAAACCCAAACCAACACTCGCTTCACCTTCGTCTCTGAGATTCTAACTCTTCAATTGAAGCAGCACTGTGCAAAGATCGACCGTCACCACGTCCTCCCTTTAGCAGGAAGCATATGTAGAAGAAGACATGTCGAGACGGCAACTTTCTCTCTTTCTCAGTTCTGAATTCTCTAAAACCCTCCCCAAACCCTAATTTATTCGTCTTCCTACTTCTACATTTATTATTTTAATAAGGCTACCGCTCTGTGGATCCAAAGTTGACTTCCCTGGGCCTATAAATCATCCCGGAATTTCCTTATCATTCTTGTGTTGTAATAGGCAGAAACGATACTCCAGATTTGAAAAAAAAATAAAAATATTTATTGCTTTTTTGTTTGTTGTTTCATGACTCAGGTGTAACAATGCATATATACTTGGAGTCTATGGAACCAATTCTGGTCTCAGAGACAGAAGAGGTTCCCCAGATCGAACCACCGATTCTGGAGATGAAGAGAGTTTTTTCTTTGAGTGGAGAGCGGAGAGTGGTTTGAGGTTTCAACGTTGTCTGGTTATGTGGTTTGACGGTTTGGAGATAATAGTTTAAAATTCAAAGAGCAATCTCTATTTCTGCCATTGAATGGTTTGAGGACAGGTGTTGATCATTAGTGAACAATTGGTGGATCAAGAATTGAAGACAAGCCTAATCCATGTATTCAAATATGCCTAATCCTCCCACACTGAGGTGGGTACCCTGATCCTCCTAGCCGCTTGATGCGATTTACTCAATGTCCTCTTGTTATGTTGTTTGGTTGGCTGCTGTTATGCTGTAGATGGTTCACCCTCTCTGTTGTAAACACTGAGGACCAGGGTGGTGGTACGAAGAAAAAATGGGTTTCTAAGGAGCTGGAAATTCTTCAAGTATTCCTTATCTCACTTAGAATCGTTAAGTCTCTTCTAATTTTCCAGTGAATATGAATACCAAAAGTAAATGATTAGATCAATCACTTATAGAGGACAGCAAAACCAAAATTGCAAAAATTTCATTTTGGAGAGTGTCCATGCAAAGTGACCCTAAAAGGCAAAACGAAAAAAAAAAAAAAAAAAAACAAAAAAAAAAAAAACAAAACAAAAAAACAAAAAAGAAAGGCGTCAAATTGAAGGGTTGTCTAATGCATTCAGAATAAACATGTAATGAACCACATATTAAGGGGCTTAAGTTTCATTTGTCAACAGAACACCAATCTAAATGCTGATGTACTGCTAAAAAAAATGAAACTCAGAATAACAAAGTTAGACACTAGGCATAGTCTGCTACTCAACCACAAGAATTCATATAAGCTCTGCAAAAGGAAAATTGTTGAAAATGTCTAAATGACTACACTCAAAATACATAAACCATATTCTGTCCTAACATCAAAGCACGATGGGCAAACCTGAAAAAAACTAAGAATGAAAGCTACGAATAGAAAGAGTAAATTTTTCTGAAGCATGAAGTACATAACAGAGAAAAATTATGTAATGGGTAGCAAAAACCTTTCAGCTAAAAGGGCTAATGGAAGCAGTTGACTTATCACTTGAAACACTTTGCATCCAACAGGGCCTCTCCCTCAAATGGTTCGGCATCTTCAATCATCTGACTAACACGCTCCTTCTGTGCTTCATCTGAGATGTCAACTTTGGTCCACTCGTATAGTTCCATGTCATAGCACTCATCCATCACAAACTGAGGTATCTCTGGTCCACGGAAGAGCCACAACCCCTTCACCTTGAATGGAGCCTCTGAGCCAATAACCAGCATCTTTCCAAAAGCATATTTACGAGCCAGATCCATCCTTTGGAGGAAACCACCGACCTTGTTTAAGGTGACAAATGATACAGTGTTCTCATCATTGTACTTGTAATCACAAAACCAGAGAGAATATCCCTCTGGGTCATACATGTCCCAGAAACCTACAACAAACAGCAGGCAATTCAGTACTCATCAATGTTGAGGGGCAAAAAGGAAGTGGACAGGATAATGCATGTAAAAACCAAACAATTCCAAAAATATTCACAAAGATTCCACTAATATCATTCATCCAGGCCAACTAAACACATCCACCAAGGTTTACAAGTAATGTATATATTTCATTGGGCAAACCCAGGACTTTCAGGGTGGGGCAAGTTAACCTCTTTAAACATGGCTAAGTTTGCCAACTTTGAAGACTGCCGCAAGCTGTTTTACATATTAATTGTCAGCTCTGCACACAAGGATGCATATACACATGCATATCCACATGGCAAAGTAAAAAATCTGGTTTTAGGTTTCAGAGGAACTGGTTCACCCACCCAGGACACTTGTGAACCCTGAAGGTTAACCTCTAGTGATTGGCTTCCCAATGGGGGAAAGAACCTACATTCCATTCATTGCAAATATAATTAGACTATAATAAGAGAAGTGAAATTTTGATCAGCATAATTTTCCATCTTAATGGCAATTCTTTTTTGCAATTCTATTTCATACGTGCATTCCTACAATACTGCAGGTAATTTATAGCATATGTATAAAACTGAGGAAGAAAAAATTGTCAAAAAAAGAAAGAAAGCATTTGGCATGAAAAACTGCGTATAGCTATATTCTCTTTCTATATCATCTAATGGAGAAAAGAACTAGATCTTTATCTAGCCTTACAGGGTGTTATACTAATATAAAAAGGTTAACATCAGCATCCGCTAAATAAATTGAAACATTGTTGGCTATAAAATATTAATTTTGAGACGTCAACTAACATGTTCTATGCAGGTTGAGCCAACACCATGCCCCATAATCCTTACTATTATTTACACTTTTTACAAGGTAACAAGGGCAAGGTATGCAAGGCAGGGTGACTACCCAACAATTTTCAAGATACCAAACTTCTATTTTTCCAAAGGCATACAATATACCTAACCACCAAGTAGGGGTGTCAATTCCTAAACCGAACCGGTAAAACCGGCCGGACCGAACCGATAACAACCCGGACCGAACCGAACCGAAGCCTTATTGGTTCGGTTCGGTTTCGAGTATTGTAACCCCAAAACCAAACCGAACCGCACCGAAAACCGGATGAACCCGAAACCAAACCGAAACCGGCTCAAAACCCGGACCGAAACCGAAACCAAACCGGTAAGAAACCGAAACACTCCAAAATTCATTAAAAAAATTAAAATTTGAATAGTTTTGTATACATTTGTATGGAAAATCGAATTCAAACTAGACCAAAAATCAAAACCAACCCGGTTACAAATCGATTTAAGAAATCGAAGTTCAACAATTCATCATTTTGTTGTTTCCTAATGGCTTCATACCGGTTTAAAAAACCGATCCAAACCGAAATGAACCTAATAAATCCAAACCGGTACCAACCCGAACCCAAACCGCACCGAAACCGACACCGGACCGAAACCAATAAATCCTTATTGGGTCGGTTTCGGTCACTTCCAAACTCACACCGAAACCGGTGGAACCGGACCGAAACCGCACCGACCCGGACCGTTGACACCCCTACCACCAAGGCAGTCAGAGCCATGCACCAGTTTAACAGTCGCATTGCCATAGAGCCCATCCCTAAGAAAATTTGCATTTTGCTAGACTACTAAAAATTCTACTGCGAATCCAATAACCTGTGTGTAAACTACATATTTTACTATTAGGAAGTGGTTCAAAGTCATCAGTTAACTAAATCCTCCTAACAATGATGAGATATTTATTGTTATTGTCAACCTAAGTCTCGGCATAAGTAGGTGTATGGAGAAAGACCTGTCCCAACCATGAGGTTGTACCAAGTTTCTTCTTCTTCCCCCTCCTTCCCAACCCCCCTTTTTTAACTTTTTGATGAAATCTTGATGCATCAGGTTCGAGGAAATATTATGGTTTTAAAATAAAAAAGATCAAGGGTAGAGCGAACCAATATACTATATCAATTCTTAGAAAATCTGGAACACATTTTAGAGAGTCTGCTGGAAGATCATAAATAAAAACCGAGAGACAAACTGCTTATCCAAAAGGGCTTCCTTCGACCTTGGGTTGTCAAATCTAGTATTTATGCCATGGGATGTGATTAGACACAAGATTAAATGCATGGTTTATCCAGTACAGATCAGTTGACTGATCCAATCCCACTTTCAGTAAGGAACAGCATCTTACCATATTTTTTCCTTTTCCTTTATTTTTTAAGGCTTTTTTACAGATCTGAATCCATATTGGCAATGGTCAGTGCTGATCAGATCCTCAATTTTCATTGTAATCTTTCACTACTTGTGAAATTGGATCCCTATTTAGGACACAGTTTATATCTTGCATTAAGAGCATTTATAGATATAGAAACTACATACATGTTTAACCACTTGCTACAATGAAACTGTATTTTGGATACAGTCACAACAACAAAAAAAATCTAGCATCCCAAAGTCATTATTAAACCCAGGACTACAACCAGACGCCCATATGCACGATATAAAAGTTTGTACAGAATATGAAGTCTCAATATTTCATCAACTTCCACGCAAAACCGTTTTCAGATAGAGATTGCTACAGTTCTATCCATCACAACCTAAAAGCTAAAAGTTTTTCAGTTGCTGTTACCCAAAAGCACCAGGGCCACTAAGTAAGGATTAATAGCACCAGAATCCATATAATTCTGGGATACTAAAAGCCATAATCAACATAATCCATATAATGAAAGCACATGATCAGCTGATCCAAGAGGAAAGACCCAATACTGCCTGCAGATCAGCCAACCCCAGCTGAATGAAAGATCAGATCGATTTGGTACTAGTCCAGATAAGGGGAGAAAGATCAATATTGACCATGGAGCTAAGTCTCTTGAACATTAAAGTGAAAGAATATTACAAACGTATCAAGTAAATAAGACATTGCTTGCAGCATAAATGTATGGAATTCTCGTTTAACATATGTATCACTTTTTAGTCACACATGGCACAATCATCATTTATTGTCATGCCAGGCCATGAAGAGATTAATAAAAGCTAAAAAAGTTCACAGGCAATACCTTTAATGGCAACCTCACGGAAGTTGGTCTTGGTGTTTGAGTAGAGCCTCTTCCATTCATCCAATACCATCTTACTAGGAGGCAATAGATCAAGGGGATTCTTTGCTTTGGGTTTTGGTGCCTCTTCTTCCTCATCAGCATCTTCAGCCTTAGGCTTTGCCTCTTCTTTTGCCTCTTTTTTGGGCTCATTCTTGGTCTTCGGTTTAACAGGCTCTTTGGGCTGAGAAGGCTTCTTCGCTGACTGAACTGGAGGAACAGCTTCAGTCTGCTTGACCTCACCCAACATCTTGTGGAATTTGGGCTGGTTAACCATGGTCCAGAAGTAACGCTCAACATGTGGAAACTCCGAGGTAAAGCTCTTGGTCATGACACGAGAAAATCCCAAACACAAGTTACAGGTCAAGATGATGTCAGCAAGGGTGACAGAATGTCCAACCAAGTAAGTGTTGGAAGCAAGATGTGTGTTCAAAGCACCAAGTGCTCTCTTCAAAGCAGAAATAGCAGCTTCCTCAGCCTTTTTGCAGCAAAACATTGGTCAGCAATTTATGCCATCAAGCATGTATACTACATGTTACATGTCAATCAACACAAATAAAGAAAATTAGAGTGCAAGACTGACCGGGGGAAGGTACGGCCCAACAGCTCCAATTCGTGGGTATAACCAACGCACAATATTGGAGTCAATTTCAGTTGTAGAAAAATCAATCCACTGCTCAACATGAGCCTGGTTTAGACAAGACCCACCAAGTATGATTAAAAAATTGATATCATTTTTACTGACAGTACAAATGAATGATAAGTTTGAAACACATCGAGTACTAATTAAAAAAGATGTTCATGTAAACTCAATTCTTACATATTCGATCAAGGAAGACCCGTACAGAGGATTCTCACTCTTCAAACGAGTAACTGCATCCAGTAAAACAGAATTTTAAGTTTCTCTAACATTTATTGATTCAAAAATAAATTTGGTAACAGTTTCTTACCATAACGTGCAATGGCATTGCTCTCAAACACAGGACCATCAGGTGTTTCCAACACAGGAACCTGCACATATACGTAGCAATTTCATTTATTCTACATCAAACACTACCCACATAAATAATGACCCAAACATTATCCAAACTATGTGGTGATGCACCTTTCCAAGAGGGTTCATCTTAATAAACTGGGGAGTTTTGTTTGAAACACCCATCTCAAAATTCTTGACCAGCTGAACCTGGACGCCACTGTACTCCGCAGCAATAAGCGCCTTGACGGCATTTTTGTTATTTTTTCCTGCATGCAAGACCTGCGAGGTATATAAAACATAATAAGTATCATCGAAAGTCTTCATGGAAAGTCTGTGAATGGGTAAAAACAATTTGTTTATAATTCAGAAAAAAATATACGATTGGAAGTTCAAATTAATCATCCTCAAATGCTCATTCAATTTATGTACTCTGCTCGCTGAGGTGCTACACTACTAGATTCCTTGAATAACTTCCAAGACAGAATTATGCCAATTACAAGAAAGCGGGATGCTAGAAATGAATCCATGGAACTAAATGGGCTTTTCAATCTATCAATAAAGGCTTCAATCTCCGTTCAAAGAATCATAAGATTATAACAACAAAAAGTTTGTCTTTCTCAAAGAAAAATACTAACCGTCAATCAGGAAAAAAAAAATACAACATTAACTTGCAAAATCATTTAAGGATGCATGTTCAAGGCATAAATGAGAAGTCATAGAAGCCATCAAAAAGAAACGAAATGATAACATTTCACATAAGAAGACATCTGAAACACTCACCAGAGCCATGGTTATCCTCGCCAAAGATGTTTTACAGCAGATCTGAGGAAACAGAGACTGAGGATCAATTCGAATTAGCGACGACAGACGAACAACATTAACTTATTGGAAAAATGAAGAAAATACGTACCTCGAGAAGAACAATCGTCCTTCACAGAGCCCTAGTCTTGTAGAGACGCACTATAGCGAGAATGAGAGAGAGCGCGTGTCTGTGCGAGAGCTAGAGGCTTTTATCGGAGGGTTTTTGGGATATAAAGGGCAAAAAGTGTGTTAGGGTTTCGTGGAGGGAGATCGTTCTACTGGATATCCGGTTTTCAAATCCAAGCCAATGGGCCAACCAATGCTTTGACCGGACCCTGTGGTCTACCCAAAGTGAACACCATCCCCCTTCAAATGCAAATCCAAGTTGAAATGAGTTGAGGAAGTAGCTAAAAATACAAAAGATGCCGTTCTATATTTTGTATTTATCTCCATTTAATGACATTTGGTAATTTTACTAAAATTTAGCCATTGAAATGTATGTGAATCCTCTATCACATGGACTACTAACCCATATATACTATTCTACCAAAAAAAAAAAAAAATATACTATGGAATGAGAAATACTATCATAGCAAAAAAAAAAAAAAAAGTGAGAAATGGTATACTAACAAGGCATGGTGATGCCTAGGACGACCCTTTTTTTAGGGCCCATTAGAAATGGTAGAAACATAAATTTTTGTTTTTAGAAACAGAAATAGGATTGAAGGTGTTTGATAAGTTATGTTTCTGGAAGTCGATAGTAACCAACGAAATAATGGCAACGAGTCATTTCTAGAAAAGGCAAAACAAGTTCTACTTGTTTCAAAACTTGTTTCGCTGGGTTATTTATTGAACCATAAATAGGTAGAAATTTCTATTTCTAAAAATAAATGAAACGAAAACAGTTTTATTAAATGCTTTTTGTTCCATTTCTCTAGGTGAGGAGTGCCTGAAACTATGTTTGTTTCATAAGTGAGAAGGGCAAAAAATAAGCTAATATTACAAACAATAAACATAAAACTTATCGTCTATGAATAGTATATGTGGCGATAGAGAGAAAAAAATCAAACTGGGAGAGTTCATTATGACTCAAGTAAAAACACTGAGCTTTGAAAACTCCAACAAACTCAAATTGATCTGGTAATTTTTAAATATCAGTGAATCTTTATGACTCTTAAGTAGGCTTTATGTTTCTTTTACTAGACTCAAGTGACTCACACTAGTAAAAAAACCTAGGCATCTTTTGACAACGTTTTGTTTTTGCGTTTTCTTGTTCCCAAAAACAGAGAAACAACCAAAGAAATGTTTGACAAAGTTGTTCTGTTTCACCCATTTCTAGAAACATAAATCAAAATCTATGTCTATTTACGATTCTAGAAACGACTTTGACGAAACAAGTCCGATTTGTTTCGTCGTTTCTAGAAACTAATTTGAGAGAAAAAAAAAGGTTGTTGTGCCCGATAAATCTCTCAACTAATTAAACCTAAAAAGAGGCAACTGAACTGTCTCTCCCTTTGGGCATCTGATGATATTATTAGGTTTTTTAGTGGCATTATGTCTCAAAAAATATTTCGAGAAATAGGTTTATCAAACATCAAAAAGTTCGTTTTTATTTTTGGAAACGTGAAAAGCCGATTCCACTGTTTCCAGACATAGAAACAACATAAACATTATCAAACGGTGTCCTAATTTTCCAACCTATATACTAAACATAAAAAAACTAATTAAGCATTAATAAAACCCAGGTTTTCCAAATATATCAATTTTTTTAATATAACTTGGAATGCTAAATTATGGGCCAGAGAAATGTCTCTAGACACCTCATTTTTTCCCCTCTGAGGGGCTTTGCGATAATGAATTGCAATCCCCTGGAACATGATGGAATCTTTTATTTATGATTGAGAGTCCTCTTCCTTACCCTTGGGAGTAACCCAAGCATCCATACTGGTATAGGGAGGTTTCAATTTGTTTTAAAATATGTTTTCAAAATATAATTAATGCTTTTGACATGTCTATAATGGACTCATACCACCTCCAAAGACCATTAATAGATCATGCTTTAGGGAAAGGGCCCTCCCAGTTCAAGCCCATTGAGTCAGCTCGAGTTAGCATTGTACTAACTCAAGTTGATGACATTTGGCATATGGCCAACGTCGGCCAAACTTCAGCGCATATCAGCAAGAATCCATTACATGCAAGCCTTGCGGTTTTGTTGAGATTCTCTGAATCTAAGCGTGACATCACTCATATATTCTCTTTGCTGCCCAAGACTTGCACCTAGGCATGTTCTAAGACCCTAAGAACACCCTATAAGACTTTGAAACGTGAAGAAACAAGGGAAACTCATCTTTGGCTATGGAATAATATTTTATTCCCTTATATAACCTAAATAGAACGCCTTCAATGGAGGAAAGAAATGCCACAATAATAGAAGCTAAAAGAATCTTCCTTGGATGGCCTTGAGGTCCCAAGGGATGACCCCTCTCACATTTTGAGAGGAATATTCTGCACATATTACACAATATTCTTGTGTATTGGAATCATTATTGGAGTTTTTTGTTGTGCTAATTCCGAACTAGAAGCCATGTATCCTGAGCCTACACCCCTCCAATTACTATTCTTTTTTCGTGAAAGTTGTATTTAGGTGAGTCTTGTAAATTTTAATTTTTATTTCATTCAATTTTGTGTTTTTACGAAGAGTTACACCCTTTCTACTGAGCAAAGGTCATTGTTGCCCTCAGTAGAGCAGTGGGTTGTGGATGGCTATATGAATTTCCTGTGATTTCTTTTTTCCAAAACATTTTCTTCTTCAATGTTGTAGTTTTATCTCTATAATTTCTTCCCGGATTATTTTTCCCAGATTTCTAGGTTTGGTTTGATATTTTTATTTGGATTTTCTCATTTTATAGTCTATTTTTAGTACAGATTTTCACAAATTTGAATCGATGTTTCAATCATGTAAGATATGGTTTTGAAGTTTTCTTCTTGTTATCCTAGATGTTTTAGGGTTCTTTTGTAGTGTTTTTCAAAATTTTAATCACTAATTTTATGTAGAGGGTCTTCTCCATCCCCATTATTAATGTTTTCATTTCTTCTAAACTATTATAGGCTAGGGGTATTTTCATAATTTTGATATATATATATTGATTTTCTCTTTATTTATGAGGTTAAATCCCTGTATATCATGTTAAATGGTTATTTTGTATATCATTACCCTAATCCCCATATTTAATGTGATATGAATGCTTTGCTATACTTATTTTGTATGATACTCCATGTTTGCATGATCCTGATCCCTATGTCCATGTGATTTGAATGCTAATAAATCATGATATGTTAGAAATGTATGTCATGATAGGGGAAGTTTTGTAATTTTAAACATGCATGATTTTAATTCAGTATACTAATCATACAGAGCTAGCTGGATATATGTATGTCAATTTGATCTCTCTTCCTAACCTTACTTTTGCTATGCTTTGAGTGTGTATATTAGCCTTGTATGCTTAATTAGCTTATTTTATAATCCATAATACCTAAGATTGAAGTCCAATTTTTACTGGATGGATCGAGGTATTTAACACCTTCTATGGACTAACTATGTCTAAGACCGATTCAGAATCCATGGGTCTTTCCAAATGTCAATAGAAACTCATTACCAACTTTCCAATGGACAAGCTTTTTAAGATTTGGAATAATGTGGAAAATGCCACTCCAAATCCAAAAGCCATCTTTTAGAGCAAAATCATAGGGAATAATATAGGAATGGGGGAAATACTTGGCTTTGTGTACATGACACCACAAACTAGAGTTTTTTTTTTTTTTTTTTTTTTTTTCAAAGTCCCTATTCAAGATGAAGCAACAAGGCATCATTGAGAACAAAATTTATTGAAAACCCAAACCCCCATTATTTTTAGATTGACATATCGGAATTAGGGATATTTTCCTATGACCCATAGACTCGCCTCTTCAAAATTGGTAAAAAATAGTATCGACTTGCAAAGAAACTATTTATCAAATAAAATAAAAAGTTGCCAATTTTTTTTATTTGTTGGAGAACAAAATACTAGTCATGAGATAAGTAGAGATAGAACTAAGGCTTTGTTTGGTAGCCAAGAGAAGAAAAGAAAAAAAAAAAGTACACTCTCAGGTTAATAATTTGCACTTGGTATGTCTACACCCAAGAGAAGATTCAACTTTTGAAATTCAAAATTCCTCTTAGGAGTTGTGAAGTTTTCTTTTGCTAAAAAAAAAAAAAAAATCTTGCAAAAAACACAAGAAAACATGAGAAAATATGAAAACATAATAAGATAAAAAATGAATGATTACACAATGATTTTCTATGTGTCTATCTCTCTCCTAAAATTCAAAATTTTTTGAATTTTTTTCTTTTCTTCTCTTGATTACCAAACATACATACTCTTTTTATTTTCTCACCATTTCATTTATTTTCTAGATTCTTTTTTCTTTTATTTTCTTGTCTTGGCTACCAAACATAGCCTAAGTACAACCTTAATGAGAACAAACCTCCCTAATTGAGATAACAAAGGTTGTTTCCATCATACAAGTTTGTTTCAAACTGTCTAAATGATATTCATCAAAGACTTACTTTTAGCTTTACTCATCGACAAAGGAGAACTAACTAACATAAGTAGTAGATGATGCTATTTCCTTCATACCAAATTTCTAATAAATTTGTTCTCTCAATTCAAGGATAGGGGAGTGTTCTTACTAAAAAATACTACACTTTTGTTAGTGTTAATGCATTGATCCTCAAAATCATGGAAAGGGTATAAAATAAACGAATTGTTAACACATAATTAAGATTAGCATGAAAAAAAAAAAAAAAAAAAGAAGGAAGAGAGAGAATGAAAATATCTTATGTGAAAAGCAAATGTGTTAACTAGATATAGCAACTATGATGCCTTTAAACATATTTAAATCACGATAAATAGAAAGAAGGCGTGAAAAAACCTTTCATTGCCATAGTAAAAAGACAAAGACTCAAAGTGCATCACTGTTGATGCCTCGAGTGTTTAAAAAAAATATCAAAGGAAGATAAAAGGTAGCTAACAACTAACTAATAGTAAGCTTTAGACTTGTCTGCTAGCTTGATTGCAATCTAACCCTCTTTATCCTTACAATGACACTTATAATGAATAATCTCATGGACACTTATGATATTATTCGAAAATTTTCTCTCTAATAAAAGTTGATTGAAAAGGGGAAATGAAACAACCCATAAGCTCCTGTAATCTTTTGGCAAGTAGTGTAGCAACAATTTTATATGCAGCAGTACAAAAGATTGATGTTTCTGAAATCCTTAGGTAAAATGGCTCTTTCTTTAGGATCAAAATGATGAATATGATTTGATCTGGAAGGAAGAGATAAAGAACTAAAGAAATACTATATTTTACCCCCCAAAAAAAAAAAGAAAAGAAAAAAGAAAAGAGAAAACCTTTCATCTCTTGCCCTTTGCTCGCTGTATAGCCATTCGCCTCCTCTGACCATTATTCTTGTTTTGTTGATCCCTTCCACACCTGACCTCACCTCCTTCCTTGTCCAAAACAGGAAATCAACATTTTACCAAATTTACCCTTCTACATTAGCTCACCAAAATGACTCATAAGGGTAGATAAAAAGATAGTGAAGTGAACTACTTCACCCTCTACGTTGACGTATAGAAGGACCTTTATTGGGTTCAAAAGGCTGCGAAGTTTCCCCAGTTTCCCCACCGCTTTGGCCCCAACCAGTTAGGCGAGAAAACCCTGGACTGGACCTCGGGCTTCCTTCTTCTATATATATATATATAGAGAGAGAGAGAGAGAGATAGAAAGAGAGAGATGGAGGAGACGCAAGATGGTGAGGTGCTAGACACAGAGATGGAGAAGGCTTCGGACATGGAAGCAGCGATAAAGAGCGCTATGCGTGCACGCGTAGGTGATTTCAAGGCTCAAGCCGAGTGAGTACTGTCCATGGCCTACTTCCCTTTAATTTCTTTTCTTTTGATTTCAGAATCTCAAAGGTCTCTCCAGGTTATCGCATTCTGGCAGATGCTCATTTTATAACTTTAATTATTTTCAGTTGGGTACTTTTCTTTTGAAGATTTTTTCTTCCGTTTATGCTGGTTGTGTTAAAAAATCTTTGGTTCTGAATATAGGCTGAGCTTAGTAGCATTTAGAATTCAGGGTTTGCATGTAGATTAGGACTTCTGAGTAGTGTTTGAAGAATACCAGGTACTTAAATTCGAGAGCTTTAGGAGTGGAGTGAAGATGAACCATTTGAGACGACTGTTGGGTTAGCTTTCACCTGGGCTGTATTTGTCGTTGTAGTACAGTTCCTGAATTTTGGGTTGTCTAGAAGAAAGAATCCTGGTTATTCTGGTGATATTATAAGAAAAATGGCTGAGGGATTGTAGTAATAGATATATTATTACTCATTGTGGTTGACGGGATTCAGGGAATAATTCGACGAGAAGTCGAACTTACTATCGTCTAAGATGTATGGGTTATGACTAGGTTTTTATGCTGGTGTTGTGAGACATATAAGGCTTTCTAAATTGGTAGTTTGTGGGGTTCTTCCACCATTTGGATTAAATTCTCTCTCTCTCTCTCTCTTTCTCTTTCTCTTTGATGAATTTATACCTTATTTTATATGTGGAGTCCAATTTGATTGCCATGGTAATTCTTTGTCCCGCTAAATGATCTTAATTTCATTTAAGAAAGCAGAAAGAGAAGTCCTAAAAGAGATGCTTGGATTGCCTTTTTATCAAGAGAGGGGGGAGGGAGGTGCTTGATCCTGGAACTTTTGAGTTGATGCCTTAGATGCTTACACAATCTCTGTCAAAAAAAAGGAATTACAATTTAATATGGAGGTAGGATTAATGGTCTTGCTACAACTCTTCGAATTAGATAGCATAAAGTGCACTGGGTTGCTAAAAAAAAAAGTCCTGATTTCTATTTGTACAGTTTTTGCTCTCCCACTTTAAATAGTAGGAAAGGAAGGTCACGATTGGTCCTATCACCAATCTTTTCTTAATGAATATACCCATAAACAGGTCAAAATTTGGAGTTGACCTCTCTTACACACACACACACACCCACACACAAACACACACACACACCCTCTCTCTCTCTCTCTCTCTCTCTCTCTCTCTCTCTCTCTCTCTCAGTACTATTTCACTGCTTTAGCATATAAAGGGAATGAAGAACCCCTGCTGAAGGCCTGAGACCAAGATAAGCCCAATGAGTATACCCAATACCACTTGCCTTGTCACTGTTTGAATCACGGACCAATACCTGAGTCTTTGAGAAAGGCTTGATCCCTATTGTTGCAATTTGCTTCCCTTCATTTCCTAGAGGGCTGCCTTACCCATCACTCTTGCCACTGTGTAGTCAGTCCATTCTGTTTGGCCCACCACTCTAGTTTTGATATGCCAAAAGGATCAAGGTTGATCTTGCTTTTTTATATGCGGTGATGTAGATACACACCCGTGGGATGATCCATCCCCATTTGGGCATTCGGACAAAGATGAACCAGATCCATATTATTTTTTTTGGTCTAGTAGGATTTCAGGAATTTACTTTATTTAGGAAGAGTGTCTTTGATTTTATTTTATTCACTTTATTTTAGAAATTTGGGTTCACGTAAGATTTGGAGAGTCTTAGAGAGTCGGTTTGCTTTGTTAGGGTAGTTTCCTATTTCAATTGAGTTTCTATTTTTGTCTTTTATTTTTCCTATAAATTGGTTGTACCTAATGGACATATTAGATTGAAAGAATGAATTGAGATTGGTTTTGGTGAAGAGTTTGTGGGCTAATGTGCGTGTGCGATTCTCTTCCCCCTCCCTTTCTCTTGTGCGATTCTTCTCCCTCCCCTTTCAACTCTAAGATATCTCACCATTCTCAGCAATTGTTTCCCTTTTCTTATCGGCCCTTCATCATGCGGCAGTGGAAAAGGTGAATATAAAGGCCCTCACTGACCCTCGAAGAATTCAAATGGCTTGCTAAGTTCTTTGAGTAAGGAAGATTCTTGATGAGGGACGAATGACTGCAATTTAGGTGTCTAACTAAGGATCAACCGTGCTGTTAGACTATGTCTATCATCTATGGCCAATCAAAAGAAGGGAAGGAGGTTGATACACCCCTCCTAGTCATCATATTAACAAACAACAATGCCTCTAGCCAAAATCAGAGCCGTGCTTCTTCAAAAGAAATGACTGAAGTCCTAGGTTTCAACAAGGGTTCCATAAAGGACAGCCAATGAAGAGAATGCACTATGCTTGATGTTGATTGTCAGAAGGAACCTCTCGTAGATTGAAATGCATACTTGAAACTCTCTTAATAGTGTTTCCATAGTGGGAACTATGGATGATGGTTTCCTCTTGCTCCCAGAAGGGAGGCACATTGGATTGGTGGCCATACCATTCTTGACTAGTTTTGTCTTATTTGGGAGAGCAAGGCATTTGCCCCAGATAAACTTAATCTGGGCTCATATTCCTGATAAAAGACCAGGTATCCCCTTGGGAGAATGTTTACTGTTGCAGTGGAGTTGACCTGAGTGTGGCTCTCACCCTCTTTTTTTCCCTCCCCCTTTGATGATGANGGCGTCTTTGGTTTGGAGTGCCTATCAGGTTCTGTTGGTTCCTTCTTTGAGGATTCCGGTTCCGTTTGAGACTTCGCTTATAGTGCAGTTTATTCATGTTCATGGGTCTGAAGGTAACGACGTGCATGGTCTGGACTGGAAATCGATTGAGAGAACGTTTATGGATGAGGTTAATGATGGGGGTTTGTTGTTGGGTGATCAGGCATTGAGGTTTAAAACTTATGAAATCACTTTCTCAGACTGTCCGATCTGTTCTTTTGCAATTTCACGCTCAATGAATTCTTACACTACGAGGTTCTTGTTTGATAATTATACTTTGGTAGTCAGCGAGTATTTGGACTCGAAGCGTTTGCATCAGATATTGTCTGATTCTGCGGATCAATTGAGGAGCGCCACAGGTATTCGGGAGGAGAATTTCGGTAGGGTTCTTCCGGTTTATGTTTTTGATTTGGACTTTGATAGGCTGATGTTGCTTGATCGGTACCACCAGTCGGTTGCTTTTAGAGATATGGTCATTGCAGTGAGGACAAGGAGTAGTCGGACAGTGATTGATTATGCCTGTAATGGCCGTCATGTGATCACACATACTAGGGAACTTGAGAGAACCCTTGTTGGTTCGATTCTCCAGAGTATGTGGGGAGTGTCACCAACCCATCTGTTATGGAGCCCTAGACATAATAGCACTCTGGTGGATTATACCTGGAGTGTTGGCCAGACCCCGTTTGGGCCATTTTCGGAGATTTCATCTTTGTCATTCGTGCAGAAGGATGCTGCCCGGAGAAATGTCCTCCTGACATCTCTGAATTACACTATTACGAGTGCACTTGATGTGCTTGATTCAATATCTGGACATGGTGCGGAGAATCTGCTAAAACAGAATCGACATGTTGAGTTTGTGCAAAGGTGGAATTTGTTCAAGTACAAATTGGATAAAGCTGTTTCTGCATTGTCTCATTTGGACTTCGAGATGGCTCTATATTACTTGAGGTCTTCTGACCATGACTTGTATGCGATCCACTCACTTGTTTATTATGCGTCACAAGAACTGGAAGCCTCTCTTGTTTGCTTCAAGGATCCTCCATTTCCATGGGCTTCAGTATCCATGGCTGGGTTATGTTTCTGTTCTATCATATATGTGTACTCCAAAAGAGAAAAGCTCTTTAAAAGCAAAAGAAAGCAGTTTTGATGCATCTAAAGAGTGTGATTTTGTACCAATTGGACATTTTATGACCATGTTCATGTCATCTTGTGACAGAGAGGGGTACATTGCCAATTAAATAACAGGTACTTTAGTTTGGTCATTACATGGATTTTAACTGGGATTTTCCCTGACTTTTGTGTTTTCCCTTGCCTTTCTTTTCTTGCTCTTGTTTTCATTTTGGTAAGTTTCTATATTCTGCTGGTGCTGGTAATACTATATTGGTTTGTTATATCAGAAGCTGTGCAATTCTGTCAATCCTGATTTGTTCTGTAGACCAACTTTTGTTCAAAACCTTGTTGCATTAAAAATAGTTTCCAGGAGTTCTTTGGTACTTTCTTGGATGTAGTTATGCTAATGCTCTCCATTCCTGCTTTGTTGAATAAGTTGGCTGTTGTGCAGCATGATCTTGTTGCTAAGCACATTATTCTTATGATGGATCTTCCAAACCAAGATATATTCATCATTTATTCTCGTAAAATGAAATGAGTTCTTAATTTCTTAGAAATTTGGAAGATATGGTCATGCGTATGGCAGAACAGAATTTTGTAGCCAAATAATGTAGTTGTTAGATTGAGTTGAATTGGGAGGAGATTTTTCTCATATTTGGCTTAATAGAGCATATTATGAGAAGCCTCACTTTGTGTGGTATATATTTTTATAAGAAAGCCTTGTGCTATGTTTAAGAGGTAATAAAGTAATTGTCAGTTTCACCATCGTTGATGTCCATCTCAATATTGATGTAGGTGAACAACTGATCCCACCCCACCCCCACCACCACCCGGATTTCTCTTTGTCGAAGTTATTGAATTTGTCATGTTAAATGCAGTGTTTAAGCACATGGGTCACTTTATAGCCTATATGTTGACATAAGTTTTGCTCTTGGATCCCTCTTTTCTTTGAAACAAGTGAGCTCCATGCTCACCATGTACTGATGCGGGAAAAGTGGTATACAACTCCATGTTATCCCTTCCTACCAATTTATTTGACAGAATGTATTTATAAATTTATCTCTGTTTTCTGGTGGTCTCAAGGAGGCAATGGGACACATAGTTGGACCTTTGCTAGAAGTGCCTGTGGAATGGAGGCTAATGCTCAGCATGTCCTTGCCTTTAATGAGTCCCCTGCCTTCGATTGAGAATCAGAGGGGAAATCATCAGTAGGCTCAGTGTGGGAGATCTTTTTCTTTTATTTATTTATTTTTTTGGTCAATAGTAGGAGAATTATGTTCATGTAAATTGGATTTTGTTGATTAATCTAAAATGGAGAACTTTGTTTAACTAGTTGTTAATTGGATATGGGTGTGAATCTCAGTTGTTATGTTTGTGATTATATTCAATAAATGAGGTTCTCAGCAACCAAACCATGTCATGGAACCAGAATATGGTGTTGGTTTAGGGTGTTGGAGCATCAATTTCAAAAGCTCCCAAATTTTGGAGCATTTCATGTATGGAGTATTCATGTTTGTATGCCTGTGTGTGTGTGTGTGTGTGTGCGTGTGTTTTTCATGGGACCACTGGATCAAGGTTCAAGGTTTCATGAACTTTCATCTCCATATTTTTGAAGTGTGTTTCATGCAGGTCCATTCTGAAGTAGCTGATCCACAGTTTTTAAGTGGAGCATCTGGGTTATTGGCAGTTCTTGGCCACTATGCTCTGTTTATTTATTTATTTATTTTGAAGAAGTCCTGTGAAGAGATTTGTCATTTCATCCTAAGCTCTGGTGCAATCAAATGTGTTTTTATTTTGTTTTAAAAGGGGCCATAACCCAGTGCTCCTGTTCTCACAGCGTCCAGGAAGGGTTATACTGGAAATTCAAACAGAATTCAGTTTCCTTCGGCATTTTTAACTCAAAAGTCACAACTCAGAACCTACATCGCCAAGCTGGCACACCAAGCTTTTGGCACAAATGTGTGTGTTTGTGGCTTTTTTTTTTTTTTTTTTGCTAACACAGTTCAGGTCCAAGGGTAAACCTCAGTTACGTACAGTCACACCTAACCCGTGTAACAGGTCAGTCGTGAGAAGACTCGAATTAGAGATGTCTGTTAAGACACAATGCCTCTGGACCAGTGAAGCTACACGGGGTGTCAAATGTGTTTGTGACAGAATCCGTGATTTGGATATTTTTGTCTAAAAGAAGACCAACATGAGCAGGGACAGGGATCAACACATAAATCCAAGTTTCATACAATCCCCTCCACACCAACCCCCCCCCCCCTCAAAAAAAAAAAAAAAAAAAAAAAAAAGAAAAAGAAAAAGAAAAAAGAACAGTCCAATGTCTTGTTGAGCAATATGGCTTGTCTATGATGTTATTCATTATTGTCAATACGGCTAACACATTCCCAGAGTGTGCATATTCAGTTTGGGGTTGGGAGTCATTCGCTTTAGAAACCATTTTTTATAGATGCATCAGTTTGTAGCTCAATTCTGGGGTAGTGCGTTGAATGCAAGTTGAAGGTGATTCTATGAGAAATGTAATTCTTTGAGTCAGTTTAACATTGGTAAAAAACTCAAGTGGATCGGGAGATATGGTCAGTTTTGGTAAGCCATTATGCTCAACAAGGGGTTGTTTGATAACACTCCTCAAGAATGTTTTTGGTGTTCTTCTATTCCGTGGGAATGCAAATAGAACAGAAACATGTTTGGCACGTCCGTTTCATTTTTGTATTCTCGCGGAGTGAACCAGGAAAAAAGAATAAATATAGAATAGAATGCAAGAACACCTAAAAAGTGTTTTGTTTGTTTTTTCCACAACTTAAAGAGGAACAAAACCCCTTGCCTTTCCCAACCACTTCCGATAAAATCCCACAAAAATCCAAACGATGAGATTGCCCGCTTCCCTTGCAAGAACCCTAGAAACGGGGTCTCAGCTCTCAACCATCTTCTTCAATGGTTCTCCCACCATATAGCAGGTATCATCGTCTCTCTCTCTCTCTCTCTCTCTCTCTACTTCTCCTCTTCTAGTCTTCCTTGCAAATAAAGCTTGAATGGAAAAATAGTATTCTCAACAAGAACTATCAAACTACATTAATTGGATTTGAGAAAATATTTTTTGAGAGGCATTCAAGACACACACAAAGAGAGGGGAAAACTTCTTCTCTATTTCCTTCTTCTTCTCTTCTCTTCCATTTTCTTTTTCTTTCTCTTGGCAACAACCAATAGAGCTTGCTGCCTTAGTTTCGAGCAGCTTCCTAAGCCTCTAATGGGAGCTATGGATCAAGTGCAAGAGGATGAAAGTCTTTTATTCAAACCCTTAGCCTTTCACGAGCTTCAACTCATTTTTTTGACCACCTCAGCAATCCCTCTGCCAGATTTCTTCCCTCTTTGTGTAGAGCTTGGAGAGATGAAGAATCTCCAAGTTGAATCACTCAAATCGGAGTTAAGATGAGGGAGATATGGCCATTTGAAGTTGGACCAACCAGAACACTCAAAATGGAATCTTCGGAGGATGGTGTACGCTAGGCCGGCGGCTCACACAACAGGGGCGAAATTTGGGCCATCGGATTAATCCAAAATCCACTTTTAATCTGAGTCGTTAAATTATTCAAACGGCTAATAAATCTTATCCGCAAGATTAAATTAACCAAGTCAACTGATGATGTCAGCATGACATAGGCGCTGACAACGTCAGATACGTTGTCGACGCTCCATTGGCTACTTCAGCACAAAATACGGTGGCTATCGACTATCTCTCATGAAGGCTAAAATAGATTACACCCGTTGGATCAAGATCTTTAGATCTTGTTTAATCTAGATCTCATGATATCAAATTAAATGGCATCTATTTCCATCCCTTTTAACACATGCGTAACACTATAGCAAAATTGATCAAGTGAAGAGCCAAACCATTATATATAATACACTCCACCAATGAGGAGCCTTGTATAAGCATCTTCAACGCTAACTCTTGCATGAGACGTTAGATCTGAATCTGACCGACGTGGCCCAATCTGAACTGTGTATTAAGGATCCCTCTGATTCTCTTATATACACATAAGCCCTTGCCTTCATATTTCCAGTGCTAAACACCCCTTATCAACTAAGACCTTAAAAATCTAAATATTACGTAAAAGCCCCTAAAATTTCAAAATCAAAATCTGAAAAACCTGCCCAACACCAAGAGCATATCTGTTGATTTTCCAGTTTGATTCTTCAATCGGCTTCACGGAAATCCGTGTAACTTTTTCATACGATATCCGATCGAGATGAAACGAAGTGCGTTGGAACCATGATTGGACACTCTATGACTTTTCAGAATACTCGATCATTTGACTCAGTCATGTAAAAAGACCAAAGTGCCCCTAGATCTTTCTAATGATGCATCTTCCTCATACGGAATCAGAACACAAGGAAATCAGAACCGTTGGAAAGATAGGATTTTTTCCGTATTGTTACATGGAGAACACTTCTTTTAAAAATTTCATCTTCAATACTGAAATTGCCCTCTACTGCCACAAATGTCGTAACTTCTTCATACGGTATCAGAATGCGACAAAATCAGATGCACTAGACTAGATAAATTATAATATATCTTTTTCATGAAGAAGTGGTCTTCCAAAAAGGTCATTTTTATTACCGAAAATACCCCCAAGCGTAAATAGGTCAATTTTACCAGTTTTGACCTAGAAACCTGCACGACCTACTAAGGATGAATCAAACCACTCCATGCATACCATGCAGCTCTGTTATCTCATCGGTGACACTGGACACTGATGCATCATCATTTTCATCCACGTCATCTAAACTGGCCACGTCATCACTGTCACGTGACTGGGTTGCCAACAAGGACAACCATAAAACAACATGATCTCTATGCACCAGATGTGATAGTACCCAATAGAGACGATTAGCATGTCAATTAACAAACCTAGTCCCAAATTAATGGGGACAATCATGAATACTAAAAATTTTGTTTAGCATGTATTCACTGCAATTAACTCTGATTATTGGATATGTTGATTATGAAACATTATCTTAAATTTTTAGCATGAATTCTGATTTCATATCTCATTAAGTTATTTGGGCTTTCTCTCACTTGAAAAAATATTAGAACTAAAAGGACTAATTACATAAGTATTCAAAGAGTAATGGTAAAACAGATGCACTTTTTCAACAATTCGGGGAAGATGACTACTACGATCCTAATGAAGAGAGAGTCGGGTAGTCAACGTTCGCGAAGAACAAGAAGATGGTGATGTTGCTGGTACTTCTACTACAATCCATCAGGGCAATCAACATACATAAGGAAGACAGATGAACGAGCTAAGGATACAAATTGTAAATCAGATGGCTGTAGATAAGGGTTGCCCCCTGATTTGATTGTTTATGTAATCAAATTTCAAGACACCTATTTGTAGCTATGATTTTTATTTTGTAATTCCTATAAACTTGAATAGTAAACTTTTGTTTTTTTATTAAGATAAATGTGGAAACTCTTAATGCTTCAATTTTATTATTTCCTTTAAGTAATAGTATTTTAAAAGATAATTTCATAACAAATTATTTCCTTATTTAAGTTAAATTTGACCATAATAGCATGTATGCAATTATTGATTTTATTGTTCAAAAGTGAATTTATATAAAGTGTCTATCAAAAGTTGTTTCTGTTCTTTTCCTATTCTAAGGACATTTTTGGAATAGTTTTACCAAACGCTATTTTTATTCCTCCGAAGTGTCCTCACAACATGTACTCTCCAGGAATAGAAGTGTTATCAAATGGCCCCCAAGAGGGTGGGAAACGTATTTTAAGTACGTTTAAAAACAGAATATAGGCCGCATGCCTTTATTTCCAATACTGTTGAGAAACAAACGTGTTTAAATTAACGATAAAAAGTGTGAAAATGTCGTTTTAAACATTTTTTTGCTAACATACTCATTCTTCCACCTCACTGTGACAAACAGAAAAATAGTGTCATATGTGTGGTTAATATTATTAACATGAGCAAGAGATCATTGGCTGGTCATGTGGCCCTTGCATACGAGGGCAAATGAGAGGGCACACAAGGGCATCAATATGAATGTGATTTTTTATTTCACAAGGGGTGAGGTAGTAATTTTGTGTGTTATGTTTGGGTGCCAGGGCCACGCGATCATACAACCTTCTTCCATTTTTGGCAAAAAATCACTATATGGTCATGTGGGTCCTACACAAACATGTGGCTAATGAGAGTGCACATAGGGGTTATCAACATGAATGGGCATTAGGGGACATGCGACTAGGCAGCTTCCCTTTTCTCTTTTAGGGCAAGAGATTGTTGCCAAGTCATATGGCCCCTACACTAATATGGGCCCAGTGAGAGTGCTCGACCTTGTATATGAGTGTAGACTGTAGAGGCCACGTGATCAGGCAGTTTTCTGTAGGGATGTAAATGGATAGTCGAAAATCGATATTCGATTCATATTCGTATTCGTTTAGGAGTATCCGTATTCGGAAAACGCATATCCAGAAACTATTCGAATCCATCCAAAAACTAAGAGGATATGAATATGGTAATCTTAGTTTCCGATCAATTATTATTCAATTCATTTGGCTATCCGACAGTAAAGAACTTCCATATCCATTTCTCTGAATCCCTTTCTTCCATTATACATTAAGTATATATTACATTTTAGGGAAAAGGACAGGCATGCTAACTGGTCACCTAGGAATTAAGTATACTAGTGATTATTCACCGTTAGATGAAACATAAAAAATCTCAGTCATTTGTAACCTTTGTCTTACATGATTTGCCCAATACCGCCGCTCCACCGTCTTCTTCCTCCTCCTCTTTCTTCTTCTACCGTTCTCCATCCTCTTTGTCCCCCGCTCTGCCTCCCATCCCAAAAATGTCACTCCCCCACTTCCTCTCTCTCTCTCTCTCTCTCTCTCTCTCTCTCTCTCTCTCTCTCTCTACAGAGGACGCTATCAGGCCATGAATCTTTGCCCAACTGCAAGACCATCTATAATTTTCACTCCTACAAGATTGTAGGGTTTCAAAGAGAACTACATTTGATGTCCAAACACAAAGAACCAAAATAAAGTAAAAGTTGGGATCTTACGATGGGGCGGAAATCCTTTTTATTAAAAAAAAAAAATTTTTGATTGGTCTTTCCATTTCTATTTTCTAGAGATTCTGACAATTCCGATATGAGATCGAATCAACGAAAGCCAAAACCTACCTTGGATGAACTCTTCTACATAAATTTCTAAAAAAAAAAAAAAAAAAAAAAAAAAAAAGTACATAAACTTTTGCAGCCAAAATCAATTTATGTACAGAATGAGAAGATTTGGAGAGGAAGGAGAAGAAAGATTACGAATTCGATTTCGTCTTTTTTTCACCTTCACGATTTCATCCAGATGGTGTTATATGCAAGCCACCACCGTACATAACATAGATCATGAACACAAGTTGCGCCTCTTCTCTTAACTTCGGCTTCTCTCTTTCCTCTTCTCTTATCTGCTTCTCTGTCTTGCAGCTTTTGCTATTTGGAGAGTTTTCGAATCCAAATCAGCATTGACAAGCTCTGGGCATTCCCAAAACTTTCTCCCTCTCTCTATACCTTTTGTCTTGGTTCGTTCGTCACCTTAACTTGTTGAGTTGCAATTCTATCTTCCGTTACCAGTCCTCATTGATCAATTTGCTGCCAAGGGTAGTCGGATTAAGGTCAAACAGCATGATATTTTTTTCTTTCCCCAATGTAGAACAGTTGTAGAGGGAAATTGGAGAAAGGAGATAGAAAGAGGGGAGAGAAAAAAGGTGTAGCAGCGGTGCATTGAAGGTTTGTATTTCATCTTTCGATCCAACGGTTTTATTTAAGATTATCAAATCTTACGATTAAAATCCTGCTAGCATACCTAGTCCCTAGGTAACCTACTAGCATACCTATGTTGTTTTATGGTTGTCTTTGTTGGTAACCCGACCATGTTGCAGTGATGACGTGGCCAGTTTGGGTGACATAGATGGAAATGATGACATGATAGTGTCCAGTGTCACCGATGAGATAACATAGCCGCTTGGTATGCATGGAATGGTTTGATACATCCTTAGTATGTAGTGCGGGTTTATGGGTCAAAACTGGAAAAATTAGCTTATTTACTCTTGGGGGCATTTTTTGTAGTGAAAATGACATTTTTGGAAGATCGTTTCTTCACAAAAAATATATATTGTAATTTATCTAGTCCAGTGCATCTAATTTTGTCGCATTCCGATACCGTATGAAGAAGTTACGATAATTGTTACAGTTGAGGGTAATTTCGGCATTGAAGATGAATTTTTTAAAGGAAGTATTCTCCATATAACAATATGACAAAAATCCAATATTTCCAATGGTTCTGATTTCATCACGTTCCGATTCCGTATGAGAAAGATGCGTCATTGGAAAAGTCTAGGGGCATTTTGGTCTTTTTTTATAGCTGAGTCAAATGATTGACTCTTCTGGAAAGCCGTAGAACGTCCAGTTATGATTCCAACGCACTTCATTTCATCTCAATTGAATATTGTATGAAAAAGTTATAAGTGTTTCCGTAAAGTTTGTTCGAAAATCCAAACAAAAAATTCATCAGTATGCTCTCGGTGTTGAGCGGATTTTTCGGAATTTATTTTTGAAATTTGAAGGGCTTTTATGAATTTTGGGATTTTGAAGGTCTTAGTTGATAAGGGGTGTTTAGAACTGGAAATATGAAGGCAGGGGCTTATATGTATATAAGAGAATCAGAGGGATCCTTAATACACGGTTCAAATTGAGCCACGTCGGTCAGATTCAGATATGACGGTTCATGCAAGAGCTTGCATTGAAGATGCTTATCCGAGGCTTCTCATTGGTGAAGTGTATTAGATATGATGGTATGGCGCCTCACCATATTGAGTCTTGATTGTGTGTAACGCATGTGCATAGAATCTATAAAGAGATTCTCCATATCTTGATCTGAGCCAATCATATCAGATCGGTTCGATCTAACGGTCAAGATCGATGGAGCTTTATTAAAGTTAGCCGACAGCGTACCGTGAAACTCGCTACACCAACCAATCGGTGATCGACAACGCGTCTGACAATGTCAGCGCATATGTCATGATGACATCATCGAGATTCAAAATCTATGGTTTAGATCTTTTGTCTGTTGGTTCAATCAGATGGCTCAGATTAAGAGATACCTTTTGATGAAATCTACGGCCAAATCTGCGCCTCTATTCCGTGCGCCGCCGATGTAGCCTACGCCACCCCTATGAAGATTCTATTTCAGGCTATCTCATTGCTCTAACTTCAAATGGTCATATCTCCCTCATTTTAACTCAGATTTGGGTGATTCAAGTTGGAGATTCTTCATCTCTCCGAGCTCTATGCACCAGAGGGAAGAAATCAGGCAAAGGGATTGCTGAGGTGGTCAAAAAAATGAGTTAAAGCTCGTGGAAGGCTAAAGATTTGAATGAAAGACTTCCATCCTCTTGCACTTGACTCATAGTCCCCATTAGAGGCTTAGGAAGCTGCTGGAATCAAGGTAGCAAGCTCTATTGGTTGTTGCCAAGAGAAAGAAAAAGAAAATGGAAGAGAAGAGAAGAAGAGGGAAATAGAGAAGAAAGTTTTTCTCTCTTTGTGTGTGTGAATGTGAATGTCATTGTTACTCCATGAAAGTAAAGACAAGGAGAAAAGAAATAAGAAGAAGAAGAACCTAGAATTTGGTTATTGTGAGTTGCTTCAAGAAACCCAAGTGCCAATCGGGGTTGAAGCATTGACGACACCGAGACAACGTGGTTGTGGTCCGCATCAAGTGGAGATCGACATTATTGCATCTCCGACGGTTATTCCTTACCAAGGTAACCTCACTTTTGTTAAATTTCCATTATTATAAATCATTGTAGGCAAGATGTTTGATAAAATGCCTAAGTGATAGTTGCAGTCTATTTGGGAAAAGTTTGCATGTATAAGTGCTTCATTAAAAGGCATTGTTATAAGCCCGACTTTATTTTTTATTGGTGTTCAATGGGTGCTGGACACATGGGCTATATGTTCCTTGGTAGTTACAACTATCTAAACCTATTTGCCGTGGGTGCGGCCTCTCAGATCATTCTGAGAAAACTAGGGTGAAGACCTAGCCATTGTATGTCATTGGTGGAAATTGGGAATGTGTTCCCCTTGGCTGTGGGTGCAGTCATAATTAGTATTGAGTAAATGCTGAGTCCAACAGTGGGCATTACTCCGTGCATGTAGCAACTGACCGAAACACGTATTTTTTGTGTTGTGGATGTGTATGCTCGTATTTGTATTGTGGATTGGAGTGCTTGACTGCAAGATGAGTGTGTACATCTGATAGACCTGACCATTTGGTGGTGTAGTGTAGATGTGAATACGATTCTATATATATGTGACAGTGATTACCTTGTGAGGATTATGAGACAGCTCTGGGCAGTAATACAGGCTATGTGAGTAAGTTCCATGCAACAGTAAGAATGGTCAATAGTATACATAGCAGCTCTGGGCAGCATCAGTAGACTGCGCTATTGAAGTGCAAATAGTGATTGCCACATCAGGAGTACAGCTGAAAAATGAAAAAAATATTTGGCACACTGATTTACCCCCTCTCAGTGTCAATCGAGACCCAACAACCTATCCCTCTTCCTAATTTTTATTACATAACTAAAAATATGTAATACTAATACATGTTAATTTTTTTTATTTTTTTTTAAATAATGATATCTACCAATGTCGGGGTGTCAATCGGTCGGGCCTAACCGGGCCTGCCAGTGTGAGACCCTTACACCATGAACGCCTGTTTACTTAAACGGGCCTAGGTTTGAGGGGCATGGTACAATTTGTAATCGGGTCGGTCGGTGTCAAGCTTTAATCGAGCTATGTTAAACGGGTCTTAAACGGGCTACGAACCTACTTAAGTCTAAACGGACTCCCCCTAAAATCCTTTTTTAAGTGGATTAAATGTCCAAAAATCTTCCATTTGAACATAGTACAGGTCACCCAAAAACTCTCCACAATTAATCATATATGAGATCATGGTTGTTTCTTACAAGAAAGGAAAAAAAAAAAAAAAAAAAGATTATAACAAGTACCGAAGTGATTGTTCTCCAGAAGAATTCTCTGCCCTTCATTCACTCCTTATTAAAACATCTCAAAAGACCCTATTTTATTTTATTACAAAGTTGGATGTAATACCGTGTTCAACATCATCTATCATAGATTTTTTATTACAGAGTCTTTGTTATTATTTTGTATTAGTAGTGGTAAAATAGGTATTTAGGCAATTTTAAAGGGGTCAGGTCAGTCGGGCGGTCGATGGCTCGGTTCAAGTGGGCTTCTTAAACGAGTCGGGTCGGTCGGGCGCCCGATGGGCTAGTAGCCTGCACCGTAAACGCACCTTTAATAAACATGTCGAGCCTGACACGTTTATTAAACGGGCCGATTCAGGTTAGGTCCTAAGTGAGTCAGGAACTCAGGATCGATCGAGCCTACCGGTGCGGGCTCAAGATTGACACCCCTATACCAATGTAAAGCTACATTTAGGGGGTAGATTTAAGGATTTATTGTAAGGGTGTTAATTGGTTCGGTTTCAGTTTAAATGGTGCGGATCAGTTCGGTTCACATTTAAACCTTAACGGCACCATTTACTAAACGGTTCCACTTTCTGAAACCATGACTGTTTAGTAACCGGTTTTGCTTTTCACGGTTTCTAAATGGTGTTGATTTTACGGTTTTAAATGGTTTCGATTTTGGTTTATTCCATATGATTTGTAAAATGGTTAACAATCGGTTTGTTATAACTTGCAACCATCTCTAAACTGAAGATCATAAGCTTATCCAAAAATAATTGGCAACCACAAATAAGAGATTCTATATTAACGATAGTATGTCTTAATTTGATAATTTAGTGCTATTTCTTTACATGGCCATTCTCAAACATATAGAATTAATATCATACAACATCCAAATCCAGCCTTCTACAATATAAAATATTAAAATAACAGGTGGTTCAGCCAAAACATATGTGATAACAAATAGTAACATATATGGATTACAAGTTCATGATTTTAAGCCTAAATTTGAACTGAATTACAATAAATCATACCAAAGTAGGATGTACACTTAATCTAATTGTTAATTGTTATGCGGATTAGTGCCCTGCTTTATTTAATTGTTATATAGATTAATCGGATCGGTTTAAACAGTTTTAAACGGTTTGATTTAAATGATTTCAATTCGGTTTGAAACCAACGGGTTTTGTGTTAAAACTGACCCAACCCATTTAGTTAATCGACCTAAAACTTGAAACCATAACCACATCATTTGCTAAATGGTTTTACGATTTCAATGTAAATGGATCGATTCGATTTCAATAAACGGTTCCGGTTACAAATTCACATCCTTAAGATTTTATTGTAAACCATTAGATGATAAAAACCTAACCCTAAGAGATCTCGAGTCTCGACTCTCATTCTCATCAGACCATCTCCAACACCCAACTCCAACTCTCCCACTCCAAACTCTTCTCGCAGCTCCAAGCGGCAAAGCCACTCCGGCTCTGCTACCTCAGGGTCTCACGGCTCCGGCGCCGGCTCTGCAGCCTCTGCTGCCTCACGCCTCTCGCCTCTCGTTTCGCCGTCTCACTTCCATGTAAGTGCGTGGTGAGTTCGGTGAATGTTGGTGTAACAGTTTTTTTTTCTTCCCATTCTTTCCATTTCTCAATGTTGGAGATTATCCAAAACAGAGTGGTTTTGTTTCTGATTTAAGGGTTCAGAGATTTATGTCACACCAATCGATCTTAGCTGATAAAAAAAAATTAAAGAGAAGCAAGAAAGGTAAGATCTAATGGAAGAACAGAGGTTGTACTCTGAACTGAGTCTGAGGATGGTGCCCTTTTCAAATCTCTCTCTCTCTCTCTCTCTCTCTCTCTCTCTGCTTCTCTTATTTTCCTTTCAATTCAGACTTCCTTTTAACTCTAGCTGTATCTCATATGGGTTTTCTCTTATTGAGAACATCAACTAGTTTGTTACATTCTGGTGTACATGGAGATGCTTTAATTATGGACTATTACTCTTAGTACACAATTTTGTATTGTGGAGATGCTCAAATGTATATGAACTATCCCACACTGCGTAGTATAGGAATAGTTGCATATGAAGAGAATTGCTTTATCACAATCTTGTTTCAAGGTTGGGAAGACTGACATTAAATTCTCTCTGTTAATCTTTTTCTCATCCCAACTTGTACTGGTTGGAGTTATTAAAGAAACTTTTGGGTGAAACTCGGAAGCTCTTGAGTTAGTTAAAATGCTTACATTGAATGTCTTCAGAGAATGTAATAAACTAGCTGATGCTTACACTAGTTCATACTTGCACTAACTTTTGATGTTTGTTTTCATCTAAGGCAATTGTTCAGTCCTCTCTTATTGTTTCAGTAGCAGGCTCTGGCCTTGTTTAGGCTTTGTACATTCGGGATTTTTTTAATTGAATTTGGGGCTATTGGTCCCCTTCTTCTTTTTGTTCAAAAAATTTGTTAGCTCTTGACGAAGTGATAAATTGTTATCATGTATAAAAAAATGTCTTACCTTCCACCAATATGACAGTGTGTATCATATAGGTAGTGGAGATGCTCGAGCCCTAGACAGAATGGTGAGGAAAGAGGATAGGTGCTGTGGAATTTGGAATCAAATGCAGATATTATTATATTTTCGTAGATGTTATAGTTGCTTTGAGCTTTAGATGCAGGCATATAGTTAATAATTCCTCAATTTTTGTGTGTATTTTGTTGTTTTTTCAGTCCCCGTGTTTGCAAATCTAAACGTTTAAAACCTGTACCGTCCATTTTATTTTTTTTTGGTTTTTTGTTTTTTCTTGTTTTTGAAATATTTGACAGGATTTTTTTACCATTCTGTTCAATTTCCGTGCCGTTTAAAACATGCCGTCCTGAAGAATGTTGTTGTTGTCCTATTTTAACTATGATCTTCACGCATGTGCTCTGTAATTTTGGTTGTAGTTGCTCAGTTTCTATCTTGGTTGCCCATGACGTTGCTCGAACTAGTCACAAAGGCTGCGGCGGATCCCTCAGGTCGTTTCGCTCAATCACAGTATCCAATTATCTTAAATGCTGATGATATCTTATGCATTTTGAAGCCCAAAAATGAAGATTCCAATAATTTTTCTCTGTTCAAACGCGTCAGCGGATGGCAGATTTCAGCAACCGATTCAGAAATCATCGCACTAGGGAGCCGGTTTTGCAAAAAATTGAAAAAGAATTTAAAAAATAAAACTTTTGATCGGGAAGAATGTCTAGGGCTTCTGAATTCATTTCTGGAGGAAACAAGGAAGAAGGTTGGTATTTCTTGTGGTGTTGATCCTTCTGATTTGAGTTACACCCGTGTAATGATTGAAAAGTTGGGAGTGTTCATCGCTCAAGATGTTTCACGTTTGGTTTTAGAGGCTTGTTTACAACTGGAACTTTGGGAGTTGCTGGAAACTTTAATTAGTCAAGGACTTGTTGGTCATTCATCATCTACATTTGTGCTTCAGTCTCTCATTGATGCAAAAAGATCGGATTTGATTTGTCTCTGTATCAAGCATTTCTCTGACTTTCAGTCTTCAGATCTTATTTCTGTATTGAAATTTTTTCTGTCTCCACAAAAAGAAGCATTCGGTAGTATGGTCAAGGTCAGGGAAGAATGGGAAAGTCAAGCTCTTTTAGCTATTGAGAAGGTAGCCTCTGAAAACCTCACCAGGAAGAAATCTAATTTAGCCAAGCAAGCTTCAGTCCTGCTGATGATAGCCCATGACGGGTTCTCTACATCCGAACTCTGTCTGCATTACTTGTTTGCATCATCGAACCTAGATGAACTGACGTTGTCTTCTTCTATCAGTAGATTGGACGGTTCAGAGATGTCAAGTTTGATTCGGTACATGGGGAAGTGGTTGAGGAAGTACGAGAGGTTTCCCCAGGCAGGCCTCTGTCCGACAGCAGCAGTGGTATTGGGTTTGAAAGCCTGTGACTGGGTGCCATCCCTTGAGTCCATTGTGAAGTATCTTGGATTGGTGCTGGATGAGCATTTCTCTTCCTTGGTGTTGTATTCAGAATTTCATGAAGAGCTGAGATCGATGGAGGTGGTTGTGAAATCTTTAGCTATGGAAGCTAGCTTATGTTGTTCGGTAGCTAATGTGATCGAGAATTTGAGAACAGAAGTTGGACAGCATGAAGGTGCATAGGCTAAGCCGGTTGGTATTTCGTTGATTTCTGCATTTTGACCTTCATGATTTTGTGACTTATTGATGAATGGTGGAAACATGGTATCTAACTAGTAATTTTGGAAGTTTTGTTTTTTCATTATTGATGTCAACTTTGGCAACCCTTCATTGGTTTTCGAAGGGAATTGACTTCATGGTTGATCCCAAATTCGGTGACTGATGTGTTTCGTCTTCAACAAGTCTTGAAAAAGAGTCATTCTTATTCATCACCAACTAACATAGGAATGCTAGAAGAATAAGATTGTTCTAAGCAGCATTCAATTTGCAGGCGGACATACTGCTTATGCTTGAATTTGAGTGCAATTTATGTTGTACTTGACTAAGAAATGTTTCATTTTTTTGGAGAGTGAAAGAAGGCCAAAGGCCTAAGATTCCTGAATCCATATCCCGGAAAATATTGAATGAAATTGGTCTAGGAAAGTAAAACATTAAATGAAATTGGTCTAGGAAAGGAAAACATTGAATGAAATTGGCCTAGGAAGTTTATGTACAGATATGCCTGAGGAAAGCTTTTCTGTCCTTAAAGTTGAGCATCCCAATCCTTGACAAACAAACCCCATTGATGTTTGATAGCATTTCTCTAAAACATGCTTTTCATCCCAAAATTTGTTTGAATTTTTCTTGAAGCCTCAGTTTGCATGTATTACAAGTTCACCGTTCATATTAAATTGCTATTTATAATTGAATAGTGGTTTGTCAATGAGAAAAGAGGAAGGTCATATCTTGACACTCCTTAGACCCCGCAGTGACGGGACTCTTGTGCATTGGATACGCCTTTTTTTTTTTTTTTTTTTTTTTCTCTTAAGGGACATTGTAGAGGTAAAACGATTGAATCCAATGCGTGGCAGTTATAAGTAATAAGACTGAGTGCAAAGTTTCAGCTTAGAGCTTCACTTGTGAGTCACTGTTTATTCACCTTATTAGATCTATTGATTCTACACCAATGATCGCCAAAGGCAAATATTGTTATCACAAAGGCCTGTTGTTTTTTAAAATATCTTAAAATGCCACAAAACATCTGTTTTGCCATATGGGCATGATATGTCCATTCCAATCCTTAGATAAAAGGAATATGGTCTAGATTAGTCACATGTCAAATTTTAAAATCTAATTCAATCAAATACTTGTTATATTGTCACACATCATATGTATATCCATGCCTGTTCACCAATACTCGAAACATTACCTTGCACTCCCAGATTTTCAGATTTTCATAAATATCATAACGTATCCATAGTTCTTGGGTGAGCACCCAAGAGAGCACTTGGTGGCCATGTAAAGATCTGTCAGTGTAGATGACAAGTAATCCTCTAAAGTTTTGACCTACAAAGCTGTATGCATCCCTTCAAAATTTGAAGCATGGTTTACATAACATTCCAAGCATGATTTGAACAGACATTATCAAAATATGATCAATCATCACTTCACTCAATCAGCCAAACCCCAAATTCTAAAGTGAAAGCTGAACTCTGTATCAGAATCTCTCCACAACAGGTACTACTTTTGATGAAGTCAGTAAATCAAATATTCAGCTGTCCTGTAAATTGAATATTCTTTAGGCTTCGCGCTCCCTCCTCTCATCCAAAGAGAAACTTGGGGATTGGTGGTGTTGATAGGGCCAGGGCCATCTGGTTTAATGGAATTTACAAAAGCATGCCAACCAAGAAGGTATGGAATTATAAACTGCAAACATACACCGAGTCCAAAACCATTTAGTCAAGAAAGGGGAGTTGTTCGATGCATGGATAAAACAAGGTCATTCATAATAATAAGCAGTTTGTTTCAATGGCAAATTTCATGGGCTAATTCTCAAAGTCAATCAACCACTCTAAAACAGTATTAGTGAACACTTCAAAATAATCAAGATAAATGCATAAAAAAGTGTGAATTCTGGTTGGCCAAAGATATATTATTTCTTATTCTTATGAATCACCATTAATTGGATTTTCTCAAATGTGCTTTATTCTTGTTGATTTTCTATATTTGGAATTCAGATTTATTGTGATTTCTTGATTATCACCTGCCCAAGTGGTGGACCATGATCAGAGAGTGAAAATCAATCAGCTGCCATCTAACAGTTATCCTTCTAATTAGTGGACTCCCTCCCCTCTTTATTGCACTATTAGTGGCTAGATATTCAAATGACATTTACATACTTGACAAGAGGTGAAAAAGGCAAAAGGAAAATGGAAAATGGAAAATGGAAAAATCATCATACATTGAAAGCTGAGATGAGAACAGTGAACTCTGCTATGGTAATAGGGATGTAAATGCTCTCCTCCACATTTGAGATCTTGTTTTGAACACCTGTAGTAAATATCACAAAATGCGGTTAGAGCATGAAGTCAGAAGTCCTTGGAAATTTTAAGTTCTGTAGGGTATTTGATATTTATACAGAAATAATTAAAAAAAAAAATAAAAGTGAGAGAAAATAAAACCATCATAACAAGGGGATCACAGTAATACTACTGGAGCCTGAGGAAAGCCTCAATCTGTGAAACCCATGAGAACCTTAACAAATCTAATAAGCCTACTTCTGTATTTCATCTGCATCACAAGTATTCATGTTGCAATTTGCAACATCTAACTAAAGCTCATTTACAATTCCAAGAGTAACTATGGTTCCCTGTACCAAAACCATCATACAAATAAGCAAAATACTTTTTTCCTTGGAATGGGTGATGAAAAAATTCACATGAATCCCTCGCTCCAAGGTTCATGAGATGTCCAATTTCAATCACTCATAGTGAGAATACCTAATCAAAGTGATGTAGATAAGTCACCTAATGAGCTTATTTTATTGCAAATAAGCCTTGGGTTGCGATAAAAGTTTTATCGATTATCATCATTTTATTTATAATGTGATGTTGTATTCTGCTTGTAGTTAACACATATAGATTAATTTTATCATTATCATTCATGGAAAAAGAAAAGGAAAAGGGCGGGTCCATACTGACCCCACAACCTCATCAATTGGGTCATATCATGATTGAATAAGAACCATTCAACCTTCAATGAAAGCAGTGAAGAACACTAAACACCCCATGTAAGTGGTCCCAAGAAGGTAAGAGGAGTTCAATTCAAAACCACACGTTTCTTGAGGCGAAGGTCCCTTGCTAACTCTAGCTACCTTTTTTTTTTTCATTGTTACTCAAAGCTAAGGCTATGTAAGGGAAATAAAAGGGAAGGAAAGGGAAGTGAAATTTTCATATTTAAAAAAAAAAATGTAATCATTACCCATGTGACTTTAACATCAACTTCAAATCATTTCATATTTAATTATAAAATTTTACTTTACTTTGCATCCAAAACCCTTTGCTATAATATGTAAAATAAAAATTACATGTAAAATATATTATTACCAAATATGATTATAAAAATTAAATAATTTATACAATCATTTAAGGTAATGACCATAAATATTTCCTTGTATGAAAATTTAACTTTCCTTTTCTTTTAATTCTTATTGCAATTAAATCGAGCCTAAAGCAACTTTGTCCCAGTTTTCTAATAGGAAAAATCCTACACGTCTATACTCAAGGGGACCCCATCATACACGTGGCACTTCAAGCCTCCAGCTACTCTAGTCTCTACTTTCTCTCACGGTTCCTCACGGGTCCTCTCTCTAATAAATGTACGTACCTGCTTCGGTTTTGTTGTTGTGTGGAAGTGAAACCGCTCGAAATGTTCTCTCTAACTCCATCGCTCCGGCTTTTAGTTCCTCAATGGAGACGGAGGAACAGCAACTTCTGGATTTTTCTTCGTTCAACTCGGAAGATTGGGTTAATTTCTTGTGTGAATTCTTCTTCCATGAACGATGATTCAGTTTCAGTGCCGAAACAAGCACAGGTATGTTCTTGTTATCTCCTGGATTTCCATATTTCGTATACCTTAATCATTAGTTTTGCTCGATTAAATATTCTATTGGTATGTCGTTTGATGAGTTTTCTTGTTGTTTCGTTTGAATTTGGAGTTTATCGAGATTTTAGTTTCTCTTGTAGTATATTTATTGTCATTTTCGTGAGTCTTCTTGAATCTGAACAAAAAAAAAAAAAAATTCCGAATGACGTTTTCTAATTTACATGATTGACAGCTTGATTATGATCCTTCCGAAGAGATTTTTGGACTTGAAGTCGGTCCGCAGCCAAGGTTTCAGTTTTTTCATTTACATCGTTGGACAAATTGCGGTGCTTGCCCATACACATACAGTATTTTCAGTACTAAATTAGATAGGATTTATCAATTTATAGTCGTCAGTGGGGGTGAATTTGACAATAGACTGCAACACTTCATATCGAGCTTGGCAATTGTTGACAAGCTTCCACCACTGGGTAATTAGTAACTTGTTCACCGCTCTTCTAGGTATTTATAGTTCGAGAGGTTTCTGCATTTTTGAGTGGTTGGTTTTGATGGAACTGGCTCGTACTTAATTATATGAATTATACTGTGATCACCCCTCTTGCAAGCTTTTCTAAGAGAACATTCAGTTCTTAATTCATGTTGAAATGCCAAATCTATGCCAGAAAAAGTGTAGCCTTGCGTTTTGGCTGGGTATCCCTGTGTTTCAGGTTGCGGTTGAAGGTTAAGAGCCAAGTCCTCGAAACAAACATAACCCCTAAGTCATGTTATCCTTGCATTAGCTGTTGTAAACATACCTTCATATCCCCTCCTTCCCTATTTACGATTTCATATGTTTATCTTTAAAAAGTGACTCCAATTTCATTGTTCAGGAATGCTGCTGCTGAAGCAAACAGACCAAGTTCCTGGTTTGGTCCCAATGGCCAATATATCAGAGAGTTACCTTGCCCAAGTTGTAGGGGCAGGGGCTATACTCCATGTACAGAATGTGGAATAGAAAGATCTAGAGTGGATTGTTCACAATGTAATGGAAAGGTACTTTTGTATAGGGGCCTACATAGAACAGCATAAATTTTAGCTTACATTTTGAACTAGGGTACAATTTAGTCAGAAGTTGTGTTTGATGTTATTCTTACAAATTGCATATATTTACTTTGCCTCAATGGTAACAGGGAATAATGACTTGTCAACAGTGCTTTGGAGAATGTGTAATATGGGAAGAGTCACTTGATGAGCAGCCATGGGAGAAAGCTCGCTCTAAGTAAATCTTCATTATGCTTCTTTTTTCATCTTATATATTGTCAGTTTTCCGAATTGAGGTTTATAAGTTTATTCGTCACTCTTCAATACCTAGTGCATGCTTCCTATATTTATGTATTTGATGTTGGTCTCACATGTACACTGAGTTGGGCTTAAAAAGAAAAAGAAAGCAAAGCAAAAGAAAACTTCGAGATGTGTATTAGTTAAAAATTGGATATTCTTATCTTAATAATTAAACTTTAGATACATGGTTGTCATTCAAGTCAAGCAAATAGGTCCTGCTAGCTTGCTCAAGGATATTCCCTCGCCTTTCCCATTAATTTGATGTGATTAAGATGGGAAATCGTCTTTAGTGTTGGACAAGGGTGTGGTAGGGAGGCATAACTCTAAACATTTCTGCACATATTTACCTTATCTCGGTGTAAAAATAAGAATATAGAGATCTAAATCTATCTTCCAGGTAGGCTTGAGTTGGGATTTGGAGCCTTACAGGGGAACATGGGATTTTGACACAGAAACCTGGAATCTCTTTGATTACATCCAAGAGGTCTTTATAAGACTCAGAGTGTGATCTATGAAATTTAGTGGTGTATTCTCTTTTGCTACCTACTATTTATTTTCATTTTTATCCAAAATTATCTGATAATTGATTCATTTCCTGAGAAGATTTTCTGGAAATCTCTGCTCTTCCCAAATATGAGGTGTTTGGGTGGTGGTTATCTCTGATTCTCTGGTGATTTAATTTGACACACACATTACTAAAATTACTTTTCAAGATTGTGAAATGAGGAGTCCAAATGTAGCTGTCATGTACTTATTTATGTAAAAGATGAAAGTGAGATACATCAGCTAGTGAAGTTTTTAATGTCCTACAATAGTTTGATAAATGATGGCCTTCATGTTTCATATATTAGGGACTCAGGGTTAATCGATGGCAGTGAAGGAGTTGTAAGTTGTTCATTTAAGTATACACACTTTAATGCTTAGCCTTTTGCAGATCTCCATTCAAAGTGAAGGAAGATGATGAAGTAGACAATTTGGATATAAATTTAAATGTGCCAAGAAAATCAAAGCGTGTGTACCAATCACCTCCTCCTGAAGTTGGATTAAAGATCAGCCGATCACTACGGGTTAGCTGTCTACTTGGAAATTTTTTTTTTTCCGTATGCTGCCATGTCACTGGTCCCCCATTATATATATATATATATATATATATGGGAAATGGTTCTCTGAGCAAGCAGGTTGGGAAGGCATCTCCCATGCATTCCCATGCCATGATGGTTTTAATTGTAGGATTAGGCAGCTTTGAAGGATGGCCATTAGATTTTTTTTGTCTTTATAAGAGATAAAGGTACGCATTTGTATTTGATAATCTTACAATAAATACAGTAGATAAATACTAACAGTCCACATGGTATCTGTTAAAAATTGCAAATGGGGGTAAGATGGATTAATGGGTCAGTGTCCAAATCTCTTCCTTGGAATTCTTGCCCTCCATCTCAGCCCAGAAGCCATCCTTTTCACCTTCCCGTATTCTTCTTTCTCTCTCCCTCTCTATGTCTAAGCGCAAGGGCCACGCTGCCTTTCAGGCTTCTTTTCAGATGCATTTTTTTTTTGTCTCTCTTCTTTGGCACGTAATGGAATGTGCAACCATGTTGAACTTGTTCCTTGTTATGTTTTAGACAAAATGGATGGCCATGCGACTTGAGACTAAGAGTGTAGATCAGGTGGGTTCGGCTGATTTCTGTCGGTCTCTATTCAGTCTCGGTTTTAGTCGACCAAGACTGACTGATTTACTAATCATTCCAAGGGTGGGAAAACTGACTTCATATATTAATTGGTCGGTCGGTCTCAGTCCATAATTGGTCTTGGTCATTGGTGCCCTTTCCTTCAATTGAGTTGCAGTTGGCCTTGTTTATCTTTAGTAGGTCCCTTAGGCTTCGCTCTCAACAACTAGTACGCCCTGTCTCAAAAGCCAAAGAGCAGCTAAACTCAACTATCATAGGTCAGTCTGTATTCAGTTTAAGGACTGATTGACTAAGCAATATTTAGTGTATATTTTAGATTAATTGATCCATAATCGGTCTGGATTGGTTGGGTTTGTACCTTTGGTCTTAATCGGTCTCTGCAGTCGGTTGGACAGATACTGACAGATTACTTAATAGGTCTTCAATCCTCAAAACTAGACCGGATCACTTTTTAAATGGTTGGTCAGTATCAGTTAGGTTTGTCGGTTTGGGCTAAGGTTATTTTGAATAAAGCATCATAAATCAAATATCTTTTTAAGTTCAGGGTTTTACATGTCTTTAACCAAATCCTAAAATTAATTTCCTTTTTAGTTGGATGCTTGCAGAGTCTCAATGCAAAAACAGGATTGTTTAGTAAACGCATGAAGATTATCCATCGTGATCCTAAACTTCATGCACAAAGGGTGGCTGCAATCAAGGTATAGAATCTGAATAATTGCTATCTTCAATGCCCATATTTTATCGTTATGAAGGATTTTGTGTAAGGATTAATATTATATGAAATGATGATTAACATGCATATTTTTATTTATCTTCAGTTAGTGTAATTGTTTAACTAATGCAGAACCTATCTAGTATAGGGCTCACTAGGGTGAATATTGATTAAGATTTTAAATTTCAAATACAAGGGCTGTTAGGGAAGAATTTTATGAATCAAATCAATTGATTTTGTTGGGTTTAGATTTAGAATAGAGTGTACTAATTTAGGTCAATGCTTAAGGATGGTTAGGTTTAAAAGTTATAGCCATGATTTCATCAAAGAAAGAAAAAATTTTAAAGAGGAGAGGAGAATAATGAGACTACTATCTTCACACTGTAGCACTCCAGGAATCATGCCCTGAGAGAATTGAGAGCTTCACAAATCCAGGGGTTTGGAGGGGAAGACCAAATCAGTTGTAAAAGCATTGCAACTTTTAATTTACTTCTTGGATGGCAATTACAAGAAACTATGTAGATTTCCTACACATCAGTGTTCGTGCTACTCCTACTTTAACTGAAATTTCAAGGGCACAATGTAGAACTAAAATAAGCACTAGTAAACGAACAGCCTAAAATAACTCTAGAATCAGAATGAAGCTAAATGGACACAGTATCTGAGCTACCGTGATCTCAAATAGGACATATGGATGTTATGTCATTTAAAATGGTGGATCATGGCTTAATGGTTGTGTTTTTCATCAATTTTGGTAGTTTGAATATTTCAGTGATGCAGAACCTATCTAGTAAACATTTCCATTTCAGTTAATCTTGGGTTAGGGACTTCGGGTTTTGGAAATTGAAAGTATAGGGTTTACTCAGCCGCCTCTATAAATTTCCATGGTATGGACATTTGTTGGTCCATTGGACCCATTAGTGACATAAGTGGTACATGCCAGGCCGAAGCTGTGGACTTGACTGTTCTTCGTTCTTTTGGTCCTTTTAGATTTATTCACCTAGTTCAAACTACACAAGTAGAATATACAATACGTATATGATGTGTATCATATGTATTATATTAGACCCCATGATGGGAGATGGATTGTCTTTAAGAGTATTCACGTCTCACGAGTCCTTAAAAAAATGAGACTACATATAACCTTGCATATCCCTGGAACTTTTTCCTTCAAATGTTGTTTGGTTTCTTGTCTTCCACAAAGAAACATTTCACAGATGGCACTGTCTCCAATAAATCCTACCTCCTGTCTTTATCCAAAATGAACATCATAACGTGGAAATAAAATACTGCTAAGAGAAAATGATAACCATGTGAGCCCCGGATGGTGGAAAATAAGTAGACAATGCTGATAGAAGTTTTAGTTTAAATCCATATGGTCAGATCCCACTTGATCAATCTTCAGACTTCAGTTTAATTCTTGAATAAAAGTATGATAAATACAAGCACATCATTCATGTGGAAGTTTTTAATATCAGACACCACAAGGCTTTACTTTGTTGTCACCTGGAATTATAAAAAGATCATTTTAGTCCAGCATAGCGAGTGCATATCACCTTTATGGAAACTGGACTCATTTCGATTCACTACCACAATTCTGACCATGCCTGTAACTCTCAACAAGACAGATTAAAAAAAATAAAAAATAAGAGTATGACTCAACTTCACTTCCAGACATGACCTTATGCATAAAAATGTCATTCCAGCAGCAACCTAACACGTCCCAATATCATTAACAAAAATCTATGCTGGCACTTTGGGACTTTGAATCGCTATAATGTGCACTTCGATTCCCTAATGTCCAAAGCCATGTATCTTTTCAGAGAGTTAAAGGAACTCCTGCAGCAAGGAAGCAGGCATCTGAAGCTTTGAAGGCTTTCTTTCGTGATCCTGAGAACCGCCGTAAGAGAAGCATTGCCATGAAAGGTCAGTTTATCAGTTGCGTTGAATTGCATTAGTGGTATGACTTGTTACTATACTATACCCATTGGTCAAATTAGTCTTTTTCACCTCTATTTTTTAAGTTTAACCTTGGCTTCTAAGTGGGTATATCTTTCATCAGTTAATCTTGAATTGCTGTGTGAGTAACTGCACCAGGAACTAGTGTGAAAAATGTAATCCAACTCTCTTCAACTAGGATTTTTTTAAAGTCTAGACTTGACCTTTTTGAAGTTAGGACGTTCCTCATGGAGCAAATTGGACAAAATATATGTATAATTTAAGTTTTTTATGAGTAGAATCTAGTTTTTAGGAAAAGATTCTGTTGATTCAAATGAAACCTTAAGCAACAGAATTGATGGTTTGATGAGCCATTATGTGCTAAAGCACTTAGTTATAGCAAATGAGACATGAAATTTTAAACCTTTGTCTTTATAGGAAAGAATAAAACCCTGTTTTTTAATATTCTGTTAGAATATCCTGGCTACCGCAGACAGATGCAGCAAGCATTAACTTTGGCTTCTACCACATCCAATACAATGGTGGAATTATTCTGGGTAATTTGACTAACAATGCATCCATCCATTGTCATCAAACTCTCTGTACGGTGCTTCTCCTCCCTTTCCAACCTCTCCAAAATATGGCTATGGAAACATGACATCTTTAGCTAACGTTCTACCTGTCAGTCTGTTTCTATTCAGAGTTGGCTCCAGAGAGCAAGTTCTGAAGAATCAGTATGCAATGGAGTATCAAAAGGTCAAGTTTGGGAGATAATATGGATACATATGGATAGAGTGTGTAGTATATGCAAGGAAAACTATTTGAAGAAATAGATGGTACTTAAATAGTATTTAATAAGCTTAAGAGTTTTCCAAGAAAAGCAGCAGGGGAGTGTGCTAGGATGTTAGATGACAGTTATCTTTGATTCAAAGTAGCTGCCCCAATCCCACTTCAATCCAATTCAAACCACAATACTGATGTTGACTGAAGAAACAAAATAGAAAAGCAGAGAACTAGAAAAGGAAGGGATGGGAAAAAAATCAAGATAATGAAATACTTGCGTATTGAATGGAATCAACCAACGGAAGTTCTGATATTGTTTATGCCGAATGAAGTTTTGATTTCCCCATTAGTATTTTATTGATAGCTGGAATTTAAATACATTGCATCATTTTCAAAGACAGGATCAAAATCATAATGAGGTAGCAGATACAACTGCAAAAGGGTACTTGGGACTGAGGAAAAGGAGATGTTTACATGCTTAATGATGTTGAACTGTGAATTGTGGTAGTTTCCTTGATGGTTTCCCCATCTCTATTATAGTTTTCTATTTCTATTGTTCTTTGTCTGTTTGGCATCAAAGGAGTTCCTCTTTATTTCAGGAGTGAAATTTTATTGCAGTAACTGTGGACGAGAAGGGCATAGAAAACACTACTGCCCTGAACTGGATAGCTTCGTAGCTAAGAGATACAAATGTCAGTTGTGTGGAAAAAGAGGCCACAACCGTAGAACTTGTCAGAAGTCCAGGACAGGTGAACCAAAGAGTGGGAATCATCCAAGACATCGCCACTGTAAGGTTTGTGGTCGAAGTGGCCATAATCGTAGGACATGTCCCCAAGTGACTCAGGCGGCTTCATCAGAGAAAGGGCAGCTGACTTCAAAGACCGGATCTTATACCTGTAGTTTATGTCTTAGAAAAGGGCACAATATTAGGACATGCCCCACTAGGAAGGACTCACAGGAAGACTTAACCCCCAAAAGTTCTTAAGGGGAACACTACTATGGTCTTTCTTGTGGGGTCTACATCTTTGATAAATTGATACTTGTAAAAATATTGTTTTGATGAATGCATGAACCACCATTCTATCATTCAGGCCGAGATCATTGTTGAAGGCATAGAAATCGGCTAAAAGGATCTATAATTGATTTCGGTCGGGGTGGCCAATCTAATCCCCATTCCTTGAACCATTTGATACGTTCACGAAAGGAGCGTATCTTCTTGGATGGAAAAAATAAGAATAGGAGAGACAATTGGTAGTAATAAAAGAAAATATGAAAATATTAGAGATAACATAGGAATGTGGCTTTATCGACGAGTCTTGGTGATTTGGAGGAGCCGTGCTTCTTCTCAAATAGAGAAAATATAGTAACTACCATTGATAATCTTCTTTTCCCTTTTTCATTCCCTTGTAAACCTAATTTATAGGCATTAAATTAATTACAACTTACAAAGAGTTATCCGCATACATGATACCTACTATCCACGTATTACCCCACATTATATAACTCCACTATTCCACTAACTGTTAAATAACTATTGTAATTAACTATACAATAACTACCCATTAACCACACATGAATTACATAATAGCTCTTCCAAACTTGGTACGTAACAATCCATTTCCTTAAAATTGGTCTTAAGACCATTCTTTTAGGAATTGAACTGTAGTGTTGCTTTTGCTGCTTTCGTCGGTGATTTTCGCTTGGCTTAATCAAGGAAACCATGACCTTGTTTCTCGAGGGGAGAAAATATACGAATCCACTGGTGGGCGCCATGCCTGAGCTCTGATACCACTTGATACGTTCACGAAAGGAGCGTATCTTGTTGGATGGAAAAAATAAGGATGGAAGAGACAATTTGCAGTAATAAAAGAAAATAGGAAAATATTAGAAATAAAATAGGAAGGTGGCCTTATCGACGAAGCCATGGCGTCCTGGTGATTTGGAGGAGCCGTGCCTCTTCTCAAATAGAGAAAATATAGGAACTGCAATTGATAATCTTCTTTTCCTTGTGTACCATGATTCATACTTTCCACGCATTACCTCATATTATATAACTCCACTATCCCGTTATTCCACCAACTACTAGATAACTATTGTGATTAACTACACAATAACTATCCATTAGCCACACATGAATTACATAATAGCCCTTCCAAACTTAGTACGTTACACCATTCATGTGGGATTAAATTTGGTGGATAGGTAGACCCCAAGTGTGCTCTTCTTGTTGTCATGTAAATCGAATGAAACTTGCAACATGGCAAACTAAATGTAATGAATTTATGGATTATCATAATTGTAACTTCTTTAAATTGTGGGGAAGAAATAATTACCTCTGGTGTAGGTATACGCTTAGACACACAGGTGTGGAAAGATATGTTGTCCCACGCTAAAGACGCTTGTGCTAGCCTGGTGTGTACCTGTGCCAACAGATAGCAATCCCTTACCCTAATTGTGGCATTGTAGCATGGCAAGACTCTCCATCTTTCCTTGAACTGGAAAACCTTTCCTTCCTTGGTTTGGGCCTCTCAAAGATGCGTCTAGATCCTTTCCAGGTTGGGACGGGTGCAGTGAGCATCTCAACGACTGGGAGCCCCTTGAGATGGAAAAGCCTTTCCTTCCTCAATTATGGCCCTCTCAAGATGCGTCCAAATCCTTTCTTGTACGAGATGGGTGCAATGAGCATCCAAATGACTGGGAGCCCCTTGAGATGGAAAAACCTTTCCTTCCTCAGTTCTAGGCCTCTTAAAGATGCATCTTGAATCTTTTAAGCATGGGACGGGTGTAGTGAGCATCCCAAAGCCATTGGGGTGCAAGCCCAAGTGTTCCTGGTCGTTGGGATGTTCACTAAACCACAAAACAAGGGATAGTGATAGGATTCACATGCCGATTCAATAATTACTACAACATCCAAGAACCTAGAAGTACAAAAAGCTCTATCTAATCCATTTGTGATCACATTTTTTTAGGAGTTCATGTGAGAAAAGAAAAGGGTAAGTAGAACATAGATCCAAGAAGGCACATTCATCCATAAAAGGGAGATATTTGATTGAATTAGATTTTAAAATTTAAAATATGACTAAAGCTATATTGTCAATTCTCATTATCAAATGATAAAAAGGAGATTTTTTTTTTCTTTTTTACTCATTATCAAATGATTTATCAAAAAAAAAAAGAAGAAAATAATGTATCTTGTGACTATGACTATTAATTGGTTGGGAGTTGGGACACCACCGTTGCCATGAGTTATCATCTTGAAACAATCCTGTCTCTTCTCTATTCCAAGCCCTATATGGTGCCCCCATGGGTTCCACCTTTTACCGCACTCTGTTGAGATTCAGATCCTCTTCATAAAGCCCATGGATCATAGAGTGATCACATAGTTGGGAGGACTCGGGCACATGTCTTGAGGTCACCCCAACTCTGAGATCACTCTATGGTCCATAGGTTATATGGAGAGGAATCCTATCTCACTCGGATGTGCTGACTGCCGACTGCCGACTGCCGACTGCCGACTGCCGACTGCCGACTGCCAATCCCTCTCCTATATTATTTCTCTTTTTTATTTCTTATTTCTTGAAATCGCCAAATTCAACACAGGCTTAGGCGCTTCGCCGTGACGCTAAGCCAAAGCAGCAAAGCTGTACGCTCGTGAGTCCGTAACGAAACTGAAAACTCTTTTTTATACAATTGACATGACAGCAACAGTAAGGTATAAAACCCTCATTCAACAAAACTATTTCATTATGAACCCTAAACCGGTCTTTATTATTTTACATGGAGCATTCTCCAGAGCTATACAGACGGAAGATCGAACAGACGAGCCCTGTAATGTCATATCCTATCCATCTCTAATTCTTCCCTCTCCCTCTCTGTGTCGCCGGAGCTCTGGTGGAATTTCGGTATAACGGATCAACTTCAAGATTCAAGAATCAAGAATCAAGAATCAAGATGGAACAGTCCTGGCGCTTCAGACCTATGCAAGGTAGCATTTGCCCCTTCTGTTCTATTTCCCATATTCCCTTTTGTTGTCAATCTCTCGCATTCGATAGGAACGGTTTTGGAGGCGATGATTTCCGTCGATTACGGATGGCAAACGATCACCCGTTTCACAGGCCATTTCTTGATCCGTTATTTGATAATCAAATGGTTCAACCGATGCACCGTCCTCTATCACATTTTGATAATAGCCCTAATTCGATGGAGCTGGTTGAGGGGAGTCCAGGTGATGGCTACGGAAGTTCACAATCTCTGTATAAAATTCATAATCTGGAAAGACATTCTTTCCGAGAATTTCCAGTACCATCACAATTAACAGATTCTGCTCGTGGGGTTGGTTTTGAGGATATGCGTTTTGATCACAGAGCAAATCGATTTATGAGTGGAGAGTTCCTAGAGAATGATAGAACTCATAAGAGGATGAAAGTCGATGGGATGGGTAACGGTTCTTCTACGCAGATACCGACGCCATACCACAATGATTACTACTCTAATCCGGCCAGATTATCCACAGAGGAGGAACGGAGATTGAATATGATTCGTGATCATGGTTTGTCACCAAATGTTTCACTGTCACAAGCTGGGTTTGATTCTTCGTTTGGAACAGGCTTCGATGTTGTTAGCAGACCAAGTGGATATTTACGCGAAAGCTCACTTCATGATAGGAACCGTCATGGCATTGTTGGAGGGCATGCCAACTTTGATTTACATTATACGCTCCCAAATAACGTGGGGACAAACAGTTCTCATGATCCTGGGTTTATTTCTGATGATAGAAAGGGTTCGATTATGCATCCAGACCGCGCATATGATCTGCCGGGATATTTCATGCGTGACAAAAATGAAAAGAACGAATTCTGGAGTGATGTACATGGCTCAGGCATTGGTCCACCGCATTTCCGAAGTAACGTCAATGGTCTTATTTCAGAAATGGAAAATGAACAACAGTTGCAGTCTCATTCTGGTCAGATGGAAAATTCTGCAAATCATTTGTTGCAGAATTATGGACTGAGTAATGTCCCTGATGTTGCTCCTAACTGCTATGACCTTGCTAGACAAAGTCAGGAGCCATCATCTCTTCACCGTGAAGAGGTGTATCGGCATAGCTCTCACCATACGCCTTATCCCTTTCCTTTGGGTTCTAAAGAAAAGTATCGTGCACATGATCTCCATCAACTTCAGTCAAAGGATTTTATGCCTGCAAAGGGACCCCTTTATCATCGCACAAATTGCCAGATATCTTCCAGCGCAAATATGTCACATCATGAACTGGGTTCTAGTTTCCCCATGGGGAGTGCTCAACTTCCCCATCCAAATGAATCGGAGCATCAGGTTGGAAGCACACATGATCGTCATTTCTATGATCAAAAGGTTGATGTTCGACAGTCCATTGAAGTTAAACCACTACTACCAGCAGATGTTCAGGTCCCAGATGGGCCTCAAAATTTCTCTGCATCTACAATGAAGAATTATGGAAATTACTTGGTTATGTCCGCTGAGAACAGCATGCTAGTTCAGGATTCTCAGACATTTAGACGGCAGCCTCCTCTTCCTCCCTTGCCACCGCTACCTCCTCCAGCGGATCCACCAGGGCCACCTGCTGCACACCGGCAACCAACAACTTCACCTTCTGTAACATCTTTACTCTATCCAATTCCTTCTAGTTCTTCGACTAGCATGCCCTTGGCACATCAACCAGCTCATGATATGCAGCCGGTGGCACAGGCCTATTTTAACAATAAACAACATTTGCCTGCTTCAACTGGTTTTGTTACAGAAGTAAGTTTACCTACTTATAGGAAGTTTTTATTTTTTCCTTTTAATTTATAAATGGCAATGCAATTAAAGGGTAAGTATTGAGCAGGTGTCCAACTTTTTTTATGTTGATGCATATTAAGCTTATTGGCATGGAACTAGACAGTTATCAAGCAGATAAATGAAAATCATAGTAGCTAATAAAAAACAAAGAGACCTGGAAAAAAAAAATACATTGAGGAACAAATTCATCCGTAATGGATCTTATTGCCCCCATTATTGTTCCTTGGTGACTGTTATTGTCTTTGTTTTATCATTATAGAATCATATGTGGGTGGCTGTTTCATGGAATTGAAGTGAAACTTCTTGGTCTTGGAATTTGCATGTGTTGTGAATTTACTAAATCATTATGCTCAAAATCATTGAAGAATGAATTTCTGATAGCCTAGTTCACTTTTGAACTTCTTGCCAATCAAATTCTGTTGGTTTGGTGATGTGCTGTAATTGAGGTCTCTCAAGATGGAATGTCACTTGCACTTTCGCAGGGATCACAAATCATCCTCCAGACATCATCTAAACAATACTCTGAAGATGAGAAACCATTTCCTTTGAAGTATCCTTCACCAGATAGGGCAAAGGTTATTGATGCCTCTCACTTATTTAGGCAGCCACATAGAACTACTCGTCCTGATCATTTTGTGATCATCCTTCGAGGCCTTCCAGGTAACTTTTTGACTTTGGATATCATGCATTTTCAACTCATCCATTCATTATGGTAGTTTCTATTGCGAATTCAGCGACACATATTTTCCCAAATTAAGTAATCACATTTCATATCTTTGATGATTGATGGACTAATATGGAGTAATATCTAGGAATGTTAATAAATAATGTTATCTTGTGTAAGGGGTTTTTTGTTGTATTTTTATCTGAAGGCTTTTCAAATAACAAAGAGTTTTTCTTCTCTTTTCTTGTCATTACTTGGAGTACAATGAAAAAGTCATAACCTCAAAACCTCCCCCACCCCCAAAAAAAAAAAAAAAAAAAAAACTTTAAACCCTAAATCATAATCTCTTCCCCTAGTAATTTTGATGCAGCACAACCTAGATTTACTAAGGTTGAACCACAAGCAAAGATGGTGGGAATGGGATAGGGTTGGGTACGGTCTAACCATAGTTGTCAGAGCGTTGTCTCTTATGCATTGGAGAAGGGGGATGATGCAGATTAATTACCAAAGTATGCTTGTTTTATTAGGAATAGGCCTAGGGTTGGGTTCCATACATGTTAGGTCGTTGATCCCATGTGTTTTGAGTGTAATAGACCACTTTTATGGGTCTAAAAGGGGGCTCTAAGATTGAGTACGGGATTACTAGTTAGTTTCCATTTTCATTAGTTTCCTTTTTAGTTGGGCTTAATTTGAGTTATATTTGTTTCCTTAGGAGTCAAGTTATTAATTGAGTCAAGTCATTAGTAGTTAGTTTCCTTTTTCAACTAGTTTCTCATTTCAGTTAGTTTCTAATTTCAGTTTTTAGTAACTATTGTATTAGGAGAATATTTGGTTTCCTTTTTGAGGAACCTTCTATTTTGTAATTCCCTCCCCCATTAACATTATAAATAAAGAAGGGGAGGCTCCTAAAAGCCTAGAATGATTTTATGAATGAAAAAAAGCTATGTTGCTGTTTGCTCTTATGAGTGTGCTTTATGTGTGATCAAAGTGATGGACTGGTGTTTGATCCGGTGACTCTTTGCGGCGTGAAGCCCAAGAGGTTCCTTTCAAGTGTTCTTTTTCTTCTTCAAGTTTTCTTCTTCTTATTCTCAAGTTTATCTACAAGGCCCTTCGATTCAGGTAAGAGATCTGTTGGTTTTTTTTTTTCCAAATTCAGGGTTTAGAATTTCAGATTTCCATCCTGTCGCCCTTCTTTGTTCTGAGAGTTGCAGCCATCTGATGGCCTTGAATTTTGGATCGAGTGATAGTCTCATCTAGAAGGAGGCTCAATACTAATTTGAGCATAATCAGACCAGCCGATTGTGAAATCTGGAAAGTCTCCTATTCTGGCCGATTCTGTTTCCTGCCCAGAATTCTGATTCTCTTGGTACTGTGTGTTGTTACTGGTTGCTGATCATATACTTCACTGTTTATGCTTGTTAGTTGATGAGTTCAGCCCCTAAACCCTTGGCTGTTATTCAGTTTCAGAATTTCTGAGTTGTTGAAATCGATTGCAACTGTCATATTCTGTTATCTCGGTTTTTACTACCATACTATGCTTGATTTATTTGGGTAATTATAGTTGTTCTTTGGTTTATAAGTTCCTGCAGTATCGGGTCTAGTTTGGTTTGTCAAATCTAGTCCTACATTAGGGGAAAATCAAGGCAATTACAACAACGCGTCAAGGACTTGCGTAGGCACCACCTAGACAACCAAGGTGCCCTTCAGGCAAGGGGCGCCTGGATGCCTTGACAACCATGGTCTAAACTCTTAAGAACTAGAAGAGAATGTAGTAAATACAAGAAATTAAGCACGGTTACAGCTTATGGGACTATGAACTGTACCTGTAACCAGTAACTTTGAGAAAGAAATAGGAATCGATAGAAAGGAGGGGACAAATGATAGAAGATATTCAGCCATAGCTTTGACTCAGTAAGTTGTCAAGCTACTTAAGAAAACTCAAGATTTCCTTATATAGAACTCTCGTATATCAAGAAGGCAGGGTACATATCCTTATATAGAACTCTCCAAATATGACCCTTAGTATGGCTAGAACTAACCTAATCCTAACTTCCTAAGTCCCAACACCACCCAAAAACTATTTATTTGGTCAATAATAGATCGAAAGTAGCATAACTAGACTCCTAAACTGACTAGGAATTAAAAACTAATTACAACTTAAAAAATTCTAACGAAACTAGGTTCAAACACCGTATTAGACTCTCAAACACCTATAGCCACTAGAAAAATATTAAAACCCAGTGTACCCCTCTTGGACTAAACTTTTGGATGTGCAATTAAGCCCATTACAGACATAAACATTAGGGCCCTGTTTGTTTGACGAAGGAAAGTGGAAAAGGTAAAAAGGGGTGAGGAATTGTACTTGTTTTTTGAAAACTACCACAAATATGAGTGTTTTTATGAGTGGGGTGAGAAACTTAGTAGACAAGTTCATTAAATGCAATTATTGTTATCTGCTGATGTGGACTCAACTTTTTCTCACCCCACTCATTTCCAAAGGATTGGTTAGGACTTTAGTACCATTCGTGGAAAAGTTGATTGTGTCTATCTCTCCTCCTCCTATTTCCTATCTTTCCCATGGAATCCCACCTCACCTCCATTGCTCTCTCTCCCTCCAAATTCCACCCCATAAGATCTTGGTTTGTCCAGATGTGAACAAGCCATTAAATGGCTGTAACAGTAAAGTGATCAAGTTTGTCCTTTCAAAAATTTAATTGAAGGGGAAAAATCATGGAAATAGCCTATACATAATGACTCAAAATGGAAATCCATGATCAATGACTATTTGTGAGTCTAATAGGGGTTTACCTAGGTCTCCACCGGTGAATTCTTGTGAGAATATGATTTTCTCTTTTTTTTTATTAATCTTTCCTACTTCCCTTTTTCGCATAATTCTTGTATGACTTGGATTTCCTTAAAAAGGCTAATTGTTATACCGGGTTGTTCTTCTTATTTTTCTTTCATAAAATTCCTAATTGTCGAGTAAATCAGTACTGGGATTTTACTGAAAAAACTTCCTTTTAAAAATGAGAGAAAAGATATACATATCAATAGCATTATGGCATAGTGAAGTTTAATGTTTCCATGACCTTCCACATGGCAGTACGTGGGCAGGTCCATCCGTGCGATGTTTAAAAGCTCTGAAGTCCTAATCTTTGCTTGTTCTGCATCAATGTTGCAGACATATAAGATGTGGAATCTTCTTGTGTTCTATTGGAGGCCTTCTCCCATGTTCATATGGGTTTAATGTAATAATAACTCATTGATGTGTTGGGTGACTAGTATTGTTAATTGGGATGTCATTCCCCTTAAGAGGCTTTGCCGGCCCTATCCTTTTCTTTTGTCACCCTCTATGTATCTATTTATCTCATCTAGGAAATAAGTAATGAACATATAAAGTATTATTGATTTTTTATAATAAAGTTTCATAAACACTGAAAAAAGAGCAAGGTTAGTCAATTCACCATGACCACAAGTGTGGAGACTGAACTTGATCTGTCACAAATTTAGGTAGTGGTAAAAGCTATTTGGCAAAGATGTTGCGTGATCTTGAGGTTGAAAATGGTGGTGATGCACCCCGAATTCATTCGATGGATGACTACTTCATGACTGAAGTTGAAAAGGTGAGCTATCACTTCCTTGTTTTTGGCTGTTCAGCAAATATTGAGCGTCTGGAGTGATAAGTTTCATTTTCTGAATTCTATCTAAAGTTATGCTTTCCTTTTCTTTTGTATCTTCTCATAATACTTGACTGTATTAATTACTTCTTTTATTGCTTTTTGTTGTCAAGGTTGAGGAGAGTGAGAGTTCTAAGTCATCTTGTTTGGCCAAAGGCAAGAAACGAATTACAAAGAAGGTGATGGAGTATTGCTATGAACCTGAAATGGAAGAGGTGATGCTTTTCATGCTTTTCAGAATCTTATAATCTTTGTTCTTTGATCATGCCTTCAAAAATTATATGAGTTCTATACTTCTATTCATTTCTTTTTTATAAAATATTTTTTTGGATTGCTGAATGGAAACTCCTTTTCGTCCTAGTTTTGTTTGAGGGTCGTGTTATCATTATCAAGTCAAAAATTTTGGTCCATGAGTTTTCAGTTTATGTCTGGATCCTTTTTCTTGTTCTGATTTTTTTATCCTTTTTCTTGTTCTGATTTTTTTTTGTTAATTACTGTTAGTGATAACTGATGAGAAAGACTATTGTAGTTTTCTATCAATTTTTAAACATGTTATTTCCTTTGTTTGATCTTTCATCTTGCTTCCATTATCACTATAGTATACATTTTGGTATGCCTCAATAGTTTCTATATTATTTAGTTGTAGTTGATATGGCGAGTCTGGCTAGGTTCCTTCCGAAGATTTAAAAATTGTAATCGGTCTCTTGATTGGCCTCCATTGATTCTGATCCAACTCTGATTCAAACCAGGCAGAAATTGGCCCAAATTGGCCAGAAACACTAAAAATGGGATCGGGTGGGTGGGTATAGATTTCTTTAGATCTCAGAGTTTTGGAGTTTTTGGGTGAAAAATCTTGCAGATCTAGCTACAAGAGGTAACTTTTCATTATTTTATGCACTTCTGGTGACCAAAGGAAGGAGAGAGTGACCAAGAAATAGGATCTATGCATATATTTGCCGATTCAGTTTACCTTTTTGAGAATAAGGAATAATAAGACTCGGACCACTGATTCCAATAGGTTGATTCCGCTGTTCTGCTTGGGATTTTTAAAATTATGGTTCTCTCATTAATATTATGCTGAGCTTTATTGTTCTGATATGCTGTAATTGTTTTTGCCCTTATGAGATGGATAACGGCTATCTGATTGATGTTTTTGTTAGGGAAATTGGTATTATGTGTTAATGGAATGATTAAATGTTAGCCTCCCATGTATTGAACATCAACATGTGTATTTTGAAAAATGGACAGCTAAGGTTGTCAGTTTTTCTATGAGTTGCATAGATTAAAAAAAAAATTTAAAATAAATACTAATGGCTGAACCTGTTGTCTTGTCACTGTGGTTTCTCTAAAAATTGCATAAATAAAAATAAAAATCAGCAGTAAACACTGTGCATGCTGCCTTATCATTGTTGTTTGTAGTTCCTGTGGTTTGGAGTTTTCAGCCTCACTTTGCTCATAAGTCACAAGCCAATTTAAAGTTTAGGGTCCTTATATTTGATGCATATATGCTTGAACTTATATCATGTGATTCACAATTTGAAAAAATGAGGCAACAAGTTGAGGTCCATGATGCTAAAGACAGTTGTTAGTAGGCATAATTTGCATAAGATACCATGTTTGTGATGCATGGACAGGACTATTATAAATTTGGAGTTCTATCAAACGATTCACAATTAGAAAAGAAGCAGAGGCTTCTGGAAGTTTAAGACTGCTATTAGCATCTGCAGACATCTTAAGATATCATGTGCTTATTTACATGAAGTTTGCATATGTAATGCAATCCGGGGTTTGAAAACCTTGGGTCGGATCGGTTATGGGCCCTCCTAGATAATCAACTATTCAAAAGATAAGAGTAATGACAATTTTGTAAATAACCAGAATTTTAAATGTGTGTATGATCTTTGATATCTATATGGGTTTGGATATGACTTGATTGGATCATACGAGGACTGGATTTCATAATGGTTAGATCCATTGATGGCCCTGTGCATCTTTATTCTTCTTGGTGAAGGTTAGAGTCTTTAGACAAGAATAGACTAGGTATCTGTGCAACCTACATGATATATCCTGAGAACTAGTGATTGGACATATACTGAGGGTACTTCCTTGAATATCAGCAGCCGTTTGGAGTCAGAACATTCAAAACAGTGTCACTTTCTACATTGTATTGGTAGCAGATGTTTGTTACGAAGAAAATTTAGTGGTCTAAGCTAAACCTTTTGAGAGACTATTATTGAAGTCAGTGAGTTTTGAATATTCATACCATATCTTTTGAACATTTAACGGTTCTTGTGTCTTATTGAAGTATTATACATGCAAATCTTGTAAATATTTGGTTCTCTATGTATTATTCGCTTTATCATTGTTTCAATTCTTGAATTTATATTTCTGGGCAGGCTTACCGGTCAAGCATGTTGAAAGCTTTCAAGAAGACCCTTGAGGAGGGGATTTTCACCTTTATAATTGGTATGAGTCTCTTATTGAGAAACTGGTGTGATGAAAGCAGATTGACCACTATTTCACCCTGTGTGATAATTTTCCTTGCCCATATTTAGGCCGTTTGCCAACATTTTAAACCTTGTTGCTATTTTCCCTTTGTTTTGATATGTGATTACACTTGTGCTTTATGCTGAAAGTTTTTCACTTGTCATAATCTTAAGACATCAACTAAAGTACAGAGGGGCCTCTACTTGTGATGTTTGAGGGTTCCCACCTGTGTCATCCCTTGTTTGTGAATTTCTGCTTGTGCTCTCATTTTTAGGAAATCAAGTAGAATATCCTCCAAGAAATAGTTAAGCTAAGTTGCCTGTAGATTCTAGCCCCATTTGTATCATTAAGAAAATTCAATATTTTAGTGTGGTTATAGACAGCGGTGGGTGCAGTGCCTGTACACTGCCTTCATTTTCACTAACTATAGTTGCAGTTTTGTTCGGAAATTGACCCATTTGTTGCTGATATGTGTGCCTCGTCTTAGTGGATGACCGCAATCTGCGGGTAGCTGATTTTGCTCAGTTTTGGGCAACTGCAAAGGTATACCCCCATTTCTTTTTTACATCCTCCGTGAGTATTTCTTCTATTTTTCTTCTGTGATTGGGAAATGTGTTATGTTTTTTCTACGCCTCATCATTCCTATTTCTTCTACTTTTCTAGGATGCCGTTGTTTTTCTTAAGCTTGTAAAATAAAAAATGGAATTCTGATGTCAATTTCATATTCATATTAAGTTGGGTTTTCTTTTTCTTTTTATCCTTTTGTTTTTGTTTTTTTTTTTCTTTCTTTCTTTTTCCTCCTTTGGCTTTCTTTCTTTTTCCTCCTTAGGCTTTCTTTCTTTTTCCTCCTTTGGCTTTCTTTTAAAGCATTGTTGACATCTCTGTGGCTTTTGCAAACAGCATTAGAAACAATCACATGTATTTTGAGCTTCTTTTTTTTTAATTTTAAGCAGCTGTGTTTGTTAAAGGATCACAGATTAGGCAGTTTCCTTTTTCTTTCCTGCTTTCATCGGATAGGCTTTTAAAAACATGTTGGAATGCATTGTCATGGTGAAGAAACAGTTACATGATGCAGCTGATGCTTATTTTTGAATTGATTTATTTATTGGGGTTTTGGGGGGGGGGGACCAAGGCGTTGGAGGGCTATCTAAGCGTTTGGGCTATAAGTCGCCCGCCTTATGGCAAACAAGGCACCTGAGGCGACCAAGTATTATTTTTTATTTTCCCTCTTTTCTAACATTATTTAGCATGTTACATATACCTTGTATCGGAAAAACATATACCTTGTATTGTAAAAAATTAACATTATGTTACATATACCTTGTATCATAAAAAATTAACATTAAGCCACAAAGTCATAAAAAATCAACATTAAGCCACATCAAATCATAAAAAATCAACATTAAGCCACATTAAGTCATAAAAAATCAACATTTAGAGAAATGTTCTTGTTCTATAAGTTTGATTGGTTAAATGATTTTATTTTTGCATGAGACATTTTATATTAGGTAGAGCACAAAACCAGCTTTCCAACAAGTCTAAGATTACTTAGATCTGAGTTTTATAGACAAGATTATGTTCTGGTCAGACTTATTTTAAAGCACACGACTTTTATTAAAATCACCTAAATGAAAATAATTATATGGATATCAAAACAAAATATTATTTTACCTGACCTTTGGTTTTTAGCAATGTTTTTATCATATGATAAGATTTATGAAATTTTCAGAATTGAGAAAAACCCCAGTATTTGAAAGTTGAAAATTGCACGTACAACAAAAAATTCAGTTTTGTTCTTGGACGGGAGGGTAGACTTTTTATCATTTTAAAATTTGATTTTTAAACTTTTTTTATTGGATTCAAATAGGAGGTATTTGCATCTTAAGTAAATGAATAATTTACAAGTAAATGAATAATTTACAAGTAAATGTATAATTTACTTGAATGATATTTGACAAAATTAAGTGTTGCGCATTGCAATAAGGCAGTGCAATAAGGCAATAGTTGCTCATACTCCAACTAGGTAGACTGGACGCTTAGGCGACGCCTTGACAACTATGAGTGGCACATATAGTCCACTCTGAAGGAGAAGCAAAGATGAAATTACCTTTCATAATTACCCTGTACTGTTGCAACATGTGGGTCACATGTTCAAAACCTGGAAGCAGCCTCTTCTGCGAAGCAGGGGGTAAGGCTGCGTACACTTGCCGTCCTAGACCCTGCAGTAGCAAGAGCCTTGTGCACTGGGTTGCTCTTTTTTTATTATCTGTGTATTGGTTTGTTAGGCAACTGGTTTCCAAAGATGTTGTAATTATCGTAATGTTGTGATCTTTATAGTATCCTTGAGTCACCTAGCTTTTTGCTTTTAGGAAACTTTAGAATTGGTTAACATGAAAACCTAATTCTTGACATTCACAACTGCATCTATGATATTCTATATGGCTCTAACCACCACAACTTATTTTAGAGTAAAGTCCGTAATCATGAGCATCTCTAACTACCAAACTACTAGAAAATCTTGAAGAGTTCCTTCATATTACTAGTTCCTTGATTGCTTTTGAAATTCCCCTTGTGATTAAATGTGAAGAAAAAGACCAATTGTTAGTTTCAATGGCATGGTTCAAGATCTCGCTATTAGCTCTTTTTTTGGGGTGGCGAGATGAGAGCACAGGAGATATATAAAATGTACAATATCTTGGTCGAGATCTTCGGTGAATATCTCGGTCTCGACTCGAGACCAAGTCACATGGGGTATATACATAATTTTGACCCTCAACCCGACCCAGCTCAAGTAGAAAAAGTGAGCTTTTTGGTGGTTTTTCTTGCCAAATCTCTTCTCTAAATTGTAGATTAACAACTTTAACACATGGTGGTTATCACTTGATTCACTTCATTATCAAAATTTGGAGATAATTTTTTCTCAAGAACAGTTTTAGGTAAAAACAACTCTCAAAACCATTTTTTTTTTATAGAAACATGGTTAATAGTTGTTTGTTTTAATTGTGGAATAGCTTAGGGTGAACCGATGAAGGGTCCTAAGACTACCTACCTAGGGTTCGAAGTCAAAGTACCATTTTGAGTTTGAGTTTTAAAAAACTGAAGTTTTCACTGTGTTTAGAAGGCCTAAAATAAGGTAAATGACAAGTTTCAAGAGCTAAAAAGCTCATATGACCACCGAGACCAACCATCGAGATGACCGGGGAAAAATATCAGATCGCCGAGATCTTTCCAAATCTCGGTATTTTTGCCTAGTGAAACCTAGGTCGAGATTGAGATCTAGATCTTAAACCTTGCTCAATTGTTTTGTTGAAGGTTTCCTTTTTCACTCCAAATGAAAGAATCAATGCTAAAGGTCCTTTAGAACCAATGATGTAGGCACCAATGCCTCTTTAAGATGTTCAGTTTATTATTCACATTGTAGGTTTTGCAAAAGCCACAATGCAATCCAAACTGACCTCTCTCTTGGTTAGACAAATATGCCACTTGTTGCAAATTATAGCTAAAAGACTCAAAGAGGCATACTTGGCCATGGACCCCATCTGGTTTGACATGTTGGACAAGTCAGATGCATCGATCTAAAGAGCTTGATCATAAATTGTGGGAATGGCTGATTTAGTTTATTAGTTGTTTGATTTATTTTTGTCTTATGTTCTTTTTAGTGTTGATGAGGGAATTTTGCAATTTTATTTGTGGTTTAAGTTGAGTCTTGGGATGAATCCACTCACTAATAATCTTTTTTGGCTTGATGATGTGCTTCCAGTCTATGTTTGTGCCAGTTAATCACACGATCAAAGTTTAGTAGTCATTATAAGAGTGTTAATTTGATATATTTGTAACTTGTTGATCCCCCCCCCCCCCCCCCCCAAAGGGTTTGTTATATTTCTTTATTCGTTCTTTCATTACTAATGCTTTTTCTATCTTTTTGTCTCTGTTCTGTTATATGCTAAATTCAACTAGTCTATCATTGTGATTCCATCCTCTCTTGAGCTCCAATAATGTGGATCATCAATTGACCCAATTCTAGTAGTCTCTGGTTGTTAGATATATTAGTTATGTTGCTCTAAGGGTAGTTTAGTAACATGTCATGTTATAACAGTGGAGTTTTCAGTCTCCCATTTCGAATATGTCGGGTCATTTGGGTTTGGAGCCTTAATGGTACCTGTAACATACCCGAGCTTTCCCTTACTCTGCAAGGAAAGGTTCATAGAATGAGCCCAATCCAAGTAATTTGTGTTGTCCAACTTCACAATAGAAATTTGAGTATTCGGATTATCAAAAGCCATAGGGGTAGGATGAGTAGAACCACTCGATGCACTGGTTGAAATGTCTCCAAAGAGGGTCCCAAGTCCACTATCATTAGACATATTGTAGGGAAAGGGTCACACACAAGGTGGGGAGTACACACTCTACCCAAATTTGCTTTCTATGACCAGAAAAAAAAAATCCAGCAACCAAACCAAGCATATACTTCAAAGAAATTCACACCATCTACCTTCTTCAAGGTTAGGATCATAACATAGGAGCTCAATAGTCCTAAACATCATACCTCACAAACACAGCAATCGGAAGCATCACAAGCCACATTTTAGAAACAAAAAAGGCCAAAAATAGGGCTGGCGGTACCTTGTGTTCAGTGAAGATTTGAGTTGTGCAGCCACAACTCAAGGAGGCTTGTAGCGAGACCAAGAGTGGTGATAATACACCCTAGGGGACCGAAATGAGTTTGGTTTCAGCTCCAAAGTTGACCGGATGAGAGAGAAAGAGAAAAAATACTCCATAGCCCATGGCTGGCAGTGAGTTTACCTAGGCCTGGTTTTGCTTATTGCAACCTTCAAGTGTCCATTTCTTCAAAGGAAAACTCCCCTTGGTGTCTCCATGGTATCCTTGCATGCCTCTCTCAAGGTTTTCTTAATATTTTCACATAGAAGTCCCTTTCCTTGGAATTGCTTTGTAACCTAGGGTTCCAAGAGAAGAGAAGAAGAGAGGAGACTAGTAGCTCGACTCTCAAACCAACCTTACAGCTATGATACCAAGTTAGAATATGTGGATAGGAAAGAACAATGAGATGAGAGTTGGAGGAGAAGAAGAAGTAGAAGAGGGAGAAGGATAGGAGGCGATGGTAGTGTGGAATGGTATATTGTGAGTAAAATCTCACTAACCAAATATATTACTTCACTAACATATTTACAACTAATTACACATACCTCCCTAAGGAGGGAAAAAGGGAAAAATAAAACATAACATGACAGATTACTAAACTACCCTTAGAGCAAAATAACTAATATTTCTGACACCAGTGGATTTCCAATAGGTTGATTCGGTGCCTCCCTTGGGTTCAGCCAACTATACCATCATAGTTGTCAAGGCGTCGCCTAGGTGTCCAGGCACCTTGGTCACTTAGGTGGATGCCTAGGTCGCCTTGTTGGTTTTGCCTTGTTATCAAGCCCTCGCTAATGCCTTGGGTCACCCAGATGCTGTGGCAACTATGTATACTATTGTAAAGATGTAGTTATCTTCTTTTAGGAAGCCATTAAAGGGGCGGGGGGTGTTACTTTAATTTCTTTTCCCTTCAGTCATGAGGGTTTTTTGTAACTTGGGTTTATTGTTCTGTCTGATTTCATCTGGTTTTGATATATCCATCTGGTTGTTCTAAAGTGTTTGATCCTGATTACCTGTTTTCTGAGATCGAGTTCTGGTTCTGTTACTCGGCTCTTGAGAATCCTATCTTCAGTAGTAATCTCCCAGATCTCAGAATCCGATCACTGGACCAACCTGAGATTTTAGTATTCTACTATTCCCTCTTAGATATACCTTTGACCAGAATTTCAGGCCTAACTGTGTTACTGATTTGAATTTAATGAAATTCGTCATAATTTGGTTTCTAAACCATCAATACGATTCTGGTTTTTTCACCTGAGTTTCTGAACCTAATCCTTTAGGCTTCTAGAAACTCATCAGCTTGTCAAGGCATTTCTGTAATTGTCATTTCACCATTGGCCAGTCCTGCTATTCAAGAGTAAAGTTCAGTGAAACCTGTCTGGAAGGGAGATTACACCTTCATCGAAGTTGCTTCATGCCTTCATGGAAAGGTGGTGCATACTGCATACTGTTGTGACCCAATCCTTAAAGATATATATACATATATATATATATATATATATGCTGACATTTTGGACCCTTGTGGAACAAAAATCTCTTTATGCAACCACTACCTAGCTATGGCAATAATAAAGATGGGGTCCAACTTTACTATAAACTTGCCTTTTCTCAATTGTACTTTGTTTTATTATGTTTATGCATCAACAATCACTTTCAGAAGTTCTGATAATCACATGAACTAGGGTTTTATTTTCCCCTCTCTAGAGAAATGCAAAATCAAGTTAATATATGGTTGCATTTTTTACTTCAACATGGTTGTTAGATGGGAATATGGGATGTATTACTTGGCATTCCTTGTTGATTTATTCCGTGCTTACTGTTCCTTCTTTCTGTATCAGAGGTCTGGCTATGAAGTGTTCCTGCTAGAAGCGCCATACAAGGACCCTGTGGTGAGTTTCTTTGTGTGCCTTTCTTGTATATATTTCAAAACTGGATTTTAGTTGAGTCTTGTGGTGGCCATAGTTAGCTATTTTCATGTGAATTTATGGTTTGTAACTATCTGCTACTTCATTATTTAAGTTATGCTTCTTTTTCGTGATACATGAACAAGACCTGGCTTTATGAAGCATTACATTATGTGTTGTAGAAAGCATGATTGAGCATATTAAGGAATGGAAAATCTTGTTGTAACCAACATTGTTGAAAACGGAGTTGTAACCTTACTCTTTGCCCTTTTACTCTTTTAGTATAACACACTTTTTTTTTCAATGAAGGTATATCCTGTCATTTCACATGGACAACTACCACTCTTGAAGATGACATAATGATCAATCACTTTCAAGTTATTGTAATATTGTGAAATTTTCTTTTTTAGCCCTGACATAAATTTTGGGGATAAGACAAGGGGCAATCAAAAGAAATTTGCTACTTCTTACTTCACTACCTTGGGGACAACAATTTGTACCCATTAAGATATGGTATTAACACTTGAACTAACTCCTAATTGGCAATTTTTTGCCATACTCTGTCTATTACTTAATCAAATAATAGTAATAATAATAATAAAATTATTATTATTGTTATTGCCTGTCTTTTTAGTTTTGAAATTTGAAGTCTTCCCAATGTGTCATTTCCTTGTGACTTTTGTAAAGTTGTAGGATTTTTGTTGTCGTTTTAGCACTGCTCAAATATCTGTGTTGTAACTACAGGGTTGCACTGCAAGGAATGTGCATGGTTTTACCTCAGATGGCATACAAAAAATGGCAGATCATTGGGAAGAAGCTCCACCTTTATACCTAAGATTAGACATTCAGGTTTGTCATTGACTTATTTTCTAAAATATTGCCAGAATAGAATGTAGGGCTATAGTCTCTGCAGAGATGGTAACTCAATATTTTTCTGACACTGCAGTCGCTATTCCATGGTGATAATCTGAACAAATGTGGGATCCGGGAGGTAATTGCCTAGAAAGTATTGATACTTGATGGATATTTTAATGTTATTATGATGGTTAGATTTGAATATTTTATGGTACTTAATTTGTTTGGAAAACATAATCTTCTCCACTCTTCTTTTGAAGCTCAACAAATTTTCTTTCTTACCCTTATACAAGGAGGGGGAAGGACCTCTCCCAATTTTTTTTTTTCTTTGAAAGAAATTGCTACCAGAAACCAAAATAAGAAAGGTTGAAATTTTCTGGTTTTCATCGACAAATTTTAGTACTAGGTCACTAGAACTATACTGTCTAATAGCTGAATTGATGGGGTGGGTAAATGATTGAGATTGATTGAGTTGGAAATCTCCCCCCCTGCTTATTGCAATGTGGTTCTCCAGAGAGGACAGTTGGGAAATATTTATTTAAGAAAGACTAGGACATTAATATAGAATAGTTTTGGAGGTCAAGTTACAATGTTGCAAGGGTGACGGTCTTTTTATAGTACTACGTGGCTTTGAGATAAGGCACCTAGAAAGATTATCCATTGGATTCTGTCTAAAAGTGAGCCTCAAGTAGATTGAGAGCAACTAGTGGAGTGATGATTAGTTTTCTAACCATGGTGGATTTACACCAATGGCCAGCATTCAGCCTTTTTTTTGGGGAATCTTTTTATTTTTTTTTGGATTTTTTTTTTGAAGGAATTCGATGTTTTATGTTATTTGTTGATGATATAGTCTTGATTGATGGATTGGGTGTGTCACGTTGTAAGTTGTAGCCATTGAGGGACATTTTAGAATATAAAGGTCTTGAGTTGGTCTAAAAGACCAAAACTGATAGAAAGAATAGAGTTTACTATGTTCAGTTTTAGAAATGATTTATTAATATTGATGACCAAGAGATATCACAAAAATAGAGTTTACTATGTTCAGTTTTAGAAATGAGTTATTAATATTGATGACCAAGAGATATCACAAAATGACTTCCATTGTCATTGTTTGATCATCAATAAATAGGGAGAGATCATACAAGATGTTAACCCATGGTTAGGAGAGGGAGGGAGGGATAAAGTCAAGTACCATCGTAGTTGGAGAGGAAATTCTATATGACAGGTACAAGACATTCTTGGTTTTTTGTGGGACAGTCTCATGTGTTTTTCTTATTTAGGTATTTAATGTTTTCTTCACGATGTGGGTAATTATTTCATTTTTTAAATAGATGATGTGTGGCATTAAATTCACTAATTTTAAGGTATTTGAAGAGAAACACTAGTCCTTGCATTTTTTGGTTGGCTTTTAGGTAAATTTGTGCTTTTTATTCCCTTTTCTTTTTATATGTTCTGTAGTTCTAGGTCTGACCACTGTTAGTTAAAACGTGTTCCCCTTTTTTTGCTGTTTAAAACGCGTTTTCCCGTATGCTATTATACAATACGAAAAAAAAGGGAAACGGCAAAAGAATCCGTTTTAAACGCGTTTTAAACGGCCGTTTTAAATGCATATCCTTTTTTTAAGGGTAAAATATGAATTTTATAAAAAAAATTTAATTAAAAAAAAAAAAAAAAAAAAAAAAAAAACCTATTAGTAAAAGTGAAGAGTGAAGACAATATGGTACTTGGTTTTTTATTCTTAACTTCCATACTATTTATAGGAAAAAAATCTCATCTTCTTATAGCCCAATGAGTAAAGAGAAGCTAAAGCTAGCAACATCTCATTTTCTTGTAGCCCATTGGGCTATTTTATCTTGGGACTCCTAGAGCTTTTGGAATATTAGATGCATGTATACAGGTAATAATCTCTCAAATTGCATGAGTATACTACCGTTTTTTTGGTTTCGTTTTTTTGAAAACTACATGTTTAATACTCGTACCGTTCGTTTTCGTCCGTTTGCCGTTCCTCTTTTTTTGACCGTACCGTTCATCGTTTTTATCTATTTAAAACCCGTACCGTACGTTTATGTTTTTTTGCCGTTCCCGTTTTAACTAACAATGGGTCTGACATGTGCAAAATATTATTTTCTAGTGGTTGAAGTTGTCTTTCAAAGGTCTTGTTAGATGTGATTAGTTATTCATCGCATCATTAATATATGTATGCTATGTTTTTGGATATGCACCATTTGGTTTTGGGCTATGAAATATCATCCTTGTAGCTGTCACTTCATCATATCATTTATTTTTATTTTTCCTTTGATGATCATGAATGACTGGATTTTGTTGATTGAAAATAACATGGCTCATGAGTGTAGTCTTAGAAAGGATAAAAGCAAATTCTACGTGGTTGCATTGGACACATGATGAATTGCTAAAAAGCTTCGGATTCCAAAATGCTATTTGTTTATTTCATTAGAAGAGGGTTTGCTTCACTATGATATGTTATGGCCCTGTGTCAAGGTCCAAGTAATGCAGGAGTAGATTACAAGAAATTACCCCAGCAATTTATAACCCCAAACAATACAAATAGGACCAGGAAACAAAAAAATAAGACCTTCAAATAAACCCTGAAGGATACAATACCCATATAGGAGCAAAACCAACCCAAAACCTAACCCTATAGGAGAGAGAAAGACTTGTTATAGAGCTGGAGAGAGAGAGGTGCGGCCAGGGCTGTAGGAGTTCGATTGAGTTGCACTCTTGGGCGTAGATAGTCCCTAGGGAGGGTACAAAAACCCCCAAAGTTAAGAGGATTTTGACGGCTGGTTGTGAAGTTACAAAATTTCTTGATTTTCTGACTTAGGAGAGAAAACTGAGAAGAACCTTCAAGAACAACAGCTGAATGCTTCCAACAGTGACTAGGTAAGGATCGTGGGACCCTTATGAGGCCTGGAATACCCTGATTGAAGACCTGGATGAACAGAGTACAGAAGAGAGAAAGAGAGGAGATCGGTCTTTCTCCTATTCCCACGAGGATTGCTGATTGGTTCTGATTTCTGGAGACTTTTATCAAAATCTGAACTATACCTCTTTGAATGTTACAGCAAATAAAATAAAAAAGAAGAATAAAACAGATGGGGGATTGAGAAGGGTGAATGAAAATAAAGGAAGTGGCTATCTCAGCCTGGGCTTCTCACCCACAGCTATCTCAGCTGCTCTAAGCATTTAGTTGCAAACTTTCTTTCATAAATGCAAACTTTCTTTTATTCAAATATAAAATTATGAGTACATAGGCTCCTCTATTTATAGAGGGCAGAATAGCAATCAAACTACTACTAGGAGCTAGTTTCCCAATAGGACTAGACACTCCTACCACAACTAGGAATTCAAAATTGGACTAGGAATAATAAACCTATGTGGAAAACAAATAGAGTCCTAAGACAATTTGGACTCGACATACCACTTACTCAACTCGATGGGCCCAATGGCCCACTAATTAATTAAAAACAACTACTAATTATTCCCCTAGCCGATGGGCCCAATTGGCCCTTATTTGTACTTAGCCACTTAGGTGGACCAAGTAGGGGTTCGGATGGCTTCTTGGCTGGACCCTAGCCACTTAGGTGGACTAAGGCTGGACCCTTCTTCCTCTCATATTTCCTTCCATAATGTGGATCTACATCACCAAGCCTCTATTATTTAGCGGTTTTTAAGGAGGGGGGCGAGGAAGCATCTTCAATTGTAATAGTAGGGGTTAATTAGCCAGGTGAAGACCACCTTAGAATCCCCTCGCTTAACCATAAACTTAAAAGATTTATGATGCGGTGAGGCCAAGTATTCATGTTCTTATTGAGATATGGGAGCACATGTGATGTTTCCCAGCCAGTATCTAAATATGCTTCTTATGCCTCTAAGAAGCAGGCATCAAAGTCGAGCTTTTTAAAGCCAATAGGAAGGGGAATCTCCTTGGAGATACCTTCAAGATGAAAGGTTTGGATGCTTTCGTAAAGTACCTATTGAATAGTCTTTGTTTTAAAGACCCTAACATCTAACATCTAGCATCTCTTTAATTTTCCCAAAGAGCCTTCCTATTGGTGACAAGATCATCAATGTCATGCATATTCTAGAATCATGACAAAAATCTTGAGTTACATATCCTTCCATTGGCACCATAGAATTGCACAAAGACTGAAATGCCAAATAAACTTTCATATGTTGCGAAAGAGAATTACTTGCCTTCCAAACATAAGTTTATGATTCTAGTCAAGATTTAAGATGGTAATGAAGATCTTGACAACTAATTTCTAGGCATAGTTGTCACTCCTAGGTGACTCCTAGGCATCAAGGCGCCTTGGTCGCCTTGGCGGGTACCTTGTTTTTGTTGCCTTGCATCTAGGCCCCCTTTAATGCCTTGGGTTGCCTAGATTCCATGACAACTATATCTAGAATTCAAATCAGTTATAAATCGGAAAGTTTTTCAATTTAATGAGGTGGATAGAGGGGCAAAAATGGGATTGATGGGTGTTATCATGGAGAAAAAAATAAGGACTAAACAACCTAAGATATAGGATCAGGTAACTAGCTACTGATGGAGAAAAAAAATATGAAAAGGAATAGGAGGGTAAGAGGGAAGTCGTTGATAAATGCACCGATGAAAGGGAATAGAGAAATTATTTCCTACAATATAGGATCTGAAACTGAAGAAAACCAGTAGAAGAGAAAGGAAGGCTAACGACTAGAGGGGGAAAAAAAGAAATAGAAGGAGAAAAGGAGGGAAATAAGGAGAAACTTCTTGCCATGGGGATGAGAAAAATATTGCAGGTCAGAGAGAAAGAAGTGAGGCCAGAATTTTGGGGGAAGGGAAAGAGGAGAGAAAAGAAGGAAAGAAAGAGCTCTTGCCAAATTGAGAGAGAGAAGAGAGAAGAGCCAGCTTGCAAGATTCCAAACAAACTATTCAATCCATTAATTCCAAATCTTGGAAGGGGGGGGGATTGTTTACGTTGCTTATTTATGCAAACAGAAAAAAAATCTCCTAGATTGGCTCATCTGCTAATATAATTTTGTTCTTACTTTTTCTGTCATCTATTAATTCTACTATTTATCCATTTCTTAGTTAATTGTGATTTACTAATCAGCAAATGCTTATTTTATGTATGGTAAGTTCAAATAGGCTGTTGTATTAAATCCTTTAGTATGGTTTGCAGTTGATATCGGTTTCTTTAAATTAGGGATGGTAGTGCACCGTTTGTAATTTCTCCAAAACTTGAGGCTTATTTATTTTGTGTAGGTCGTGGGAGTTCTAAGCACTGCTAAGGGATTCATCAATTGAGGCCATAGTTTTTTCTTGGCATTGAATATTGAATATTTTGTTGCTATATTTCTGAATTCTTTGATGCATAGGCTTGACAACTATATGACCTTACATAGAGCTGAATGGTGGAACATAATTCCTGTAGCCAATCACATTTAGTTGGGAAAACTTGGTCGAATTGAATTGAGTTGAGTTGTATATTGTGAATCTCTAAAGCCATTTTATTCTACAATTCCATCACTCTTTCCTTAATCATTGTAATATGCAGCCCTTCGTGCCACTTTAACCTAAGGACCACGCCCACTTGCCATATCATGTGTACTAACAAAGGGTACTTACCAAACAATTTATTTTTAAGAACTCCCAATGCAGTAGCTGGAATGCAGAGCTTGTTTGCGGACCCCTAGCAGTTTCTTTGTGTATTGACGCTTATTAAAATCCGTTGTGGTAGAATTTTATATATGATATTAATAGGTGAACAGTTTCACCTATATTTTAGCATATATGTTATGATGAAGAGTCTGAAAATTATCTGTAATGAAAAGTTGTTTGTGGAGTGTGAAATTTGCATTCGTTTGCAGTATATACTGGATAACCTAAAATGGAGAATATGTAATGAAGTGCAATAACTTAACGAGAAAGTGTTCCTCCACCGAGCGGGAAGGGTTTTGCCACCATCTTAGGGTCCTAAAACATCCTCCCTACTCTCCCATCTGATACCCAGTCAAGGGATTCCCCTTCACTGGGGCTTAGAGAAAACTTGGCCCATAATTTGATCAATGGCTGATTTAACTTGTATTTCCCTGTAGTCATACCCTTATCTCATTTCGAAATCAGAGCTAGAAGCTTTAGTGAATAATTGTTTCATGATACTATAACATTATTATACTTTGTACTGTTAAGTTTGTCTCGAATTCTTGATCCGTTTTGAAGATTGACCCACTTCGACATATTTTAGTGGCGACCATGGTTCGAGAACTCAATTTCGCAGGTTTCGACCGTATCCCCAGGGGTCGAAACGATATGCCCTGTGACTTTTAAAAGTCACAGGTTTCAACCATGTTTCGACCAAATTCGTTGAAATTACCCATGTTTCGACCGAAACATGGGAAATTTCGACCAAACCAACTGGTTCGACCCTTTAGGTGGAACCAGGTCCTATATAAGTTAGTTTGAAAAGAAACCCAAGCCTTATTTAGCATAATTCGACCCTCTCTTCTTAGTTTTTTCTCCTAGGAGTGGGAATCTTGGGGAAACAGTGGAGATTTTCATTTTTTGCCTAACAAAGTTGAATCTAGGGGTGGTTCTTGCTTCATCTACATAAGAAAGATAGTTTGGACCAAAAAGATACGTCAACTTCCCCCAAAATCTTTTTATTTTTTTTATTTTTTTTATACAATATACTTGTAAATAGAGTAGAATTATGTAATTTTTTTATATATTACTTAAGAGGACTTGATCTACACATTCATCATGGCCGAATTTGTTTTGTATGTTGATGCTTTTTTTTTTCTGTTTTTGAAAATGCATTTACCAACAACATTATTTCAGTCAACAACTCAGCGTAATTATTACCGAACTTTTGGTTCACCACACAAGTATGACTTTGTGTTTTTTTAATGAAACTAATGATGTGAATGTGTTAGAAATGTCTAAAATAGGATGTACACAAAAAATAAGGAAAAAAAAAACACTGTTTGGGGGTGGAAACCTAAGGGCCCGTTTGATAACGTAACCAGAAACATGTTTCTGTGTTTTTCTGTTCTCAGAAACACAGAAACAGCATAAATACCGTTTGGTAAACGTGTTGTGTTCTACTTGTTTCTTGAAGCATAAATTGAAATTTATAACAATTTATGCTTCAAGAAACATGAATGACGAAACAAGTTTTACTTGTTTCGCTTGTTTCTCGAAACAAAATAGCGGAACAATGGTTCGACAAACCGACCCTTTTAAAAATCTGATGTACATATTGGGACCTTCATTCGAAGATCGACAGAGAATATCCCTGTACAACCGTTGAAGACGACGGTTCCCCAGTTCACCGAGATCTCTTCTCCCCCTGCGTAACCGACGACGAGGAAGCAACGATCTCCTCCTGCGTAACCGACGACGGGGAGCGGTGAAGGATGATCCGTGGGACCCGTTGATGGCTTTCAGTCACAGAGAAGAGAGAGAAAGAGAGAGAGAAGAAAGAAAAGGTATTGAAGACTTCAACGTCACGACAGTGAAGGGATTGTAAAAGACAGCCAGCAATGAAGAGGGAGGCTCACCTACCAGGAGTATAGAGACTGGGATTGTACCCCATCTCTTATCTTCCTTCACGTTCTTTTCCCCCTTTTTTTAGGGTTTGTTTCTCCCATTCCCTCTTCCTCTTTCAAACATCTTCTTCTTCTTCAACCTTCTCTGTTCCTTTATTACTTGCAAAAAAAATGTCTTTTTTCTGGGCTGTGCTCACCTTGAAGGTTAGGGTTTAGAGTAGGTTTTGGTTTTTCTTTCTCCTCCTCTTCTTCTTCATTTGTCGTTGGTTTGGAGTAGTTTTCGCACAGTTTTACGGGTGGTTCTTACTGAAGATTAGTGCTTCTGCTTCGTTTGGTTCGGTTTTCTGTTGGAGTTTTGGGCGGGAAATCAGGGCTTAGAAAACAGGTTTGTCTATGTTTATATACCCTGTTTCTCTCTCCCTCTCTTCCTTATTTAGCATTTTGATGAATTTTTCGATGAATTTTCGGCGGGAAATTGCGTTCGATCAGGGCTTTTCTGGCTAATGCTCCCATTTATGCTTTTGATTTTGAGTTTGTTGAATTTGAAGGGGGGGCTTTGTTTGCATTCCTTGTGAGCATCTGTAGATAAAAAACGCATCTTGAAGGACTCTGGTTCTCATTTCTACTGCTCTACCTGTTTTGCAGGAGTGAAGGAGGTTTCACTGAACTTTTGAGTCATAGGATAGTCTTATTTTGAGATTGTCCCCTGTTTCTGTTTCAATTGCTCGCGCGTTCGGCCTCGTGTAATTCAATTTTTCTTCAAGACCATTTCTATCATTGAAGTATTCTGGAAGTTAGTGGCTTGTTCAAAATTCAAACAAGCCATACAGGAATAAGCTGAGGTTCTTACCTTCTGTGGAGAAAGATCGTTCTGGATTTGCCCATTGCAGTTTTAATCCAACAATTTCCATATCTAATTTCCTGTCTTATAAACATCATATTCTGTCCAAAATGTTCTCAGAAATAAAATTTATCAAACACCTTCTTACCTGTTTCTGTTTCCAGAAACAAGAATTATCAAACACCCTTCTTACGTGTTTCTGTTTCTGGAAACAACAATTTCTGTTTCTGCCGTTTCTTGAAACAGAAACAGTAGAAGCGTTATCAAACGGGCCCAAAGATTCACTAGCATATGCTAAGGGCCGTTTGATAACGTAGAAACGGAAATTGCTTTTCCAAAAACAGAAAAGAAGGTGTTTGTTCTTTGGATTCCATTCCCACGCTTGCCGGAAAAACAGCCGAAGACATCCGCTTTATAGAATTTAATTGTCCGGTGACAGCAGTCCCGCTGTTTGTTCTTTGGATTCCATTGCCAGAGGCGATAACATTATTACCGGCAATGCCACCGCCAGAATCAACAACATCAGATTTCGGTGACTTCCGAGGGAATTTGTTGAGGAGTTGCTTAAACATGGTGGCAACGTTGGTCGCAGAGGAAACTAGATCAAGCCCATGGCGATCGATTTCATAAAGGAAAAACCTAGGTCGAAAGAAGCCCTAAATGTTGGTCACTCTAAATAGCCAAATCAGTTCATAAAAAGACAAGATCTTTACTACCAAACGGAAAACAGAAGCAAAATCCCGAGATAGATCTAAATGGCACGCATGAAACTATTGAAGAAACCTAAGATCACAGCTACAACAGCAAGAAAGGAAGATCAGATTTTGCCCAATAGAAGAAGATGAGTAAAGAAATTATAAGAACCTGTATTTTGCTCCTCGAGACGAGAAGCAAAAGTAACTCTTGTAAAGGCTAGACACAAATCTCAGACATGAATCCAGCAGTGATGTTCGTATCTGAAACCCAGTTTTTTCAAGGATTCAAGAAAAATACATGTGAGGTAAAGGAAGAAGAAGAAGAGGTAAGAGTGAGATGGTAGCAGAGGCAGAGATTGTCCAGTTCATCCGCATAGAGTTCTGAAGGAGCTTTGAGGGTTCACAGCATCTAAGCAGTTCCACCTCCATGAAGATGGTAGGCTTCTAGGAACAAAGAGATTGATATAAATTTTGATTTATATTTAAAAAAAACTGTATCAGATTTTCAGAGGAAAACTTAATCCATAATTATTAGGGTAAAGAGTGTCTGTCTGTAAGCGGTCTTTTTCACCCTTCATGCAATGATGTGATCATGTGATAGAAAGGCTACTATTGGAATATCGTAACTGGGGAGAGTGGGGAAGGGGAGCCACAGAAGAGAGAGATGCAGCGGCAGCCGGGGCTGAGGCGGGTGTTTCCTCTTCCCAAATCCTAGAACTTCTCTTTTTTCTTGAACTCTTTCTGTGAAAACGGTGACAACTAACGAGAGAAGTAATCTTCAAAATCAAAGCCCTCTTCTGCAACCACTGGAACGTTCGTAGAAACAGAGGAATTAGTTGATGAGGTCAGGCAACCATCAAAACCTCCCACCAGTGAGTTGAAATCCTGAGAGGATGAAAAGAGGAATGAGGTTTTCCGCCATATCCCATGTTTTTTTCTCTTTTTTCAGTATTTTCTGTGTTTCCTGAACACTAATTTGGTTCCCGGGAGCAAAGAAGCGTGACTCGCTGGAGTGGAGTTAATGGGGGTGAAGAAAGAGAACAAGTGAGGGATTTCAGCAACTGGCGGAACCCCTGTTCTGCTATTCTCCAGCTTCCAATCATGGCAGCTGATACTGGAAAGTGAGCTTCTTCTTTCACTACACCTAAATCATTCATAACTTTCACTTCCAAAACCAACCAAGTCCCTTGATTACAAAACCGCAAAAAACTCCCTCCATCGCTTCCAAATCTCTGTGAGTCGACTCTCTCTATCCAAATATGCCTACTTTTTTCTTAGTTTTTTCCATGTTGGTGGCCATGATGTCGCCCTTCAAAGTCTGCCCATGAATTGGGCTTGGGCAAGTATAAAGCAGATGCCAGTATCGTTTCATTGATTCAATGGTTCACAAAATCAAGCCCAAGAATCCCAACGAGAGGGGTATGTGATTTACTCCCACTATAGAGCTGGCTGAGGGAGGTGAGGGAAGGGACAAAGCTTCATTTCCCTTTACTGCTGCTGCCGCCCAAGAAAGAAGACGAACACGAAGACGTCGCAGGGCTATCATTCCACTAGCCTCGGGCTTCACGGGGCTTATCCCCACTCCCTGAAGATTATACACAGTGCAGTCATTAGCCGGAGATGGATGACGGGAGATGGAGAGGGAGAGGGAGGACTGAAGGAGAGGGAGAGAGGGAAATTACAAAACAAACACCCACTTAAAACGCGAATAGCCCACTAAAAAATCAAGGGTAAAAAAGAAATAAAGGTTACAGCCCGAGAGATTCTTATGGCTCCCTCTAATTACAATGGAAATAAAGGAAAACCAATATTAATAGGTACCTCACTAGCTTAACTACAAAACATTTCAATTTTTATTATTTATTTTACTTTGCAATCAAATTTGTATGATATAAAATTAAAAATAAAATTTACATTTGAGAAGTATAATTACCAAATATGGGTAAGAGTTTTAGGTAGATTACATGATCATGGTCACAAGGTTTTTTTTTCCTGTTTTTCAAAACTGATCTCACTCACCTTCCCTTCCCTTCACTTGCAAATAGACGAAGCCACCGACGACTTCAAAGGCAACTTTCAACTGTTACCCATTGGTGCAAGCCAGAGATGTTGCCCAGAGATGATGTGCTTCGCTGTAGTCCTGATTGAGCTTATACTCGCCAATGTCCTCCACCCTATCCCTCCATCTTGCCTAGTGGCTTGGCAGCTGCAGACCTGGGCATGACAGAAGCAGTTGGGCTCACAATCCACAAAAGATCTCTTCTTTTACTGCTAGTTGCTGAACGGCAAATATCTGTCGAAATAAATAAAAACTTTCATGAACACATACAAGAAAGCTTTGAGAAATGATGTGGTGCAAGGGCGATCCTTTGACTTTCAATTTCATTTTGTAAGATTACAAGAAATTATACAGGAAAAATTTTCACTTATAATAACGGTTCTGAAAGCTCCATTTCATTTGAATTCTGCTGTTGTGTCTCAGACAGGTGATATCCTACGATGTTCAGCCCCAGCCATTCCCACGGCCAGCATATATATCTTGGCCTGTTCCGGATCCTTGAATCTTCCCTGGTATCAGACTCGTCAAGCTGATGGGAAAGCTCCTCCACCCTATCCCTCAATCTTGAAGCCCTCAAGTCTGCAAGCTTCAGAGACTTATCAGCTGCATCTCTTGCAGCCATCGCTGCTTCGGCCGTCTCTTCTTTGAATTTGAGCTTTTTCTCTGATTCCATCATGGCTTGCTTTGCATCGTCCAGTTCCTGCCTAAGGGTTGACAACTGCAGAATTGCAATCAAAACCATTAAAAGTTGAGATGGTGCAATCACAGCTTAAACAGAAATATCAGTTCAAATCTACCTTCATTCTAAAGAAAATGAAGCCCTCCATAGAGGATAATAAATATAGTGAAAACGACAATAAATTGTCAGGAGGGAGTCACAACAACAATTGATGCCACAGTGTTGAAAATTATAACAGCAAGGTGTATCTATCTGATTCTGCTGGAATTTGTTGTAAACTCATTAAAATGTCTTCACAGTTGGTAGAAGGTCTAAATCCAGATGCCTATCTCAATCAAAATCGTGGCCTTGATAGGCCACTTGGCCTCACTTGTGACAATTAAGTCCCTCTGGTGAGACCAAGTCCCAAATCATGGCTAGCAGTAATTCGACACTCAAATGCTTACCTTGGTTCAGCTAAACAATTCTCTCAAACAAATGAAGTCGTGAACTTCACAAAAACTCCATATATCCGAATAAAAAGAAGCTTAGTGATACAGGGCAAGATTTTACCTTCCACATTGAATAAGTTAATTAGATGGACTCCAAACTCCTTTCAGGATAAAATCCATTGTATAGTCAATGTTCTAAACAGTGTGGTACACAATGTTGCTACGGCCAGATTAATTTTAGTTTCTAGGCTTAAGAAAACTTCACAGAAATCATAGATCTAATTATAGGCATACACAGACCGACCACATCAATTTGGGATTTGATCTTTTACTTTAATTGATGCTCCTATGACTATCAAGTGCAAGAAGACCCAGCAATGATCCAATTTCCAATATAGTCTACCTTGGCATGATTCTGGATTTCTGACGGCTCTGATCTATCAGAGACAGACCTAAGCAAAAGAGTATCCTAAAATATGCAAATACATGTCAAGAAGGATGAATAAAGCAACTCAAGTAAGCTTTATACCAACATTTGGGTCATGCAAACAAATCTATGGATGTCCAGGGACCATCTTATTACCATTAGTCACTGATGTAGAAACTGCAAGGAAGAGGAAAATATAATGCATCCCAAGAGGGTTAACACCCACGACCAGTCTAATTTTTTTGAGTGACTTGGAACCAACTCAGCCAGTGAAACTTTCAAATAGATGAAGACTTTGACCCAGAAATTTCAAAACACAGCTAGGATGAATCCAATGATATGCAGTTAACTGGATTTAAACTGGTTTCTTATTCCCTGTCTAAAAGCTGTTAAGGGCCCATCTTCTATCTCAATGGAAGGCAGACAAACTTGGCTGTAGACCAAGTTTACCAAATCAATCTTATCAACAAAAGAAATATTCTTACCCAAAAAAAAAGTAGGATTGAAATAATTTTTGTGCAAGGATAAACATGTAAACCATCATGGCATGCTTGTAACCTAGAATACATCCAACATACAATATGAAATATTAAAATTATAAACATCCAACAAATGTATATATGGGGAGGAATCTAGAAGGGATTTCAAAAGGCAATTCTTTATCCTTGTGAAGGACCCCAGTTATCATCCTTATAATATCCATGACGGTTCACACAGTTGTGCCATAGGGATGGGTGATGTGGCAATTCCGACCATTTTTTTTTTTTATTTTTTTTCTTTTTTGTTGTTGCAATTCCAACCATTGGATATCAAAAGAATGGTCTAAATTGGCCACCCGTCAAGTTAGAAAATCAAATTCAATCATATGTCCTCTCATGTATTGGCATTTTCAATAATTTTTTCAGAAATTTCATTATTCCAAGGGATTTTCAAAGCTTTACTGCCACACAGTCAACTCTGCTTGGGGTGAAACCTGACATGGAAGAAGGGAACTTTGGAGTCTACACACTTACAAAATTTCAGCCCAATATACCTTGTCCAATCCCGAGAATTGTATCTCCCTCAGTTTGAGAGTCTTTTTGCCGCATAGAAATAATTTGAGTTAGTTTCGGAGTGCAAGATAAAATTTTCAAAATATACTTCAGTATTTGCATTCCTTCTATTTTAAGCCTAATGCATAAAACTTTCTGAGTGGGCTTTATTTTCGTGTCACTTACAAGATTATTCAGTTACCTCTTTGATGGTTCAACATCTTGCCTATCGAACATGATTTGGGAAAGTTATGGCCAAAATATTGGCAGAATGTCAGTTTCTGAAGGTTTTGCATTCCTTACAATTTTAATTAAAATTTAGAGTTTCTTTATGGGTATTTTGGGTCATGAAAAAATGGGAGTTCCACGCTACAAATACACGGTATGAACCACCTCCTTCCCCACTGCACATGGTAAGAGATCTTTTTTCTTCTTTTTTTTTTTTTGGGGGGGGGGGGTGTGGAGAGGATGGGTCTCTCCAAGCCCCTGGATCCTATAAAGGAGATCTGCGCATGTACCAGACTAGATCATTTTGTCCTGCCGCTACTACTCTAGTGAAGTTTGTTTGCTGAATTGCCAAAAGAAGTCAATTTAACCAAAAAATTGCAGGTTGATCCTTACAAATAAGTAGATTTGTTTATTGAACTTTAAAGATATTTGGCTGTTCCTGTGAAATTTGATCAGATCATATATCTGTTTCTTGAATTGAAAATAGTCTTATCTGTCTGACACCCTATTCTTGATCTGATTTCAAGAATTATATCATTAGATTTATTATCATGTCTAACACCAGATATTGAATCTTCATTTGATTTTGAAATCATTAGGCAAGTTTGATGCTGACCACAGGAACAGAAGATATGAATATTTTTATTTATAAATTTTTAAAGTGTGTGTGTGTGTGAAACAGACCCCTAACCTATAAGGGATGTGATTTCATGCCAACAGGCTTGGCCTATGTTATCACATACCCTTGGACCCATTACCTTAGGATTTGCTATTGCTCATCCTTCCGGTATTCAGGAACAAGCTTGGGATGTGAATTGGGCAGGCTGGGCATGGTTAATGAAAACCCAGGCCCTGATTGAGCGCTTAAGCCCCGCGCAAGCCTGGTCCGGCCTGATCTCAGGCTGGGAAACCCCAATCTAACCTCACCTACCCGGGCCCAGCCCAGCCCAGCCCATCATAGCCTAGCCCAGCACAAGCATCTCAGCTCAAAATGAGTAAATCTATCTACTACAAGGGGGATGAAATCATGAAAGTGGTATTCAAACCCAAACCTATGGAAGGGAACCTGTACATCACAACACACAAGCATTTTAACATTATACATAATGATAACTGCAATATACATGCATGTAAGATGGACTCAAGCTGGTCCGTGCTAAGCTTGAGGCCTCAACCCTTACCTAGCCAGGCCCAATGCTAGTCAGGGCTGAAATCTCAGCCCAAGCCTGGAAAAAAGGGTGGGCCAAGCTCGAGCTTGGGTTTTTGGGTCCAAGTCGAACCTTGAAGGCCAAAACCAAGCCAAGCAAGGGGTGCCCAAGCATCATATTGCCTAGAGCTCCAAAGTGCTTGCTCGCCAACATATGCAACTCTGATATTGAGATTAATCACAAACATAAATAATAATATCACATTGAATCAAACTTACGTCGTATTGATAGTACTGTTGTGATGAAGGGAAGAAATGCTGGTTCAAAACAATTCTGCTACATGGTAGCTGGGTTTAGTAGAGTATTAAGAACTATATGGCATTAAATGAAGGGCTCTCTTATGAATTGTATTTACTACATATTAACACTTTTTTTTTCTTCTTCTGTTGCAACAAAATGAGCAAGAGCTACCAATTCAACATGAGAGAAGAAGCCAATTTCAAGGTTCATCAGTTAAAGAAAAATATCTGCAAGGGCTATGATTCAAAGAGAAACAGAGCATTATTATGGTAGGCCACATAGGCCTGATATTGAGAAACATATTGTCTGTAGCTAATCCAGATCCCCACACCACTCTGAGCAGAAAACCCTGTCACTCAGGGTTCAAAGCTGGCGCCATCAAAACAGAAAACATTTACAGCATATAATCATTACCATAAAAAACTGTAAGATTAGGTTACTGCCGTGATCGAATGAGAATATGGATAAGAGGCTCATGGGATTGACATGGGGATACAACTGTTCAAAAGCAAAGAGATGGAGGTTCTTATCAAAGCTTTGGAAATTGCTATCACTAACAGTGGAGGAACTCCTTTGTTGAAGGGGACTCAACATGACAATTGGATGGATGAAGAACACTTATTTTGGGGGGGGGGGGTCCTTGGAAATATATTCATCAAATCTGGAAAGCTAGTCTTCTGCCTCAATGAAAATTCTCTCTGCCATGGAGAAAGAGATCAGAGAATTCTACAGCAGGTACATCACCTGGAGGGTGCTCCAAGGGAGTCCTTTCTTATTAAAGCTTTGGAAATTGCTATCACTAAGGGTGGAGGAACTCCTTTGTTGAAGGGGACTCAACTATGACAATTGGGTGGATGAAGAACACTCATTTGGGGGGGGGGTGGGTTCCTTGGAAATATATTCATCAAATTTGGAAAGCTAGTCTTCTGCCTCAATGAAAATTCTCTCTGCCATGGAGAAAGAGATCAGAGAATTCTACAGCAGGTACATCACCTGGAGGGTGCTCCAAGGGAGTCCTTTCTTATTAAAGTTTTGGAAATTGCTATCACTAAGGGTGGAGGAACTCCTTTGTTGAAGGGGACTCAACTATGACAATTGGGTGGATGAAGAACACTTATTGGGGGGGGGGGTCCTTGGAAATATATTCATCAAATCCAGAAAGCTAGTCTTCTGCCTCAATGAAAATTCTCTCTACCATGGCGAAAGAGATCAGAGAATTTTACAGCAGGTGCATCACCTGGAGGGTGCACCAAGGGAGTCCTTTACTTGGGGCAGATACCTTTGAGATAACACAGCTCTTTTCTTCTATCATTTATGTGTAGACCATGGCCTTCCTTCTTGTTGATTATATATTAGATTTTGTTCCTTCTTTATTATTAATAAAATATTTTTTACTTATTTAAAATAAAAAACAAAGAGAGCCCCACCAAGAAGGCGAAAACAATTTACAAGTTATTTCCCAATGTTGCCACAAATAATAACTAAATATCTCTTCCTGAAGAGCCACCTAAAAGAATTCATGAACTCTGGAAAATAACAAATTGCCATGCAAATAAGATGTACAGAGTGCACAGAAGAAAATTTAGATATATCTATATAAAATAGAACCTAAAAGAAAATCTAGATAAATCTATAGGTTTAGAATACTATAACTTAAATTTTGCAAAAATATGAAGTAATAGTAGCCAGCAAAAGAAAAACATAATTTGCGTGTAATAGGTAAACCATTCCATATTCCAGTCAATTCCAAAGCATGTTTTAGTATTTTTAAATTTCTCCAAACAACTTACCTTCATCAAACCATACATGCTCTGTGGCTCATAATTAAACATGCCAGTAGAGATAAAATAATCCATTCATGATATTGATGAGTACAATCTCATTATCCAACAAATTCAATTTGAAAATAGAATGCGAAACATATCTTTGACATTAAAGGATAATAAATCCTAAACAACCAAAAAGACTACTTTTAAGTGTACCTGTGCCAGATACTCTTGCTCAATGGCTCTGCCTGCTGCAGCCTCTTGCTCTGCTGCCACTTTCCATCTTGCAATCTCTTCTTCAGCAGCTGCTATGTCCGTCATAAGCCCTTCAACCTTAAAGAATTCATAACTTCACTCAGTACTTGACATCAATATAGTCCTATGCATTGATGAACCAGCATACTCTTATTCCTTCTTTCATAAGATAACGTAGCATAAACAATTGGACAATGGGAGGAGGGGGGGAGAAAAAAGTTGGTATATTCTATATATAAAAAACGGTTGAATAGGCTGGTTACATTTTCATTGGCCACTGTTTCCTTCTCTTCAAGTTCCTCTATGCGATGCTTTCTTTGACTGAGTTCCGTGGCTTGAGCTTCCACATTGGCCTTAAGTATACACAACTCTGCCCTTAATCCAGCAAAGCAATACATAAAACAAAACAAAAATGGTCAATTGAGGCGAAGTACCATTTTTTCAACCACAATTGCAAAATCATTATATAAATGGTACCCAATTCTAACAGACTATTTCTTTTATTTTCCGTTGAGTTTGTAAAATCTAAAAATGTGTCTAGAATCAAATTAAAAACAGTATGCAAGGTACCTAAGTTCTCCCACAGAATTTTGAAGATCAATTATCTCCACTTGATATTCCTTAACGCTATTCTCCAGAGCACCAGCCTACATATGATACATAAACCACAATTAAGCTTTCAGAAACACCTGATTAGTTTAAGCTAGATTCTTTCAGAAATAACTAAGGCACGGATGCTGACAGAAACACTTACCAGAGTAAAGACTTCATCTTTCTCTATCTCAATAGCACCTGATTTATCATTGTCACCATGCCGCAGATTACTGAATCTGAAGTATATCCCTGCATCTCTGAAACCATTTTCAGCAACTTGTGGGACCTCATTTGTTTTGGATGATGAATCTGATGACATCCTTCTTGACAAAGTATTTCTAAGTAGGGACCCTATTTGTTGTTTATCCTTCACCAATTGAGCAACCTTCTCATTTAGACCTTTCGTTTCCTTGGTCCTCTCTTCCATTGAATCTCTTACCTTCTGTGCAGCAATCGTGACCAGTGAATAGATAGATTCCATCCCGGCCAGAGAAGCACGTAGGTTCTCATCCATGTCCATACCTTGGGGAAGGAACAAGGACTCTGAAAAGTCCGACTGAACTGATTTATTAACATCAACCACCCTAACTACATGATATACTTGGTCATGTATTTTTGATATATAATTCAACTGCTCAACAATTAAGGGCCTTTGTGTTTCAAGGTTTGATTCCAAATTCCTCAATTTATGGTCATAATCATTAACCAGCTCCCTTAACCCCGTTGCCTCCTTCTCCACCGCATCCAACTTCTCGGACATCTGTCTATCCATCTCAGATACCTTTGAGTCTTTATCAGCAATTGACTTCTCCAGATTCTCAGATTTAGATTTTTGCTTCATCACCTCCTCCCTCAACCCACTAATTGTGGCTTCAAGCTGAGAAACTTCAATGGCAATTTCATAATTCCTTTGTTCCATCTGCTCACGAGCTTCATTCCTGGACTTAGTTGCCATGTCAATCTGCTTAATAAGTTCTTCAACAATTTCATTTGTTCTCTTGATAATTCCATAAGCAACAGCTTGTAATCCACTGTATTTCTGAGATCTAGGGAGCCCAGACCCAGAAAAATTCTTGAAGTTACTAATCTTTCCAGAGATCTTTTCGATCCCACTCACAAGCATATGGGCAGTGACTTCAATTTCCGAACGCGAGTAGTCCCTTGCTTTCACAGCTTCATCAAACTGCCGAGCCCCATCTTCATGCTGTTTCGAAAGTTCATCTTTCAGCCTCAGCGCATCCGCTAGTTCCCCTGATAACTTCTCATTCGATTTCAACGCTTCTTCCTTTTCTCGTAATGCCTCGTTCCTCAGCTTCGTGATCTCGTCACGCTTCTTTATCGCCTCATGAGCAAGCACCTTCAACCGATTAAAAGACACCTGCATCTCGGATTTTGCACTCTCCGCAGCCTCCCTAGCTTTTCGCTCACTTTCAAGCTCTGCAAGAATCTCTACGAATTTCTCCACAGAAATATTTTCTTGAGACGGATTCTTGATGATTTCGAGGATGGAATCCTCCTCCTCCACGTCGCTGAGAACAACATCGGCATCTTCATCGCAGGCGCTCGCCATTTCGATTAAACAATCACTATTTGTTGATCGATCAAACCATCCACCATTCCGTTAAGGATCGAAATATCCGCTAATTCAATTATCTCCGTATCAATTTCTTCGTCGAAAAACTCAGAACAAACAACGAATTGATGAAGTCTGTGAAGAAGAGTGAAACACAAAAAATCGAAATTCCAATAGAGAAAGGATCAAGAAATGGCGATCGAAATGCGACAAATTCGATAAGCTATACAACGATTGCAAGTCACATACCAATATATGAAAATAAGAGCAGAATTTGACTGAAAACAATGTGGGATTTGAACTTGCTTGTACGCAAATTCTCCGCTTCGAGAGAAAGAGAGCGAAAGCTGAAGATCAGCAACAGCGACCAACTAGTCTCCTTCTCCCTCCCCTGCTAGAGTCTCTTCTTCTTCTTCCTTATAATTAATTTCCTCTATATTTTAATTTAATAATTCCCCATTTTTTTACAGTCAACCTCTGCGCTTCCTTGGATTTTTCTGTATTCTAATTTGTTCGGGTCTCGGACGGAACACTATGTACCGATGTACCTCAACCGGTGAATGGGATCGGGAATCGGCCGACGATATCTTTCCAGAATCGGTAGTCCGATTCCGATTTCCCGGTTCCAGCCATATAAATATGCGAAGTTCTCAAGAAACACCTACAAGGATGAGGATGATAGGATGTTCCAACATTGGGATGGGCTTACCATCTACCAAACTTAAATGGGCTTTGCTTGCTACCCCAACCACCACCCCTTGACCCAGACTAAAGTAAATTTTAGAGCTTTAACAAAAATAAATAAATTTTGAAAACAATTAATTTGTGACTTACTTATGTGGCTTTTTCTTCAGGATTTTTTTTTCTTGGTACACTTGAGGAAAAAAATTAGGAGACATTTATTAGACACCCCTTTAGAAGTAAGCCTGGAATAGGCATTTTTCTTTCCTTTTAATAGAACACAAATTAACATTTGGGCTGCGTTTGGTAATATTTCAGTTCTAAAAAAGATATTTTATGTTAAAAATAAAAATTTCAATTTCTATGTCAATATATATATTTATTTATTTATTGTGTAATGAAACTGGATTGACAAAACTACATTTTGTTGTTCCGTTAATTCTCATTTCTACCCTTCTTTTTTTTTTTACTTTTTGTTCAAAAATAAATAAAACACACCATAAATGCACCAAACGCTTTATTCCTTTTTTTTCCGTTCCCATATAACGAAAAAACTTCAAAAACATTTATCTGAAACATTACCAAATGCAGCCTTTACTATATAAATTATTTCTATTCAAAGTGAAAGGAATAGAAAATTTTCAATGAAGCAATCCTATTTTTAATGTAGTTGGAGGCTTTAGCTAGGCTTTTCTTTAACTAAAGACAAAATAATGTGGGCCTTCATAATTAGATTGATCGATAATTTCTTTTAATATCTTGGGTTTGTAATTAATTAGATATTATGAGAAGCATATTTCATGCTTGGTGATGAATGTGAATGAAATATGCCTAAAAGACTTGTGTTTAACACACCATTCGCGACCTTCTTCGTCTCAGTGAAGTGTTTCATGACGAATTAACCCCTCTTCAATAATTTAAAAAAAAAAAAAATCAAATCAAAATGGTCGGC
>NC_056564.1:22841364-22844881 GCF_013358625.1 Macadamia integrifolia
TTTTAATGCTCAAGGCACTGTTGATAGAATCTTTTGATTTGGGAGAGGGGAGTGATATATTTCAAACAAGTGGGGGAACTTGATATTTAACTATTGTTCAAGGGAGAGAAGTGATAATTTCTCATATCAAATTAGACTCAGATCCCTTACCGTCAGTCATTGTTAAGGAATATACTTTATATGCTGATATCATCTATTATTTTTTTTTTTTTTATGCCAAAATGTTTTTACTAAATGTGAAGTGCCTAAAATATCCATCTAATAAGTCTCCATCTCCAAATATACCTTTCTCCCAAACCCTGGGTTTCTTCTATGCAAGCAAAACCACTCTGACCTCTCTGCAAGTGCTACTGTGCAACCATTATTTTTTGAATCCCACCTTTATATTTTGTGAATTATTTGTGATATATACATATACTGAACAAGATTTTATATGGACTTACGTATATCGATTCGATGATAATGATATGATGAGTGGCAGATGGATCAGTTCTTCCGTCTTTATTCATTCATTTATGTTCTTCTATTGATTGAAACTATACTATATGAATCGGTTTCAGGAAACCTTTTTCTCTTGAACCTTTTTCTCTTGATCCTAAACCAGAAAATATTTGGGTTTTTTTCTTTAATTTCCTTAATTGTTATTCTTATGGATCTGAATCGATGATCGATGGAAGTGAGAAGAACTGAAAAAAATTGCAGGCTTTGACGATGGAAGTAGAGATTCTTTTTTTTTTTTTTTTAATCAAAACGTGGGTTCAAGTGAGGATTGGATTGGGGAGCTCAAACATAATGACATTGGAAATCGGTTCTGGAACTGGTCTGTTTACTCTTTATTTAATAGCCATACCCTGGCCTAATCAATATCAAAGGAATTTCAGTTTTGGATCCTCCGTCCGAGTCCAAGTCTACCACGAATCTCAGTAATTTCTGCAACTGCACAGGTAAATGAGGTTGAAGTTGGTCTTAGTAGTGAAGTTTTGCCAAAGACCATACCAAAACCCAAAATTCAGATTGGGTTTTCTCTTTTAACATCTTTATCTGTTCTTGGGATGGGTGACTTCCAAAGGCTTGGTCTTAATATGTTATTGCAAGGTGAAGGTGAGTATAGGTAGGGGTGAAGAGGACTTATGTTAAAAGATGAGTTTTAGTGAATTGGGAATAACGGCCATTTTAATTCTTCACTTAATGCTTAATAGTGACTGACGGTAGGGGTCTGAGTTTAATTTGGTATTACAGAGGGGGTGTTTTTATAATAGTGACGTTCTCCAAGGGGTGGCATTGTAAATTTCCTTATTTAAAAATCACATTACTAAACCAAAGGGTTTTGAGATTGGTCCATGGGATCAGAATGGATTAGATATTGTCCCAATTGTCTAGAACAGTCCCAAGCAAGACTTGAGAAGATGAAATCGGGGTCACAATCTATCAAGGCTGATCCCGATCTGTATTAGACAAAAAAACCTTAAGTTTTATTAATTATTTTACTTTTTATTCGTATTAATCCACCAATATGATATTAGGACCATGGTCCCGATAGAGACCCTTAGACCTTTCACCAGTCAAAAGGGCCCCACATCTATAAATCTAACTCTTCGAGATTTAAACTGGCCCAAGCCCATTGGATCGTTGAATCACCAGTGACTTAACTAATTACCCTTTTATGGAGCTTTGATTTTGTCATGTCCTGAATTCTTTTGGAAGCTAAATTTTGATAAGCACCTTCTCCCGTATTGGTCAAATTTATGTCCTCTTTTGTCCCGTATTATTCAAATTTAACCGTTGAATCCCGTATCGTTTGCTTTCGTTCTTGTAAAGTTCGATTTTTTTTTTTTTGTTTTAATCATTTTATTCGATTCTTAAACCGTTTTAAATGTAGCACATTGAACGAAGATTTTCAGTCCGTCCGGTTTCAGGATAATTCCATAATTCAAAGCTTACCATTGAATCTGATTTGATGGAAACCAACCCATACCAAATTCAAGGTTTTTAAACTTTAAAACCAACTATATTATTTCTATTAAAAGAGGAATTTTTTATTTATTTATACCCTTAACGTGATTACATCACACACAGATCGTAGTCATAAACTCATAATAGATATAGTAATAATCATATGCCATAGATGTAGGACTGCAATAAGGGTGATGATGGAGAGGCGCAGCTAATCAGTGCAGCAGCGGTACATGACAAACTTTTCCATAGGGCGGCCACATTCAGTACAAGCAACCATCTCGGGGATCCTTCCCATACTCCCTGGTAGGACTAGGCGATTGCAGTGATGCGCGGTGTGCAGCAATTGAAGTTGATCAGTCAGTGCCGGAATGAAACCCTTATTGTCAACGTTCTCCTTCCACGCGTCATACTTCAGGAAACAGTTCAAGATCACGTCCCCCTTGGCTCTGGCCATGTTTGCCGATCCCTTACTGATCAACGCCCATCCTTGCTCACTACCATCGAAGGTGAGCAGTGTCATGATCTCTTGCATTATGCGATCGTTTTCGATGGTCTTTCCATGCTGCATCTTGGAGTTCCACATGCTTTCCAGGCGGATCCAGAAGAACCAGATCGATGTCAGGTCTGGCCAGCAATGGCTTAGCTTCTCTGTGGTGATGATGCTGATATTCCTCCTCACTCGCTCCCTTGGGTTACTCTTCCCCACATATATCATCTCGAATGGGATACGTGCTGCCTGTGCCACCGATTTTGTTGCCGCCGTGAATTTCCTTATCCAATCTATGTCTTCTCCTCCATATAGGCAAATGAATCGTTCTTCCACTATCTGTTAAATACATCAAGAATCAATATAATCCAATTGTATTAAGAAGAAGAAGAAGATTAGCTAGGACTAGTTTATATATATATATATATATATATTTACCCAATCGAGTACGTGTTGATCAATGCCATCAACCAAAAGTTCGAGTCTCCAGGTTTCTTCCCTCCAAAGGGCTTCCTCCCTCATGCTGGTGAAAGGGAAGGCAAGGCTTCCCCATATCCACATCATGTGGAGGGCATTGGGGTTCACAACCCTTCCTTGTATGTCCAAAACGACCAGGATTGGCTTCTTGTTGAAGTGCCACATATCCTTGATGTACTTAACCACTGCTGGATTGATCAAGGAAGGGTGATGCACTGAGTACCATGGCATGTTCACTTGCAATCGCTCAAACTCTCGCTGCTTGGCTTCGGTCCATGGAACAGTCCTATCCACCACAGGGAGCCACACCACTTCATATTGAGACTCTGGCCTAGTTGGCTGGTCACGAGACTCCCTGTACATCTGTTCCATAATTGATAGTTCTTCTTGGGAGATGTCCAAGTCTGATATCAGTAGCAACACATTCTTCCTTCGTAGCACCTCAACGCCAACCTACAAAGTAATAAGTGAGTCTTTAATGGTTCAATTTAACTAAGCCAAACCTTTAAGTAGAAACTAGCATAGAGACAGGGAAGAGAGAGAGAGAGAGAGAGAGAGAGAGAGAGAGAGAGAGAGAGAGAGAGAGAGAGAGAGAGA
>NC_056564.1:22844981-22878268 GCF_013358625.1 Macadamia integrifolia
TGTTCAAAATTCAAACAAGCCATACAGGAATAAGCTGAGGTTCTTACCTTCTGTGGAGAAAGATCGTTCTGGATTTGCCCATTGCAGTTTTAATCCAACAATTTCCATATCTAATTTCCTGTCTTATAAACATCTGTTCAAAATGTTCTCAGAAATAAAATTTATCAAACACCTTCTTACTTGTTTCTGTTTCCAGAAACAAGAATTATCAAACACCCTTATTACCTGTTTCTGTTTCCAGAAACAGCAATTTCTGTTTCTGCCGTTTCTTGAAACAGAAACAGCAGAAGCGTTATCAAACGGGCCCTTAGGGCAGAATTCCCTGGTTTCCTCGAAATTTCCTAGGTTTCGACCAAAATTTCGGTCTCTCCAAGGGTTGAAACCCGATACCTTGGTGGCGACCTGAATGGGAAGTTTTCTGAGATCTGTGATGGAAGCAAAGGGGTTGGGCCTGCTCCGACATATTTTTGTTCGACCCGATTGACCGCGACCCGATGGGTCAACCCACGACTTGGAGTATATAATGTACTATCGTCTTGTTGAGGGGTTTTTCGAGCCAGGGTTTCAAGGTGAGTTTTCTCGCTGCTGCTTGGGTGTAATCTCTCTTCTACATAGTGAAACATCTTCTTCGCCCGAGGAAGTAGCACACCACACCAATGTGTGAACCTCGTTAAATCCATGTGTTGTGTGGATCTATTATCTGTTTATTTTCGTATTTTTCTTGGTGTTTGCTCTGACATGTACCCTAATATATTAATGGACTTTGGGTATATCATTTCAACCAATTAGACGACTGGCTTTATTTCATATGCTATGCCTGTCAGGTGGACATGGACATGGAAGAAGTGGCTAATGAGGAAGGCCTATCTGGGTTGCAAGACGGAAAATCTGAGAAGATGCGACAACCACATGGAGTAGATATTGCACCTGATGGTACACTTCTACTCGATTTAAGGTTTTCAGATATATTTTAATAAATTGCAAATTAGTGAACAATTTTTGAGTATTTAATATGGTTCCATGTTGACCTAAGTAGCAATATGTGGAGTAGAAGTCTGGATTCACAAAGATGACATTGGACTGCCTTGTGTGGGTACCTTCTCAACCCCACATGGAAGTATCTAGAGCAAGTAATTTTTTTTCTTCCTACTTTCAATAAATAAAAATAAATAAATGAAAAGAAAAAGAAAGAAATTCTATGAACGATCATCTAATTAGTGCCTAATAAGTGTACTACTTAAAAAGTAATATTCCATATCCAAATTATGTTTGAGTTGGATAGAAATTTGAAATTTGATAGAACACATAATAGATATTTGTGCATTAGTTATTTTTCATTCAGTCAAATATTTTTGATTGCTTGCGTTTTCTTTTGGCGTATAGGAAAAATAATGAACCTTCAGTCGTTATTTGAACTGTTCCTGGCCTTCCCTACTGTAGAAGAGTAGGAAGCCCGAGAAATGTGTGGACCACTTCCAGGAAACATTCACACTTTTTAAAGAAGTTCACATATACTAAAAATTCCATCATCAAATTTCCTGATAAAATCAAGAGAAAACAAACAGAGAGGTGTTGTGAGATCTCCTTCTCCAGGGATTCACTGGGAGCAACTTTTGTTGCTTGGAGCTGATGCTACAGAACAGAGTTTATCTTGTTCCGGCTCTGCTGGCATGGATTGCATGAATAGAATTTTATTGACATTTAATAGCACTCGACTTTAGAGCTTGTATGCTGATTAATGTCCCCCTCTCATGTGGGGCAAAGGTTAAATTTTGAGGGGCTTACTGACACAGGAAGTCCAGCAACATGAACTTCATCATTTGCTCCCCTTATTTTATTCATTGGTTCTTGGGACTATTTTGCTGATATATCCATTTTTGTCATCCCAGTGGATCTGATATCCTTGAATATCCTGTTTCAGAAACGTAAATGTTGTATTCCTTTATGTTACCAATTGATCTTCCTTAGGTTCTTCAATGGATGAAGATAGATGGGATGCCGAAGCTGATGATTTGGGTGAAGTGAAAGAACTGGGAAGGAGTAAATGGTCATGTGATGTGGAGGAAGAAGACATTGAAAGAACTGCAGGTGTTAAAGAAAATTCAAATGCTCTTTCAGGGTTAATTCAAGCATATGGCAAGGGAGACAAATCTGTTTATTGGGGTGACCAGGTATTAAGTTCCTTTGAATTCTAATGTAAAAGCTATCAACCTATTCAGTGTTGGAAAGTGCTGCTTATTGTTGCCTTGTTGGTCAATTAGCATTTTCATAGACATATTATTATATACTGAGTTAGGTATTACTTGGTCGATTTTATTTTAAATTTATCTGAAGTTCTATCTCCCACTGAGAAACCTGACTCATTAAATTCAGCAATAGCTTTGTGTACTAGCCCTTTCTAGATTCCCTGTTGACTTCAATTCTTTTGCCCTAAAATTGGGCTCTGGATTTTCTCTCACTTGATTATGCTAAATAGCGCTGATCACATGGATGCTCTTTGTTTTGTTTATTGAGCGGGGGGACCGCTGATCCTATGTTTTTTCATATACATTGTATTATGGGTTGCCAATGCAGATGTCATCTATTTGTTTCAAATGATCTTTATTCCCTTCAGGTTGGCAAAACTGGATTCTCAATAGGTGCAGCAAAAAGGCAGAATGCCTGGTCTTTAATAATCGGGCCTGGTTGTGGCTACAACTTGGTTAGTAAGCTTTCACTGTTCATTCTCCAGTTTGAGACAACTTGGATTGTTATCCAAGAATAGTTTATGAAAACTAGTGTTTTACTTTGTATGCTTATTTAACTTTGAAATTTATTTTTGTTATTGAAGGAAAACATAATTCCCGTGGTAGGTCTATGTTTAACAGAATTTGGTCTGGAGTGTCTTTGCAGAATTCAAATCCATTAACTGAAGAGATTATCAGTGCAACTGGTACAAATGGAGAGCAAAGGCGGAGTGTGTTCCAAAAGCAACTTCGTGCAGAACGTGAATCCTTCCGAGCAGTTTTTGACAGGAGGCGGCAGCGAATCAGTGGGCTAGGGATAGAAGATGAATAGTACTTGTAGCCATTCTTCATTTATTGTATTATTTTCCATATTATTATGGTTCTTTTAGGCTGTATATCTAGAGAATGTATTTTAGCCTTGGCGCTTGTAACTCTTCAATTCAGAAGGGAACATTGTTTTAGTTCAGTTCAATGTTGTAAGGAATGCTGCACTCTCTCTCTCTCTCTCTCTCTCTGTATAGCCAGAAAGAGATGGACTACCCTGACCAATAAAACTCTAATCCAAAGCTCAGGCCTACCAACGAATTGGTACTTTTTGTCAAAAATTTAGTCCTACTCTCTTTATCTATTAAATCTTTAATTAATAGTGACCCCCAGAACATACACTTGTCTACTATATTTTGAATAGATTTCTTTTTATTATGACCAAAAAAATAACTCTTGTCCTCTTGGATTGAATTTGGAGTTGAGGGTTGCCTAACTAGAAAAGAGTATCTTTGTTCCTGTACATGGTTTCGGATTGACTGCACGTGCTGAGTTTTATAGGGTTCCATCTCTAGCCCTACGTGAGATCTTTAGAAGGAACGGAGTGGTAATCCAAGCGTGGGAAAGTTTAGGACAAAGCAAATAAGAGATTATCAGATTACCGAAAAGTGGGTTTGTGAGGTTATCAGATTACTCAAAAATGGGTTTCAGTTTATCAAATTAGTCACATTAAGATGGAGTGACAGCAAAGATGTGATTGCCTATTTGCACCATGGAACTTCACCATTTTAGAGGGTACTTTTCACTTGAAATCCTCTTTTGAATCTTGTATTTTTTTCTTGAGTGATTTACATCCCCCTCCTTTGTAGTTTGCCTTATTCCACCCCCTTCCCTATGTTTTAAAATATCTCACATACCTCCCCTATTAGATAACTCGGTTAATAAACCGTTAGTTGTGAATGTTAAAGTACGATTCTACCATTCTGTCTTTACCAAAATTTTTAGAGTGATTTACATCCCACTCCCTTGTAGTTTGCGTTTATTTCACCCCCCTCCCCTATGTTTTAAAAAATCCCACATACCTCTCATGTCAGATAACTTGGTTAGTAAACTGTTAGTTGTGGATGTTAAAGTACGATTCTACTTTAACACCTGTACCAGATTCCTTGTTCGGGTCAATACTATTTACAACACCTGCACCAGTTGCTCTTCCTTTCACAGCAATAGCAGTAGCATTAGCAGATGTTTTCCCTTTGTCAATTACATTTGCAACATCATTTGCTGACCCAATAGAACCATTACTACCACCACTTGTTGCTCCAGTGATAGCTTTGCATGCACCAAAAGGCCTTCTAATTGTTTTTTTTTCTTACGAATCCCCACACGATCATGTACTCTCTGTGCCATACCACCAACATCCTCATCACACTCATTAAAATCCACAACTAACGGTTTACTAACCAAGTTATCTGACAAGGGAGGTATGTGGGATTTTTTAAAACATAGGGGAGTGGGGTGGAATAAACGCAAACTACAGGGGAGGGGGATGTAAATCACTCTAAAAATTTTGGTAAAGGCAGAAGGGTAGAATCGTACTTTAACATCCACAACTAACGGTTTATTAACCGAATTATCTGACAGAGAGGTATATGGGATTTTTTAAAATATAGGGGGTGGAATAAACGCAAGCTACAGGAGAGAGGGATGTAAATCACTCTTTTTTCTTTTGAAAAGGTTGGGCACGCTACTTACTCTCTCTCTCTCTCTCTCCCTCTCTCTCTCCCTCTCTCTCATTTTAAAATGACCCTCATGCACTTTTATCTCAACCCTCTCCCCTTTCTTTTATTTTATTTTTTTGAAAAGGTTAGGCACGCTACTTAATCAGATACTCTCTCCCTCTCTCCCATTTTAAAATGACCCTCAGGCACTTTTATCTCAACCCTCTCCCTTTTATTTTATTCCAAGGGAGTTTAATTGCTTAAGTGACTCTTTGGCAAGGAGAGCATTGTCTTTTTCAGTAAAAAATAAATAAAAAGTAGAGCATTGTCTGTGATTGGTAGGATAGCCCTGCTTATTTCCGATCCTTGGATTCAAGATCAATGTTTGGCCACCATGCATTTTTCTTGTTATCTGATTAAATTTATTTCCTTTTAAAAAGAAAATGATCACTATCTTCTTTTATTTGTTTCGATTCTATATCAAATTACTCCTCATTACTGATACAGTCATGCATAGTGGCTTTCTTCACGCAAATCCTAAACCTGCATTTTTATAGTTATGCTAGGATTCCCTATTGCGACTGAAGAGCTTGATTAAGAGAAATAAAGAGATGAATTGACTCTTCTACCAGGGCCTACACCTTCACACAGGTCCTTTCTCCCTTTTCTCTCAAATCTAAGTAAGATTTATTTTTACATAAAAAATGAGGAGGGAGAAAGTGTAGACTCATGGAAACGCTCGTGTAGGCCTTTCTCCGCATGAGAGGTTTTTTTTTTCCCTTTCCCTTACAATAACGGGTCTCTTTTATATATATACATATATATATATATATATATATATATACCTTTACATGGCGGCAAACTTCACTGTGAAACACATAACCTCTTTGGGATTCTTTCGCGCCATAACCTCTGTGCGCAATACGCACCAAGCAAGTCTAAATCTATATAAGCGTCTCCCGATCCCATTTTCGGTTCCATTTTATTTTTTCCTGTAATTTGATTAGTCTCCGTTGGTATTCGTATTGAAGTTCTCTATCTCTCTCTCTCTCTCTCTCTGAGTTTCAAGAATGACGGACGGTCATCTCTTCAGTAACATTCTTCTTGGTGGTCGTGGTGGCACGGTAAGCTTTCTCTCTGTACATCGTGGAGTATTCGCTTATCTAGGTTCTCTCTGATTTGGGGTTTTTTTTTCCTCCCATTCGATTGGTTTTTAAAACCCTATTATCTGCCATAGTAAAGTTCCTGGAGCTTCTGTACTGAGATGTGAGTCGATTGAAGATTTCAGAGTCTGATTTTATTTTTTTCAAGTCTTGGTTTACGGTGCTGGATTGCCAATTTCTGTCCTACATTTCTAGGGTTTTCGTTTTGTTCCCGGATTGGTTACTGGTCATGGGAGACTGGAATTAGTTTGAAGGATTGTCTTAGCTTCCTAGGGTTTTCGAATTTTGATTTCTCATCCGCATTTCTATGTTGTATATATTGGAATTTGGGAAGAACTATGATATCGATATTCAGAACCCTTTGAATGCGAGTGTTGATCACGAGTCATGAAATTGTAGGGACACACTACACCCCATGACGAATTTCCCTTTCTTCTTTTCGAGGGGTCACGGGGAGTGTTGCCATGGGTGTCTGTGGTACTCGAAACCCTAATCCTCAGCGTGTGGAAGAATGATTTCTTCGTCGCAGCTCGTCCCCGAACTCCCCCTCCCCCACAAAAAAAAGAGCTTGATTATTAAAATGGGAGAAATTGTGGGATCACTTTACCTTTCTAGGGCTTCAGATTTTCTTATTTCTCCTCGATTACAGTAAATTTACTGATTTTTTTCTTCTTTTTTTGCTTTCTGTTTGGTCTTCTATTACTTTCATATTCGAGCTCCTTACAGAACCAAAACTTATGATTTTTTATTTAATTGACGGGAACTGCAGAACACTGGGCAACTGAGGGTTCATTCTGGGGGGATTATATGGAAGAAGCAGGGAGGTGGGAAGGCAGTTGAAGTTGACAAGAGCGACATTGTTGGTTTGACCTGGATGAAGGTCCCTAGAACTTATCAACTTGGGGTTCGGATTAAAGATGGTCTTTACTACAAGTTCACAGGTTTCCGAGACCCGGTAATTCATTCATCTGTCTTGTGTGCATACACACACACACACACGCTGGTGTTGAATTATTTTAATTTTGGTTATGGCTTTTTGTAACTTGTCCTGTGAAGCAGGGTTTTGATTAACTACTTTAAGAGTGTAAGATGCATTTGTGAAAATTAAAGAAATTATTAATGTCCCTATTTGTCTTTGTGGAAGTCTTGACTTTGTTCTTTTGCCACCCAAAAAGAATTCTCTCTCTCTCTCTCTCTCTCTCTCTCTCTCTCTCTCTCTCTCTCTCTCTCTCTCTCTGTGTCTGAAATGGATTTCTGGGTGAATTTGAATGGCTGAAGCTTGAAAGTCGATTAGTGTTTCAAGATGTTTCTTGGATTTTGTACGTAGTGTCTATTTGATGGATGCAGTTTACTTTCTCAACTGACCTGATTGAATATTTTGTCTACATGCAGTTATCAAGCTTGAATCTTTGATTTATGTTCTTATCATATTCTTAATGTGGTCAGTCTGTGGTTCAGGATTTTGTTCCCATTTATTTCATATTTTATTACATCCTGTATTTTTGTTTGCTTCATTACTCATTTACCATTGAGACTTGGTACATTTGCAGTATGTGTGCGAATTGTTCCATGGGCTTGTGGGCTACTCTGACATGTTGCTTTCTTGCTTATGCCATGAGAAAAGTTCAACCAGTAGTCTAGTACCTGCTTCTCTGAATATCTCTTCATGTTTGGCTTAATGCAACTACCAATATTAATTATGTCTGTTCTTCGTTGGAAATATTTGCTGTGATAATTGATGAGTTGTGTGAAAAATGTTTTAACTAATACTAACAAACCCCAAACCCAAGTTCGAGTTTTCTACTCTCAATGGATGAGGGTGTTTCTGGTGTCCAATTATTCTTTATTTGTTCATTCTTTTCTCAACAGTGTTTCTGACATCCTGTTCTTGTTTACTTGCTCACTCTTGTCTACTGGACTGTTCCTTTATGTAGGATGTTAGTAGCTTGACGACCTTTATTCAAAACTCTATTGGAGTAACACCTGAAGAGAAGCAACTTTCTGTTAGTGGCCGGAATTGGGGGGAAATTGATCTGAATGGTTAGTGACCTTGTTTCCTCTTAATGCTTGTATGCTTATTGCGTTTCGATCTTTTCTTGCTTTACTTTCTTAACTATGCTACTCAGAGAACTACATCCTTGCCCCAAATATCTGAATGTTTAGTGACCTTCGCTTGCTTGTTTGTTTTAATAGTTATTGTAACATAACCCCAAACAATCTGTTGGGAGGACTTGTACTAGGTGTTATGCTTACCCTTTAATTTTGGAATATATTATCTTGGTTCATGTCGGGGTGGGATATTATGATGTTTTTTCTGCTATCAGCTTCTAGTGTTCTGTTTCCCTTCTGAGGTAAGTAATAAGTAAGAAATCAAGGAAAGAAAAAAGGGGAAAAAAGCACTATATGGTGTTAGAAGTTGATCAACTTGCAGTGAGAAGTTCTTGGGGGTTATGATTTGCGAAGTTACCATGTTAGTCTAAAAGATTCGTTGCCCCCTTTTTTTTTTTGTAGACTTAAATTGATTCTGTTCATCTTTTAATTTTCTCAAAAATGATCTTGTGCATTGCAGGGAATATGCTGACTTTTCTGGTAGGTGCCAAACAGGCATTTGAAATATCTTTAGCAGATGTCTCCCAAACACAACTTCAAGGAAAAAATGAAGTTTCCTTGGAGTTCCATTTGGATGATACAACTGGGGCTAATGAGGTGAGTTGGTCTTTTGTTTAACCAGCCTGTCGCTTTAGTTTTCTGTTTCTCATGAATGGGTATCTGCATGGTGCCAGCCCTCCTGCCCCTTCTGTTGTCCTCCTATTTCTCTAAGGGTCTACACAATGGCTGTCTTGGTTGTAATGTCAGTCTAGGTTTAAGCAAGTACAATGGTTTGATTAATGCATAAGATGCCTCTACCTCCTACAGAGGCAATATGAGATACCATTTAGGTTTTCCTTTTAGGATTCTTATTCATTTTTGCTTTCTTATATATTATGATTGCAGAAAGATTCTTTGGTGGAGATGAGCTTTCACATACCAAATTCCAATACCCAATTTGTTGGTGATGAAAATCGTCCTCCAGCACAGGTGAGTATTATCCTTGGTTTGATCTGATTTGACTAGGTAAATAGTTGATGTCTAATTACTCATCAGGCGTTAACTTATTATTATTATTATTATTATTATTATTAGGTTTTCCGTGACAAAATTATGTCAATGGCGGATGTTGGTCCATCGGGTGAAGATGCCGTTGTTATGTTTGACTCAATTGCCATTCTTACACCAAGGTACGTAGTATATTTCTGTTTAACTATTTATCTTCTGGAAAGCATTATATCTGTTATTGTGGTGTTTGATTTCCCCACCTGCTTGTTTAGTGCTCTATCTCGTTAAGAAACTGGGAGGAAAACTTTTATATTTTGCAGGGGCCGGTATAGTGTCGAACTACATCTTTCATTCTTGCGACTCCAAGGACAAGCTAATGATTTTAAAATCCAGTACAGCAGTGTTGTTCGCCTTTTTTTACTGCCAAAGGTTAGGTGTTTAGCCTATCTTCTTCAAGCATTGTTGTTGTAGATGTTGATCATTTTTTCAACAAATTAGGTCAAGCGTATTGGTCCTTTTTTGTGCTTGAACAAACTTTTGCTTTTGTTGCTTTTCTTCTCTCTAGTATGATCACTTCTGGGTGTTTTGTGGTGTCTAGGGAGTTCTATTTAAATTGGTTGGAGGCACTAACCCTATTTTTTTTTTGCAGTCTAATCAACCACATACCTTTGTTGTTGTCACACTTGACCCACCAATCCGTAAAGGTCAAACTTTGTACCCACATATTGTATTACAGGTAAATATATATATATATATATATTTTTGGATGAATAAATAATTATATACCCAAAGAGAGAAGAAAATACAAGGGGAAAAAGGGGGGGAGGGGAGGCCTAAGCCGACAAGGAGAGGCCGACCCCAAGGGGATCAAAACAAAAGCAACAGAAGACCAAAATAAGCAACAACCCTGAGGGCCTAAGAAGGAACCCGAACAACACCATCACAAGGAGGGGGAAAGGGAGAAGGAGAGAGGGGATCAAGAGGAGGCGAGGGAGGGCATATGGTTCCAGGAGGAGATTATGTGGGCATTTATGGTGGAAGGGGGGATCGGCCAGGCACGAATGGAATGGAGGGAATGGATTTTTGAGAAAACATCAAAATAGATGGCTTTCCAAATCCTCTCCGGGGAGCAGGAGTTGATAGACCATCTACGAATGTTTCGCTCCATCCAAAGATGATTTATATAGTAGCGGAGAAAGCTAACTTGCCAATAGTATCACAAATGGAGGATCCAACAAAAGTCATATCAACCCAAATCCATTCCCTATCAAAAGGGAGAATTGGCCTAGGGGAGGGTCAGCAGCGAGCAAGGATAGTTTTCCAAACCAAGGAGGAAAGGGGACAGAAGAAGAAAATGTGAGGAATATCTTCAAGACTGAGGGGGCAGAGGCAACAGGGAGGATTGAAGGAGATGTGACGGTGGATAAGGCAGGATTGCGTGGGGAGGCAGTTGGAGAGGCATCTCCAGGTGGTAAAGCTGTGGCAGGGGATGTGGCCTTTGAACCAGATGAGGTGGCGCTAGGGAACCACAGGGCCAAAGGATCTCACATAGGACCAAGCAGAGGCAGTAGAGAGAATAGCCCATTGGAAGAGGGGAGCCAAACACATTTGTCCTCCCTACCACGGTGACCAGGCGGGATGGGGGGAGGGAGGCCCAAAGATCCGCAAGAGGCAGGGGAGAAGGAGGGGGAGTCCAGCCCTGAGGCGAGAGGATGGAGGAGACATGGGAGGAAGAGGAAAGACCCGAGGAGTAGATGGTCCTAGGAGAGACTAGAGAGGAGAGGATGCCCGAGGGGTGCCATGGATCCATCCAAAGGGAGGTCGATTGCCCATTACCAATGGTGATGGAGCAAGTAGAAAGGGTAAGCGGTCTGAGGGCGAGGATTTTGCGCCAAATCCAAGAGACATCGGAGGGTGAGGGGCAGGTCCAAAGAGTGTTCCGGGAAAGAAGGGAGGAGTAAACCCAATTGACCCAAATATTGCGATGCTTAGAGAAGAGCTTCCAGATGAGCTTCAGAATACTCGCAGAGTTGACCTCTTTGATCCTTCTAATACCAAGGCCACCTTCGGACTTAGGCAGACAAACCTTATCCCAAGACAAAGGATGGAGGGACTTGGAGGAGTCAAAACCCTTTCAGAGGAAGGAACAAAAAAGGCTTTCAATGGATTTAATTGAAGATGTTGGAAGGATGCAAATTCCGGACCAACAGAGATAGAGAGAATGGAGGACAGATTTGATTAGAACAAGGCGACTAGCATAGGAAAGGAGCTTACCTTTCCAAAGCTGAAGCCTCTTTCCGAGGAGATCAAGCAAGGGGGAGCAGAGATGGGCCGAGAGTTTAGAAGAAATGAGGGGAAGGCCCAGATATTTGACTGAGAGGGAGCCCAAGGAGAACCCAGTGATACCAAGAAGGAGAGATTGAGTTCCAGAGGAGACTCCAAAGAGGAAGATATTAGATTTAAGGAGGTTGATATGAAGACTTGAGAGGGATTCAAAGGAATGGAGGGAGGACATAATGGAAGTGATGGAAAGAGGATCAGCTTTAGAGAATATCATGATGTCATCAGCAAATGCCAGATGAGTGATACGAAGGACTTGCACTTGGGGATGGGAGAGATGAGATGAAGATTAGAGGCCGATTGGATGGAGTGAGATAAGACCTCGAGAGAGAGCGAGAAAAGAAAGGGGGAGAGAAGACAGCCTTGGTGGATAACCCCCGACCTGAAGGAAAATAGCCAGTGGGGCTACCATTAACTAGAACAGAGAAACGGGGGGTGGAAATGAAGCAAAGGATCCAATGGACAAAGGAAGGGGGGGAAGGACATTTGGAGCAAGACATTAGAGATGAAATTCCAACTAATGGAGTCAAAAGCCTTATGAATATCAATTTTGAGGAGAACAGAGGGGGAATGATTTTTCCTATCAAACCTTCTAACAATCTCGTGACAAAGAATGATGTTGTTAGCGATACTCCTCCCAGCAATGAAGGCAGATTGATTTGGGCTCACCAGAGAATCAATGACTTTCCCAATCCGATTAGCCAAGATTTTAGCAATGAATTTGTAGAGGAGATTACAGAGCGAGATTGGCCTGAAGTCATTCATGGAATCAACGCCTTCCTTTTTAGGAATGAGACAAAGGAAATATTATTTCTTCTGCTGGTTCAATCTTTAATTATTATTTTTTATTATATTTCTGTGCTGACTTTTCCTTTTTCTTGCTCTGCCTTGTGTTGCAGTTTGAGACAGATAATGTGGTTGAGAGTCAGCTGTCAATAAATGAAGATCTCTTGAATACCAAGTATAAGGATAAGTTAGAACCATCGTACAAGGTAATATATATTTTGTGCTCATGATCTTTATTTAGTTATGTATCCTGTCATTGGACATTAATTGGCAGGAACTTTAGTCTTGACTTGATGTATTACATCTATACATGCATGATCATTCAATTTTTTGTGGAAACTCAGGGCCTCATTCATGATGTCTTCACTACGATATTGCGTGGCTTATCTGGTGCCAAGATTACTAAACCTGGAAAATTCCGTAGTTGTCAAGGTGGTTATGCAGTGAAGTCTTCATTGAAAGCTGAAGATGGGGTCTTATATCCGCTTGAGAAAAGCTTCTTCTTTCTTCCTAAACCTCCTACTCTCATTCTCCATGATGAGGTATTGTTCCTCTTACTAACAAAGACATTATTAGATATTGTTTTTGTATGATGGACATCGTTAGAATTTTGATAATATCCAAATGGATGTCAAACACCACAACCACTTTCCTTTGTTTTTTATAGATTGATTATGTTGAATTTGAGCGGCATGGTGCTGGAGGTACAAGTATGCACTACTTTGATCTTCTTGTGAAACTCAAGAGCGAGCAGGAACATCTTTTTAGGAACATCCAGAGAAATGAATACCATAATCTTTTTGACTTCATTAGGTGGGTCTCTGTGAACCATACACACAAACCATAATAGCATGTACAAATTGATCTAATCACAAGTCCTTGATTTGTTTGGGCAGTGGCAAGGGTTTGAAAATATTGAACCTTGGGGATGTTCAAACTACTGATGGTGTTGCTGCTGTTCTCGGGGATGATGATGATGATGCTGTTGATCCACATCTTGAGCGGATTAAGAATGAAGCTGGTGGTGAGAGTGATGAAGAGGTAAACCTGAGCTGGCTTGCATGTAGATGGCCCTATAGTAATTTTACAAAAAAAAATTGTTATTAATGATTTGATCACTTATATTATTTCAGGAGCAACTAGATTAGAACTTAATTACCTGTGAGATCTTTAATTGTTTGAGTAAATTTCTGATCTGTTTCTGTATCTCTCTGTGTGCCCCTTGTACTAATATTGTAAGGGTTTGACATTTCTCTAAATTTTTTATTAATGTATTTAAAATGTAATTTGATCCTATGTTTCCCTCTTCCATTTTCGTTTTCCCAATTTCAATAGGATGAAGATTTCGTTGCAGAGAAGGATGATGGAGGCTCTCCAACTGATGATTCTGGAGGGGAGGATTCTGATGCTAGTGAAAGTGGTGGTGAAAAAGAGGTATAAATGATTTGCTTCTCTTTGATACACACACACACATAAAATGATCTGATATTCTATTTTATTTTTCCTAATTTCAGAAGCCTGCCAAAAAGGAAGCTAGGCAAGATCCTTCCGCTTCAAAGGCATCGTCTACATCTAAGAGGAAATCCAAGGATGGAGATGAAAATGGTGTAAAAAAGAGAAAACCGAAGAAGAAAAAGGATCCAAATATGCCAAAAAGGGCAATGTCTGGCTTTATGTACTTCTCACAAATGGAGAGAGAGGTAAGTCATCCTAAATCAGTAGTTTATCAGGGTCTAATCTTTAGTACTGCATAAATTTCTAAAAGAAGTTATCCTCTGTTATGATGGGATTGCTCTTCATTTATTATCTTAATAAGGCGAAGCCATCTGCCTCCGGAGCTCATTCCTTTTCGATTCTTTGGTGTATTGGTTTGTATAATTTTTGTGGACATTTATGACCTATTTGATTTTACTTTTGAAGAACATAAGGAAAGACAATCCTGGAATACCATTTACTGATGTGGCAAGAGTTCTTGGAGAAAGATGGAAAAAGATGACAGGTATCCTATTTTGAATCATACCTTCTGCGTAGTTCATTAACTGCTCAGATGTTGCATTTTGGACTCTATTTGAATGGTTGATGTTGATTCTTCATTCGTTTTTGGAGTTATGCTTAATAAGTTTGAGATAGTATTTAGCTTCACATGCTAAACAGGGTTAAGGTCTTCTCTAACCCAGGGTTGGTTTCCTGTGCCTTTGTACCAAGCTTTTCTTTTCTTTTTTATTTCTACTCTGACATCTTACAGAAAAATGGAAGCAGACAATGGTGACCATCTCTTAAATTTACATTATGAATTTTGACATAGAATCAATAGTGCCATATGAGAAGCATAGTTATCAGATCCAATTAGGTTGTTTCCATTCGCATTCTTTTATTGTGGTGTTGCCTATAAGAATTTCCTGACTGCTGCTTTATGATGACCATCTTTGCTTAACTTGTGTTGGGAATTCGTTCTCACAGCTGAAGAGAAAGACCCTTATGAAGCAAAGGCTCGGGTGGATCAGAAGCGCTACAAGGATGCCATGGCTGACTACAACAAGAACCCCACAAACGTTGATTCAGGGAACGAGTCTGATAGTGAGTAGTCCAGCAAAAATGTGGCCCTATTTTATGGGGTGAATATATAATGGCACGTTGTAATTTTGATGCTTCAGTCTATGTTTTGGTCCTGGGGAAACTCTAGTCTCTGTTTGATCAAAGTTTTGATGGAGGATCCAATACATGTAGTTAGAGTTGGAACCTTAGGGAATAATTTTGTATTTCAATTCCAGACCAAACCTGGTTCAGTTCAGTTCAGTTCGGTTTTTCAATATATATTTTTTTTCTTTTTTTGGCTACCATTCCAAATTTTTTTTTCCCCAAAGCTCCTCCAATTCATCTTGTTCCAAGAGGTGAGCACATTCTGATCTTATCACATGCATACTCAAGTGTCAGAAATTGTTTGCTGAAATCTGAGGGTTTCTGGATCAAACCCAGATGCCGCCGCCTGTGGTACTTGTATATGTTCATCTTTTGGTACTTTAGGCAGAGGATCTTGAGGAGAAGGTCGAGGGGAAGAAGAGGACAGCGAGAATCTGAATGGGTGATCAGCATAAGCAATCAGAAGTCTTCTTGCACTGTTGAAGATGATAATCAATGGGGGGTGAAGTGGAATGTAGGTAATGTGCCCATCCTTTTCCCTCGATGTAATCACTACCCATTCATCAAGTAATATCTTCATATTTGGATTATTTTGCACAATCCATATGTAAAGGGTATATTCAATACGGCTCAAATATTTGCCACATGGTAGTTTGGATGAGGCTTAAAATTTGTAAGTAGGATCCATCGTCACAAACAACATTTTAAATTTTAACCCTGGAAGAGTTTGCCAAATAGCAAATAGAACTAGGAACATTCAAGAAGGTGGGAGATCGCACATTAGTGAGTGATTAGAATATTGTACGCATATAGAAATATACATTTTAATACATAAGAAGCTATTTGACTGATGTCGATTATGAAATTTGACAGGTGAGTAACAAAACTTGTCAATAGAAAAACATGCATGGATGAATGCCAATTAAATTATATTTTGAAGAAAGTCAAACGGTGGAAATGGTCTCATCGTCTTCACCTTTCTATGTTGTATTATTACCTTTTATTAAGAAAAAAAAATAATAAATAAATAAATAAAAGGGAACTTGAGATTCTCAATAAAACGGATAGAAAGCTCAGAAAAAAGGAAAAACATGTACTGAGAAGACTGATTCTCTGATACGATCCATCATGAAGAAGAAGGGCAAGACACCTCAACAAAGGACGTGGCAAGGATTTCAACAGCATTGGGGTCCATACAACGTTCCTTAGCATTAAGGAACTACGTGTAAAGGAGAAAGGATTTGCAAAAGACAATTCTCCTAGGATATGAGGGATCATGATGGCCATTACTTGTGGTAGCAGACAGAGAACCGAATATGTATAAAGAAAAGCCATTGGCATTGTAAGAAAATACAGAATAACATCTACCCTCGAAGCTAGCAATTGTTCTATCCAGGTTATTTGAGTTTTTCCCTATCACTCTCTTTCGCAAGTACGAGAGAGCGTGAGCGTGTGTGGTGGTGGTGTAGGTGTCTCTCATGGCAGCGGCAGCTCGGTCAATTGTGGGGTTCCCAGGGCCGGAGCTAGTGATGAAGTGTTGTTTCTCAGCCTCCCCTGTTTCGACACCTTACTCTGTTCCTTCACCTCCTCATCAAGTAAGCATTAAGCATTTCACTTCTTATCCTCTTCAATTGCTATCCTCCCCCTCTTTCTCCTTCTCCCCTTTCTTCCTTTCATCTGGATTTTATCTTTATATGAATTTCACCAACTGGGTTTGTATTAAACTGCTATTGTAGAGATATCATCAGAGTAATAATGGATGTTTGCTGACCATGAATGGATGCGAGGGAGATCCAAGAACCCCTATTGGGACCATCGAGACTCGCACTTTCCCAGCCGTTCCTACCCCTGCATTGGCCATGGATCACCTCAACTCTGCCATCTCCGAGTTGAAATCCGACCCATCTCCTTCTACTTCTGGAATTATCCGTCTCCAGGTACTATCCCCCTCTTCTTCATCCTCCCATTTATGCTACTTCGGCCTAATCAGTTTATCAACTCGTTAAGTTCAATAGTTTTAGTCTAATAACGATTATTATCACTAATTAACGATGATTAATTTTTTTATTTAAGCCCAAAATTACCCCTACGTTAGGGTCACTGGTAGGTTCAAATACTTCCACGTGAACACCCTACTGGAAGTCTCTTTATTATTGATATCTTATCCGGAATCCGGATCCGTCCTGAAAGATCCTGTTTCGAGGAACGGGATTGGCCCCTATCCGGATTACTATCCGGGTTACTGGATTAGGATTGGACAGTGGCTCGTGGCTGGCTCCTCACTCCTCAGTCCTAGCTCTCCTGTCCGAGTGGGGCCCATCAGAATCAGTAGATTCAATCCATGGCCCACCCAAACGTCGCAGATAAGTTTCCCCAGATTCGAGATCGGTCGGTCGGTCGGTCCGTCCGTCCGTCCGTCAGGTTTTATCGTCGTAACCCATAAGTTAACGGTTGGGTTTTTGGGTTTGGGTCCCACTACTGCCGCGTGTATCCTGTTCTGTTGATTCCCGCGCTGATCAGGATTTTGAATTAGTTTTCAGATTTAGAAACCCCAGCGATTTAACCATAATCTATAAATCTAATTCATCTCTTCAGCGCACATCATAGAATCTGAATTTTGAATTCAGAATACAATTCCGATTGCTCAATCTAAGATGTGCGGGATCTTAAGGTCCCAATTCTGCAGCAGTTCGAAGCCATCGGTTGGCTCCATGAGCAGCACCATCTTCCTCGTTGTTACTTCTCTGCTAGATGTCAGAGTTCCAATCTCGATCTCTTGTTCGACCCTACTAATGGAAAGTTTCAGAGCTCTGAGAAGAAGTTGGTCAGTGTTGCTGGCGTGGGATCTGCAGTCTACTTCCGGGACTTACATCCCTTCTCTTTGGATGATTGGAAGTGTATAAAGAGGTATCACAAATTTATATATATATATATATATATATATTTTTTTTTCTTTCATGACTTGATCCTGATAAGAATTTCTGCAATTTCTTTTCGTTCAATGATGAAAGGTTCCTCTCTAAGGGTTGCCCACTGATTCGTGCCTATGGGGCTATTCGGTTTGATGCAATGGCTAACATTTCTCATGAATGGGAAGGTTTTGGTTCGTTTTACTTTATGATTCCTCAGGTAGCCCAACTGCTCTTCTTTATTTCAGTTTTCAAAGCAGTTTCTGAATTAACAAATCTTGAAGAACGATAATTTCAATTTATTTTTCAACTCAGTATTTAAACTACACATTGCGAGGAACTAAATGACAGGTTGAGTTTGATGAGCTTGAAGGAAGTTCCATTCTTGCTGCAACTATTGCTTGGGACGAAACACTTTTATGGTCTTGGAGAAAAGCAGTAGATTTGCTTCAAACTACAATGTGCCAGGTCCTGATCTGCTGATGGATACGAGTTAATTAGCCGTGTCTTCTGTTTATTTGTGAACTGAAATGGCTTGCTTTACATGGATACTTTCTCTGTTTTTGTCTGTGATAATTCAGGTCTCTTCTGTTGTTGCCAAATTACAAACAGAAGTCCCAATAGCATCCGTCCTTCGCAACAATCACGTTCCCAGGAAGGATTCTTGGGATGTCACTGTTAACAGAGCTTTACAAATGATAAGCAGAGGTGGTTCAGGACTAACGAAGGTAGTGGATTATGGTCTCTCTTTCATTCACGTGTTCTGTCATTCAAACATATCATGTAGTTCCCCATGGATTTCCATACCCTCATTGCATAATTAGATTCATTAAATTTGTGATGGAAATTTAGGTTGTACTTGCACGCAGTACTAGAGTGGTTGGAAATAAGGATATTGACCCTCTAGCATGGTTAGCTTGTTTACAGGTACTGTTTTCTTTATCCAATTTCATATTCAAAAATCATTCTCTATGTGGAGTTCAGATTCAATTTAAATTTTTTTTGCACCCAATTAAATATGTGCAGGTGGAAGGACAAAATGCCTATCAATTTTGTATTCAGCCACCTGATGCACCTGCATTTATTGGAAACACTGTATGTGCAATCAGATGTCAGGAAATATATGACCTCCTTGTGTAGACTTGCATGCTTTTGTTATTTCCAACGGAACAATTGCATTTTGTTGCTTTTTTTTTCTACTTGCATCTTCTACTGATATTCTTAACTGAAATCTTTGTTGTTATGGTCTTCAATGATTTAAGTCTGGAAAGAATTGTAAGGTCCATCAAGAGAAAACACAATAACCCAGTGTAATTTCAAGCATTCCTGGGATAGGCACAATTATTTTTTTGGGTGAATTATAGGCACAATTCAATAATCCCTTTTACCCCTTTTTTATTTCCTACTTGTTAACATCTTGATATTTTAGGGAAAAGTATTTGGTGTCGACTCCCAAAATAATGGTTCCTATGACTTGATGGCTCTTATTAGGTCCAACTTCCAAGATGATCCACAGTGAATCACTTCATCGGAAGTCTGAAACTGACATATGGCAAGAAAGAACACCAATTGATAGTTATATCTTAATCAGAACCTCTTCCTTCTATGTTGTAACTTCAATGATTGTACTTAAATCCCAAGAAACCTGAGGCCCAAGACTTCTATCAAGGGAACAGGCTTAAAGATTTCGTTCCACTGGAACACCTGCAATTTTTCTTGTTATTTATATTTCATACTTGGGCTCCTAGGTGTTACAGATGGATCCACCCTTATTTCAATGGATTCAGTGATTAAGTAGAGAATTTTGTTACTATATGTAAGCCTCCGGTTACAATTTTGCCTTACTCGGTTCCAAGAGACTGAAGCATCAGTGGGGTCTACTTGTTACAAAAGGCGAACATCACCATTCCAAAACATTCACATAGGTCCTCAGGCGGGCAGGGGCCCAACACAAGTTTTAGTGTTTGTAAGGAGTCATTCTTGGTTTGGGTTGAAAATCAACACTGAAATCCTTTCACTCAAATCGTGGAAGTCTTGTGCATGTGAAGAAATTCTGTGTTTAGGATTGAGATTCGTGCAATCTTTGTATGTATGAATTTCGTGACTTCGTTGCCAGTACTATAGTTCTGTTTGGTATTCCATGAAAGCGGAATACTGAACGTTTACTCTAGCAGTTTAGTTTGAGTTCCATTTAAGTTAAAGTATCCAAAGCATGGCATTTACTGTGCCAGCATGAATGTAGGTTATGAACCATTGAAGAGAAGTGCTTCTCTGGTGGAAATTAAGATATTGTCAAGTGTATTCTCTACTTCATAACATTGTGTTGATACCACAACTTTGGTTCAGGAGCTGATCTAGCCCAATTATCATCATCTGAAAAGCAGCACAACATATATTGACTCCCAAAAAAAAAAAAAAAAAAAAAAAAAGATGGGAAAGATACAGCCACGATGTCAATGTGGAGATGACAATAGTTAAAGCTAGCCATATAATCACTCCTCTGGTTGCCAGATTGGTAAAGTTGCGTCTCGCTACCATAATTTGGTTCGGAACTCATCCTTACCCATTTGTGTACTCAACCAACCAACCAGAAAAATATAATGAAGTTTGTTCAAAGGTGCTGGCCTTAGGTCTATTTTCCAGTGATACTTGACTGAAAAATGCACTAAAACTTGAGGAACAAAGCAGGGACACAACATTAGGGTGGAAACTACAGGGTTAAGTATCTACAATTTTAAATTGTAATCAGTAAACCTTTCAGGTATGCTTTCTTTTTGTCTCGTCATTGACACAGCTTCACAATAAGGTAGTGGTATCTATAGAAGAGATGCATACAAGCTTAAAGTAAAGGGGTTCCATGTATCATTAGTGGTCGGTGAAAGAAAGTTACTAGGCACTTTTCAGAACTAAGGATATTTCTGATACAAAAGTAGGATATATTTTTCTTAAATAATTGTATTTGTTGTCAGAGCTGCATTTTTTGCAAAAATCATTGCTAATATGTACAATAAGTTGATTGTACCAACATGGAAATATCCTTTAGCCTTCCTTTCCATGCCATCTTTGATGGAAGTTTCTGTAGGTTAGAATTCGCTTATGTATTGAAAGTATAGACAGTGATGAACTAGATGTTGCATGTTGCAAGATATTTTGTAAAGCTGAAATGTGTTCAACAGAAATTAAATTTGAACTTCGATTAAGTGACTGTTCTAAGTAATTACTTGTGTGAACTTTTTAATAGCCCGAGCAACTATTTCATCGGAAATACTGTAGCGTTTGCAGTGAGGCTTTAGCTGGAACTCGTGCAAGAGGTGCATCGGAGGCTCTAGATCTTCAAATAGAACGTGATTTACTTTCCAGGTTTGTTTTCTACCTTTCAACATACTGAAAATTGGTCTACCGATCAGATGTTAGAAGTCATCCATTCGCTTTTTCTAAATTAAAATCCAGCCTAAAATTTTAATTGGCACCCATCTCTTATTTTACAGTCCTAAGGACCATGTTGAGTTTATAATTGTACGAGAGAGCATTAGAAGAAAGCTAGAGGCAAGTTGACTTCGATACCCTTCTGCAGTCACCTCTAGTTCTGTACATTGTGATGCCAGATGCATGGCAATTTGGTAGTACTTAAGTCCATCTTGTCACATCTTTTATTCGATGCTATATCTTCTAGTTATTCTATTTTATTGATATTATAGCCTTTATAGGTAAATTGTTTTGGAAGAGGACACTTCCATACCTGTATTCATTTCTGAAAATATGAAGTGCAGGTTATATGCGATAGGGTGTTGGTAGAACCTAAAAAAGCAATTAGAAAATTCCGAAGAGTACAACACCTCTATGCTGGATTGTCAGGAAGGTTAAGAAGTGAAGATGATGAGGTAAACTGTTTCCGGAAAGATGTAGATCTAGCTCCTTAAATTTCAAAGCATGAGTTATCTTTAATCCACTTGCCCAGCCTGTCACTCACTTTCTTACATGGATCTCAATTTTTTTCTATTTCTTCTATCTAGAGTTTTAGTTTTGAAATTAATTGGGATTCCTGTGTATATGCTCTTGTTAACATTGAGATTGTTTCAGAACTTTGAGTTTTAGAAAGTTTCATGTTTCCAGAAGTTGTTATTACCAAGGGAAGAAGCCAATGGAGCCTTTATATATACCTAATAAACAAAACCCTGTGTGGTGACGAAAATCAGCAACTTTCTAGACCTTCTCATTGAAAAAGAAAATGGAAATTGTAAGAATGTGATCCCAATTCAGAAACTACTAAGCCAATTTTATATTCTTTTATATTTTTCACCATTATTTGGCTATATGAAAATCAATAATATCATTTCTCCTGCTTACTTTTCTTAATTTAATCTTATTATGATTAATTTTTAACCAATTTTAAGTGATCTAAGAAAAACAAAAAAGGAGTTGAAGATGTCAACTATTTGAAGCCTAATGTATACTTCTCAGGTTCGTCCTTCTTCTTTTCTCCCAACCCCCCCCCCCCCCTTTGTTGGTGTTGGGAGTTCAAGGAAATTGGAGTGGCTCAGACGTGGACAAATTTATTTGAAGGAGCCCAAGTCCTGCCAAGGCTGTTTTCACTTCTTGCTGACATCATCCTGTTATTGCATCCACACCTTCCAATGCGTGTTGTCTCATGATCTTAGCTTGTTATTTTACAAGTTCATGAGATTCATTGAGCTTGTTAATTGGGCCCAAACATAATAAAGTAAACCATACACCATGGTGTTGGTTTTCTGAACTTTAATCATGAGTTTTCTGGAGACCAACCCTTAGTAAATATTGCAGTTCTAACTTCGAGCCAGTGAGATCTAATGGTAGATCAACTTGCGATGGGTTCACGGTTAAAGGAATAAGAACTATATTAGGAGAAATTGAATAATTCAACCAGGACAAATATGATGTGCATGAAATTATGGTTGGTTGCTCTAATTAGTTAGTATAATAGGTCTGCAAAAGCTGATCTAAATCTGACAGACAGATTCAGAGATATACGAGTAACCTAATTGGATTAGAAACTGGAAACTCAGACTGACAACAAAAACTGATTGCAGTAATGTAAAGGGTTATGAACTGATTCAATTATTGACTAGTTAATGAACAGTGAAACCTTAACAGTAGTATGAAATCAAACTAGTTTTGAAGAAGTATAATTCCAGTAGGAAATCTGAAACCAATGGAAAATTAGGATTTTAGAACAAGAACCGAAAATAGGACTCTAGGATAATATTTTGAAATCAATCAAAGCAGAAACTAGTTCAGCAACGCTAAATCAAAAGTTACAAACAAGTAATTGCAGGATAAAGCAAGAGTTTCAGATCTGACTTGTTTGATGGAGGAGGAAAACAAGATAGAAGAGAAGATATGAATCAGGAATCCACCTGATCCTTTGGGTCAGAATCCCACCAGTACCCCACCTTGGAATCTGCCAACCAAAACAAAGCAAAGCTTCTTCTTTATTTCTCAAATCTGTGAGTAGGGCATCGCCCTTACATATATTTTAATAAAACTTCAAACAGAACTCAAACTAAACGCCTAAACTCCTCCAGACAATAGCAGGTTTCGAGGTGTTCTTAAGTCTTAACTCTTAACCGACTAGGATTCTATTAATAAAGAAAAGAGACTGAAAATAGAACCATACTGTTCAAGGCGACTAGGCGACCTAAGGCATTGAAGGGGCGCCTTGGCTCAAGGCACCCACCTACATGCCCCAGGTGTGTAGTACAGGTAATATAACAATAATAATTTTCTATAATTATGCTTATATGCAACCCAGAAGCCATATCAATGCAATATGACATAATCATGCTAGTGATGACCTAATATGAGAAAGCCAACATATAATAAACAAAACATAGGATATAACATAACAAAGTAATAAACATAACTTGTGAAGTGTCAAAAAACTGATATAAGGTGTGTTATCACAAACAAGGTGATGCCTAGGCATCCAACGCCGTTTTTACATCAAACAAGGCGTGTTGTCGCCTTGGACCCCTTGGAGACACCTTGTAAATTATGAATAAAACTCAAAACAAACCCCACGATTTTAAAAACTAACAAATCATGTATTCCTACTTCCGACCCCATACTTTAGGCCTATCAAAATGGTCTATTACAATAAAAACCCATAAGACCAACGGCCCAATGCACATGAAACCCAACCCAACGCTATTATTTCCACTAAAAAGGAACTTATTTTCTCTGATTTATCTGCACTGGTAGGAGATAAATTTATATGTCCCTTGTTTTTGTATTTCACTCCTGAATTGAACACCTTAGAGAATATACTTATGATTATTTGAAATTTCCGTTGTGTGGAGGATTCGTTAATTCTTGGCAAGGTTGACTATATTGTATCACCTGAACTTTTATTGTGGAATGGTTTTGATATTTGCTTTATTTTTCCAGTTTGACATCTTGTCTTCTCTTCACCCTACTCCAGCAGTTTGTGGATTTCCTACAGAAGAGGCCCGCCGGTTTATTGCAGAAACTGGTGAGTGCAGGAATTGTATTACCTATGATTAACAATACATGCAATAAAACGTAAGAACATAATCTCCAGGATTTTGGTCCTGTTTAGTCCTAAAATTAACTTGCTTTCTACATTTAAAGAACAAAAATTCCAGGGATTTTTTTTTTTTTTGGGTAGGTGGGTGGTGGGGGAGGAGGCATCAGATATTTCTTATTCCCCCTCATTCCTCTTTAGAAATATCATTGATGTTCTGTTAATGGACTGGTGACTTTGCAATCTAGGTAGATCTCCAGCTCCTCCTTAGGTGTGCAAGTTTCTTTTGAGGCCACATTTACATGAAAAAACTTGAAATGCATTGATTCTCTTAATAGCTTTGTTTTCTTGATGTATAGGTTATATGAAATAGATCAATTTATTCCTGAGCTAATTTAAGGTTTTTTAGGCCAATGGAACCTAACTGTAAGTTAAAAGCTGGGTTCTTTTTGATAAGTAGATTAGAGGAGATGAATTATCTCTGTTTCATTTAAAAGTTTTTCAAATGTATGGAACATAACTGCAAGAAACTCTTTCTGGATGCTATTTCAAGTTAAAGTGTCTTTATTCTTTAATCTCAATAGCGTATTATTGTTCAGAAATGTTCGATCGTGGAATGTATGCTGGCCCAGTTGGCTGGTTTGGTGGAAGGGAGACTGAATTTTCTGTTGGGATTAGATCTGCCCTGGTGGGAAAGGTTAGATTATTTTCACCTAGTTTAAGCACCTTTTAGGGGATATTTTCCTTGTGCATTCTTTAGCATTTATCGGAGACCTACACATCTTAGAATTTAATACTGACTAACTTGGGTGTTAGGGTATTGATGCATTAATTTATGCTGGAGCTGGGATAGTTGAAGGGACTATTTCATCTTTGGAGTGGGAAGAACTGGAATTGAAGACATCCCAGGTCTCTCTCTCTCTCCACACACGTAAATTTATGTGTACTTATATAATAATATCTATTTAATAGAGAGATCATCTATGTGGTACAAATCGTTTATGGCCATTGTCTGCAAAAGGCCATGGCTATTTTTTATACTGGTGTCTCTTCTTGGCAGTTCTCCAAATTGATACGGTGTGGGGTGCCTCTTAGTACAGAAGTGATAATATGAGGGAAATCGAATGGAAAGGTTGCAATTCTGAGTATGGCTTTATGCTTTAAAAACTCTTGTTTCATAATTTTATACGTTTCTTTCTTTTTCTAAACTCTTCTTTGCTTAATTCAATGATACATAATCTCCAATACCGAGTACTTGTATGTGGCCACAATGCCAGTATCCTAGTTCAGTTCTCAGGGGTTGTTCAGTAACCTGTTTGATCTTGAATATTCGGCTCTCTGAATAGTTGTATGCAGGGTTTAAATTATTGTTCCATATCGTATCGGTATTGGTGGTTATCGGTACATATTGTATCGACACACATATCGGTATCTTTAGAAGGGTTACTATATGAAATGTTTAAAGTTTCGGTCCGTATTGTATCGGTATTGGTGGGTATTGGTACACTACTCAGTACTGATACTTTAAACCTTGGTTATATGTGTGTCTTTGTACATGTGTGGAACATTTTTTTTATCTGCTTTCAGGTTGTATGACAGGAGTGAACATAGAATTTGGCTTTGTACTATGTCCTGGAGATGTTTCTGGACTTTTTTCAGCTAGTTGTTAGTACCTTAAGAGAGAAACTAGATGTTTAGAAAAGGGAAAAGGGAGTGTTCTGTTTCCAGAGTTGCAGCAGATTAAGAATCTAAATTTGATCATGTAATCCTTACTAAAAGAGATGAATTTGCATGGTGGCAGCTATCATAACAAAGAAACCATAAAGCTCCATCAAGAGGAAGGCATCCAATTCAATCAGCTTACATGCATATTCTGAAGTCAACCGTCACCATGTATCGCCCCATTTTATGTGGTCTTCATTCAAACCCCTTATTTGTTTTAATTGAATTCATAAGCCCTTTTTTTTTTTTGTGAAAATTCATAAACCCTTATTGGGACATATATGATGGCAAGAAGGAATAGTTATCAAGGAATAAATATATACTAGTTACTTTGCTTTTTCACTTGAATCTTGTACCATCTCCCCCCCCCCCCCCCACATCAGTTTGTTAAAATTCATCCAGATCCATAATCCCCAATGTGCATTGTAGCAGCAGAACTATTAGCAGGCATGACCCAGATCTATTTCGTAAGCAGTAATCGCGGTCATTCACTGGGCTAGATGGATCCCAATCATTGTAATTCATCTAAAAGGATGAGCCAAGTTCCAAGCTAAGCACTGGCTGTTGTGAAATCCAGCCTCTTCATCAAATCTATGTGAAGGACTAATGAAGTACTAAATTATGATCGTACAACATGACTCAAGCATGATATGTGCAGGTGAGTGCAGACTAAGAATTCATGGGCCTCGGAAAATTTTGTATGCCTAAAAATAATCTAATCAAATCAAACAACCAGGCTATCCAAACGAGTGGACCATTTCAGCAAGAAAAGGTTAGTGCAAGGTGGGGAAGCTATTGCTCTTCTTTCTCCGTTTTCACTTGTTCCAAAGTCTTTATTTGTTGAATGTCCATGCTTCTCCCCTCTGGCTTTTGGTTCTTACTCTGTAGCCATGGACCGTACTGAGCTTCAATGATTGAATAGAGACCCAAAACTATACATAGCTCCAAACTGAAGAATATCATTCACCTGTACCGTTTCTTATTGTGTGTTTAGGCTCAAGCTGCAGAACCCTCTTAACACTTTCAGAACAGCAAAAGAAATCATTGAAGAGGCCTATTGTTTTTCGTGCTTTGTTTCTGAGTATCTGTATGCAGTAATTCATAGTTCTTTAGCCTTGCCCAGGTGGTGGTGGGACTGGCAGAGGGAGAGAGAGAGTAGAGAAAAAATATATATATATCAGTTTTGGGGTCAGTATGGCCCCTCTGGGACTAGTCAGGCTGAAGGCGTGGATAACTCGTTAGCAAAAAATAATAATAAAAATATAGAAGAAAATAACAGTAATATAAAACCAATAAATTGAATCAGTAGCTGATACCAATTAATATCTATTTACATTCTTTTTTCCCTCTTGTTTCCATTTTTATTTCTTTATGATTAATTTTTTTTTCCTTGAAACTAAAAACAAACTTAGGAAGAAGAAGAAGCACATCCTCAATGAACTAAAGGTCCTGAACTTATCCCTGACCTACACATGCACCTACACAGTTGCTCTTTGTTTAAGCACGGTAGGCTTCTAAGGTGAAGTGTCTGAAGAAGCAGCAGCAGAAGAAGAAGAACCGATTTAGCAAGGCTTGCCGATCTTGCAGTTGAGTGCACCAGCAAAGCGGGTTAGCCTAGTGACAAAGGTGCCGGGCTTTGGCCTGATCAAGTCTTTGTTTGAGAAGAGCTTCTTCTTGAATGGGGATCCCGATTGCACGAAGAAGGCACCGTTCATCATCAGATCACCCTCAGATCTCCAACACCAGTTCTTCCAAACATCCTCCCCTGCGTAATCCCTCTTGGTCACCTCCTTTGCTGCCGCTGTGGGTGGAGCGATGAAGCGGTTGCCTTGGCTGATGATGGTTGGGTGTTGGCTGCCACCAATGGCGTACATTAGCCAGTGTGTGTAATCATTGTTCAAAACGTGGACGAATCCCCATCGGACCCTCGGCATCCTCTGAACTAATCCCCTCCCGAAGTGGTTGAATGCTACCGTGATCTGCATCTTCTCGTCAGCAGCGTAGCTGTCACTTGCTCCGAACAGCATCGCCTGTTCACATAACTCACCAGCATCAGTGAGTCGACTCGGAATTAGTTAAGTTCGTTAAAAAATCAGTTAGTTATGTTCAAGTCACCTCGTTGTGGCTAGTGAAATGGTTATTGGAGAGGGTAATGGCGGTGGAACCCATGATGGCATCGATGAGGCCGTCCTTGCAACGGGACATGGACATATGGTCCACCCAGACGTTGGTGGAGCCGAAGATAGAGATGCCGTCACCGTCGCTACCACTGCGCTGGCCGTAGTGGTCGACAGAGTCACGGATGAGGCCGCCACCGCTAGCGTAGATGTCGTGGATATGGAGGTTACTGAGGATGACGTTGTCGACGAACTGTAGAGTAATGCCAGCGCCGTTGGCGATGTGGACGTGGGCGCCACGGCCGTCGACGGTCTTGTGGGAGGTTATCATAAGCTCCTCGCTGAGACGGATGACCATGTCGTGGGCGAAGATGATCCAGAGTGGCTCCTTTTGGATGACGCCGTAGCGAAGAGTGCCGGGCTTTGGGTTGACCATGTCGGAGTCGGAAGGGTCAGTGACGACATAGATGCGGCCGTTCTTGCCACCCTTGGTTTTCCTGCCGAAGCCCAACGCGCACTTGGTGTACCTCTTTCGATTCTTGGCCCAGTTGGGTTGGCACCTCCAGCACCTATCTATTGGGTTGGTCGCCAGGCATGGCCCTACGTGGCTACTCAACGACCTTCTCGTTGTGTTTCTCGCAGCCCTCTTCAATGCCCTGCATCATCCAATTTAGTATTCCAGTTCCATAGTAAGAAAGGATGGTGATGAGATGGGGAAAAGGAAAGGTAAAATTTTGGAAGAATGAGAGGGACACACTTGTCTACATGTGCGTTGAATTGACTGGTGACTGCCTCAGGGTTGGGTTCATAGTTGTGAATGGTGCGCTGCTCAGCCTCTTTGGCTCGCTCCTGCCACACCTCATCGAAGTCTGCGATGTGAGCCCTCACGGCATGGGTGAACAGAGCGAAGAACAAAAAGAAGATGCTGGGCTTAGGTAACTCCATTTTGCTCTCTCTTTCTCTCTCTCTCTCTAGGAATAAACCCTTTAGTATCGGTGAGATAGATTCACAGATAAAAGAGTAGACCAAGGCGAAACCAAGAAATTGAACCTACACTTAGTTTACACCATTCTTCTCATTGTTTACGTTTACGTGGACTGCGAAACCATTCTTCCGAGCATTATCTCTCTGCTTTATATATACTGGCAACGGAGAGCCCAAAACAGAGAATAAAGACTAGAGGGTGAGAAATGGGGCGACAAGTGAGGCCTTCCACCTGACCAATAACTCTCTCGTCCCTTGGTTTTTTTCTTTTCCCTTTTCTTAATTCTTCATGTCGGCCAGTCAACGGGGTTGACAGATTCAACCCTCCATATCTATCAATGCCTCATTATAGCACCCCATTTAAATTTGGGCAAGATATCATTGTCTGGTCGTGTATGTCCCAACACCAAATGGGGGTCGAGTGAAGGGACATCAACTTGGATGAAATCTTTTATTTTAATTGGGACAGTGTAATAATTTTATACACTCATGTGTTTAGATGTAAGGGCCACATGATCAGGTAGCTTAGGGTTTTGACCCAAGTAAATAACTAGTAGGAGTAAAAAATGTTGTTAAGCTATTTAGCATTTGCTAGCATGTCCTTGTGTCTATCTCTCCTCCTAGTACGCTATGTAGCTTACTAATGTTCTTTCTCTCCTAACGTAGCTTAGGGTTTTGGCCCAAGTAAATAACTAGCCGGAGAAAAAAATATTGTCAAGCTGTTTAGCGTTTGCTAGCATGTCCTTGTGTTTATCTCTCCTCCTAGTACACTATGTAGCTTGCTGACGTTCTTTCTCCCTTAACACCCCCCCCAAAAAAAAATGCAATGACTGGATGAATCATGGTTTTATGCCATGTACATCGTACCTTATGATAGTATGAGTCACAATGTCACATATACACAAAAAAAAAAAATAATAGGAAAAAGAACGCTGCCGTACGTCCATGGTTTGAGGTATTGATATCGGATAGCTTAAGACTGGTGATTGTATCAGTATCTGATCTTGATACCATATCAATATCATATAAGTGAAATGGTATGAACGAAGGGTAAAATAAAAAATAAAAATAAAAACATTTTTTTAGAAAAAGTATGGATAAACTTGTCCAATACATATCTCTATCTTAACGATTTCGAAGGTTTTTTTTTTTTTTTTGGTATTGTGTACTAAAATTGGTATTGTAAATTGATTGTGAATTGGATAACAAAAATTGAATACAAAAACCAGCTCGAATACAAAACTATTCTTATTTTGGCTGATTTCCCAGGCTATGCATGTAGACCCTAACACGAAACAGTCTTTTGAATCTAATTGAAACGTGGGAAAAGTAAAGAATATTATGGACCTTTCCCTCTAGTAATGTCTACATGGAAAACAGGCCACCAGCCCTTCGTCTTAGAGAAAAAGATTGGAATAAGCATCCATGATTCCTCAAGAAAAGCTATTGAAAGTTGAAACGGGAGTTTCACGTTTCCAAGTTTCTTCAATCAGTCTATATATATATATATATATATATATATATATATATATATGAAGGATGAAACTGAATTCATTCACAGTTTCATCATCACCAAGCATCGTTATCAAACCCAAACCAAGAAGTTCAAACTACAGAGTCTTGAGCTTTTAGTTGATCAATAAATCAATCATGGAGATGAGAGGAAGAAGACCGATTGGAGAAAGAACCTCTACGCGTCAGCTTGTGTATGTAGACTTCCACCCACATGCTGATTGGACTCATGATTCAAATAGCCATGTCCTCCTTATTGATCTTCCGGGTATCTACTTTCATTATCTTTTCTCCCACCCATTTCAATTACAAATGAATTTGGAAATGTCAAAATATTATCATTTGGAAGCTTAATCTTTCTTTTGTGGTTTTGATCCAAGGCTTCAAGAAGGAAGAGGTGAAGCTAGAAGTAGACAACAAAGGTAATGTAGCTGTCAGTGGAGAGAGGCAGTTGACTGAAAACAAATACAAGCGTTTCAAAGTGAACTATAACTTACCCATAGAATCAGATATCGATAAGATCAGTGGTAAGTTTGATAATGGCCTCCTCTTCGTAATCATCCCAAAAAAAGAATATGTGATAGAGGAAGAACCAAAGGAGCAGCCCCAGATTGCAGACACAATTGCAGAACAGAAGAAACAGGAAACATCCAAAACTGAAGAGAAACCAAAGAAAGGGGACCCAAAACAGGAAACAACCAATACTGAAAGGAAAACAAAAGAGAGTAAGAACAAAGAGGGGAAAGTTGGATTAAATGAAGATGGAGGAAAGAAGGATGAGATAGAGTTTAAGTTTGGTTATTTAGGAAGTGCAACTGAGATGATCAATAGGAACAAGGGGATGGTTTTGGCTGCCATTTTAGGATTTACAGTTGGGATGTATTTATCTCATAAACTCAGGAACTAACCTGTGGCCAAACCCTTTACCCCTACTTGTTTCTCTCGTCGTGTACCAAAAACAATGTGGTTGGTGGTGGAGGAAGATGATGTCCTCATTGTTGTACGTTTTCACTGACTTGTGGATCTCTCTGTAACATGTATACTTGTGATTATATGAAATAATAACTTTGAACATTTAAAAACTGCTTCTTTGGAAGTTTTCTATTTCCTTGCTTTTCCCCTCTCTCAGGTCTATATAGAATAGTGCTTCTTCAAGTTCCAGTAACATTAAAACTGCATAACTCCACTCATGGAGGGCAAAACTCAATGGGATTTAATGTGCCCTCCCTCATCTCTGATCCTAGGATTGCCCTGGCCAAAGATAGGAAGGTCAAGGAACAGTGACAAATAAGAGTGGATTCCCTAGTATCTCTTTAATCCTGATTCACATAAAATGTCAATATGGACATTACCAAGTACTTTGATGATGATCAACCCCAGCCACCACTTTCTTTCAAATATTGTACCCTACTGAAAATAGTTTATTTGGCAATTTTATCCTAACAATAAATGCATTCACTGCAAATTCCAGAAGTAGGGATTTTTATACATTTACAGGGAAGAAAATTATCCCTGCAATATAACAGTAAAATACATGTATGCATCCTTTATTCCAAGAATGTTTCCAAAAATCCAAAGTTCTCACCTAACTTTAGATTTCTAGGCAACCTATAAGACACACCAGCATTTTTACAAGCAACTCTTCTTGTCATGTTGTTGTGATCCACTCAAACCTCAACCTTAGTACAAGTTCCGTGGTGTTGAAGATTAGATGTTTGCATAACTGTTTGTACTGTAACTTGCGCTTATTTCCTTGGCATAACTGGTGTACTCCAGGTGTAACTTGTGCTTATTTTCTTGAAAGTGTTGATGGAACTTGGCACAAATATAGATCACTTGAAATTATGTAACTCGGCAAACATACGGCGCCATTTTTATCTTCATGATGCTTCCCAAACCTTATAATCATACCCCTGAAGAGCCAAATCCCATCTCTGCGGACCACTAGGAGGCTCATAATGCCCAGGTCCAATCTTCATTGCTAATTTCTCATCAATGATGGCAGCATACACATCACGTTCTGCCTTAGCTATCTGTACCTGGATCACACCACCACAAACAAAAGTTGAAAAAGTTTTGTGAATCAAAAGATGAGGCCCTTGCTTTTGTGTGTGTGTGTGTGTGTGGTGTAGATTTGCAGCTTCAAAAGAGAACTCGTGGAGAATTGAGAGAATCATTTTCATAATCTGTTTCAATACGTCAAAAACTGGGAGGCAGAGAATGTGGAATTTGTTAGGAAATGGACGCTATTCAGTGACGTTCCAATAGAATGCTCTTGATGGCATAGCAACTTCCAATTTTCTTATAAAAGCACTGTGCGTTGAGGGGCTCCACTGAAAGCCCAATTCTTTGTTTAGAATGAGATCATTTGGTTTCAGTTGGTAATAATATTTTGAACATCTGTGCCATGTGCTCCAGCAAGGAGGAAACAGTTCAATGTTAATCTACAGCCCTATATGCTATATAGGTAGTGGTCTCGGACACACAAGGGACATTCAAGGAAGTACTTGTGTCTTGGCTATCCAAACTTCGGAGAAGGAGAAGACTGGAGATTTGGCCATTATCTCCAGCTGACATTTCTCAACTAATATGCTTTGAAAGAAATTAAGTTCTTCCAATCATCAAACAGAGCCATCTCACAGGATTGCACTCAAGGTGAAGAACCTCACTTTTTCCTTTTTTCTCTTTTTTGGGTTGTAATACAAGGAATTCAAGGATGTAGAATACAGTATAGACAAGTAGTAAAGTTTATTGACTTATCCAACACCCCCCCCCCCCCAAAAAGAAAAG
>NC_056564.1:22878288-22878746 GCF_013358625.1 Macadamia integrifolia
AGAGAGAGAGAGAGAGAGAGAAAAGAAACTGGGACGCACATTAGAACAAAATCTACCTACTGGACACCCCTAAACCAATACAGTTAACAGTATAATAAAGAGAGTAAAAAGAAGTTCTAGAACAGATTATTAGTCATCAATTTGGTCAATTTGTCAATTATCAACCAAGTTCACCTGGGAATGCTGGATTGCAACACTGGGTATATAACATGCATGTGTCTTAACAGCTAACAAGGGTGGACAGCTATTCCATTTGGTATTCATCTTAGACTTCTATATCTAACAAACCATACCAAAAGAGTGAAAATTTGTCAGCTCCACAATTTGTACCCCAGATCCATTCCTTTTAGAATTATTTGGTCCTCCACAGAATTTATCTATGCTTAAACAACAAGCTGAATCTATTCTTCCCAGCATCAAATACAATTGAGACAGCCAAAAAAAAAAAAAAATTTAAA
>NC_056564.1:22878766-22944134 GCF_013358625.1 Macadamia integrifolia
CAAAAAGAAAAGAGAGAGAGAGAGAGAGAGAGAAAAGAAACTGGGACGCACATTAGAACAAAATCTACCTACTGGACACCCCTAAACCAATACAGTTAACAGTATAATAAAGAGAGTAAAAAGAAGTTCTAGAACAGATTATTAGTCATCAATTTGGTCAATTTGTCAATTATCAACCAAGTTCACCTGGGAATGCTGGATTGCAACACTGGGTATATAAATGGGTTGAGCTTATGAGACAAATAAAGGACTTGCAGTTTGTAGACAAATGAATGTCTTCTGATGCTTAGGGATGAGCATACATTCAGATGGTCCAAAGATATGCCCTCAATTACAGCAAAAGCTAGATAATGAAGATGCAAAAATCCTAACCCCAATTTTTAAAAATAGGGTAATAGAATCTGCTATTATGACCAACACTAGAGAGATTATCCACAGAAATGAGAAGAGGTATGGTATTATGTGCAGTAGTGGTACAAAACTAAATTGATTAAATAGAAAATCAGGTACTTGAAATTTCATACTTAAAAGACTGAAAATAAGTTTCAGAACAGAGGAATAGATTACGGAAGATTTAGAAGCAAAGACAAAATTCCCCAAAAAAAATCAGAATTAGGACCAAATGAGAGAAAGTCAAGAAGTAAAAATCTACTGATCCAAGTTCCAGTAAACTCCCATGGAATGCTCCTTAGATCTGATATATCGATTAAACTAGAAATTACAAATTTCTCTAATAGAATAAAGGGTGTGGTAGGGACTACCAACAAAACTAGTAGAATAGGACAGGACATGAATCTGAGGTTAATAAACAGGTTTGAACTTAATTGCAGAAATCAGATTTGAAGGATTGTGATAGCAGAAAACTTAGATATGAGTTTTGGAAGCAAATTGATACCTAATCTACCAGAGACGATTAATAGAAATTCAAAAATAAGACTAGGAAACAGGGTATCAGAGGGATTGAGACAGCAACAAAAAACTGACCTGTGAGAGAGAACCTGAGCTGGAAGAGAAGGATTAATGAACAAAATTAGAAGATGCCTATAAAGCTAAATCATCCAGGCTGTGACCGTAGGAAAATCTCCACACATCACACTAGAGCTTAGCCAAATTCAAAAACCAGTTCCCTATTCAATATAAAAACTATGAGGTACATGAGAGGGGTCAAGTTTTATTTAATGAGGTGATGCAGATTCTTCACCAAACTAGGCTTATTTTATTAGGAATAAGTCTAGGGTTGGGTTCCATACATGTTGGGCCTTCAATCCCATGTGTTTTGAGTGTAATAGGCCACTTTTATGGGCCTAAAAGAGGGGCTCTAAGGTTGCATACGGGATTATTAGTTTGTTTCCTTTTTAAGTTGGGTTTGATTTAAGTTATATTTGTTTCCTTAGGAGTCAAGTAATTAGTTGAGTCAAATAATTAGTAGTTAGTTTCCTTTTTCAACTAGTTTCTAATTTCAGTTTTTACTAACTAATGTATTAGGAGAATATTTGGTTTCCTTTTTGAGGAACCTTCTATTTTGTAATTCCCTCCCCCATCAACATTATAAATAAAGAGGAGGAGGCTCCTAAAGGAAGAATGATTTTGATAAACAAATTAATGGCTGCTGCTATTCTCTCCATGAAGAGTTGTCTTGTGTTTGATTAAGGCTGATGGAATTGGTGTTTGATCCAATTGACTCTCTGCGGTGTGAAGCCCAAGAGCTTCTTCTTCAAGTGTTTTTCTCTTCTTCAAGGCTATTTACGAGGCTTTATTACTGCTCTACAAACCAGGTACTTACAATTCAAACACTGCCCAGAAAATACCCTAAGCTGTACAATCAATCCCTGCTCCATGTATCCTCTACTAGCCTCAGTTGTGGCTGATTTTCTGGTCGAGTCTTCCTCTCTCCCAAGGTAACACTCGATCCAGATTTGGGCCTGATCTGATCAGGCATTCTCAAGTTATTTGAAATCTCTGATTTTTGTCCTGTAGTGAAATCTACCCAGATTTCAGATCTGATTCTGAAATCGATAGAGAGGTCTGTTGTCCCCCTGATTTCCTTGACCTTAATCAAGCTTAGATAGTTGGTTCAAATCCTATTTCAGTTCTTATTAGCCCTTTTCTTTTTCTGTCTTTAATCTGGTTCCAGAACCCTATTTATTGGAATTGACAGCTTGTTTAGTTTCTTACCTGATCTCTATCCTATTCTGATTTACTGTTCTATTATTGGGCTGGTTTATGGTTGTTCTTTGATAAGTATCCTGCAGCTTGGGATTAGGTTGGCCTTGCCAATCCTAGTTTTACATTATGAGGATTAAACTTCACTAGCAACTCAAATTATACTTCCCAATTGAAGTAGGATTTGATAAAGACTGTTTTAACTTAGACTATTAGTTATTCTCGCATAGAACTACTACCTAGACCAGCTTGAAAATGATCTTAATTGGATCTAAGCCTCTTAAGAGTCAATATGAGCCCAAGCCCTTGGCTTTTAAACCCAGGCCTCTTGTGTAGTGGGATATAAATTCAAAAGGCCTGTTAATGCCCAAGACCACTTGCTCGCCAGCATCACCATATTATCATAACAACATAACCATTATAAGTGGACTTCAGCAGAGTCCAGAAAAAAAAAAGGAGTACATTTATCAGACCAAGAACATCCTGTGGGATATGGAGCCCACAAATTGAATGTTATAACACCAAGGGTGATATATGGGCATGTAATAATAGGAGGAACGAAATTCCATAATCCCATGGAAGAGAAGAAAATTGCCTCTTGATCTTCTACAAGTGATAGTTTCAAACTAAAATATTCATATTACTCATAATAATCAACAAAATAACTGGATACTGAAATGAAAGTTATAAGTACATACTGTACTGCGACAATGAATCTTCAATTTATTTCGAAGAGATAAAAGCGCTGAAATTTCAGGCCGGTAGTGAGAGAAAATGTGATCGTAAAATATAGCTGGTGTTCCAGGGTGTGTCAGGATGTAGGCATATCCCTGCATTTCCTTCCCACCAGGAAATCTCCAATGACCCTTCAGAGAAAATAAAATGCCTAAGTTAGCTTTCGATTCATAGTACCAGTTAGGGATGACAGCATTGAAAATATCAACAGACTTTTCTATCTTCTATCATTATAATTGATAAGCACATTAACATAAAAATTTGGTATCAGGAAAACATGATCAGAAACCAACCAGGCCAAGCCATGCAACACATAACCAATTAAAGACGAATCTGTCATTGAATAGTTACATTCAACAATAACACTAGATTTCTATACTCAACATCATAACATGCTTTGTCCTGGTCCCTATCGAGTTGCATGTCATGAAAAGGATCGATCTAAACTGTTCAATTAGTAAGGCTAATCTTTCACAGCTCAGCTCAACTAAGCCCTTCACCACTAAAAAGAGTTGGCTACACAGATATGTGTACATTAACAAACTTGGCTTGTTTGAGATATCAGGTCTGCTTGATTGTATGACAGTCGTACTATCACCAAGTAACAGGAAGCCAAGTAAATCTAGGATTAACTTGTAGACAGGTCATTTTCACAGACAACAACACGGTGGACAAATTTGTGCCGATTGAGACAGAAAACATCCATTCCGTGAGCAATAATGACAATTTTAGACATTTGGAAATGCCATGTATTATCTGGTAAAATGAAGACCTTTTATTCTTATAAGATCATGCTATCCTCTTGATAGGAAACCACACAGAAAGCCTCTTGGTCTTACACATTCATCAATAATACTCATACCAACTACTGTTTAAAAAAAATTAAGAGCTCACAGTATTTTCGATTCAAGTAATGTGTACAGCAATCTAGGGGAGAACAAATTCATTTTCATTTGGGGAGGATAGAAATTGATAGTATCCACATCTTTTCAAAAGTATATATGCTCCTAATTGTAAGAACACACCAATGGGCCAAGAACACAGCCCCACCCCAAACAGAAAGAGCTTATTGCTTTGTCCGTGTGTACTGGTCATTTGACTCATTTCCTCTGTGGTTAGGAAAAACTGGATAGGGGGGAAAATGATCCAGGATAGAGTATCCATATTTTTATGAGATATTAGTTTTTTGTTTCGTTTAGCTATCTGGACATTGAACAAGAAAATTGAAGAAAGTGTGAATTTTGCAGGCATACAACGTGTAAAGTAGTCCAAACCTGAGTTGAGCCTGTATCATGGTTCTCTATAAAGGTAACAGCACGTGATGGCCACCACCCAACAACACCAGGAGGTTTTCCCTTCTGATCTGATAATCGCCAATATTGACATCTCCCTACAGCCTATTTGAAAGGACATACTTTGTAAGTGCAACTTAATACTTGATGGAAAATCTAAAATATTAAAATGTCTACTCCAATGTTATAGATATGCTGAACATAGAATGCTTCAAAACAACACATGCAAATCACAAAACTTGCTTTTACCAATTCAAGTTGGATCATCATGCATAAGATGTAATTCAATAAATTATGATAAAATTGTCCCACAAACTAAAGTCAAAAGAGAAAGAACAACCAAGGCACAAGTATCTATGTGACGGTCCATAGAGAGAAGCCATGTGCATGCACCAAAGTGAGTGTTCACATACTCAACAATGCCATGGATATAAATAGAGGCTTTATAATATTAAAGGAAAAAAAAAAAGAGTAGCCATTATTTAGGGAAGCAGATTGTTTTTTGTACGTCAGATCATTTCATTATGGTGGCATTACAAATGTGTCACGAAGGATAGTTTTTGAGTAAAACTAGGGACTAGTAATTTCCATTTCTTTAGTTAAATTGTCCAAATTGTCACACCAGTTTAGTAGCTAATCTTAAACAGGTACTAAGATAAGTGAAGATCCTTTAAAGAAGTCTGTACTACATAACTAAATTCCGCCATATATGTTTTGGTGGTCAGGAGTCACTTTTCAATCACTAGTTGGTAACTTGAGTCAGCTTTCTAATGAGTTTAGACGCCTATTTAAAATTTCAAGATAATAATTGGATAGAGCAGGAGTTGGTTAAGTCAAGGTCTTTCTAAAGAGTAGCAAACACTTATTTTAGTGGCTTCTGTTAATGAATTTATTATGGTCACCTGGAAGAGAATGGGTATTACAAGTCATTCCAAAGGTTTGCTGGTCTTTGCTTGTTTGCTTGCTGTTAATGCTTGCTTCCTTTCTTTTTTGATCTGCAGAATAAGGCCTACGAGCTCTCTGTTTATGGCAGAGATCTACACCCAGGAACCGAATCACAATGAATCAAAACCCTCCTTTATCTTCCAATTAGTGAGATTCCATGGTGTGGCCGGCCCCGACTAAATGAGAACAGATCCTTCTTCCTCGGAATCAAGACCTCTTTCCATTTCCACTGATTCCATCAATCCTTCTTTCTCATCCATCGGAGCTCAATCTGATAAAAAAAACAAAATAAATCTTGGTTCCTGTTTCAATTTAGTATATAGATGTAAATTCTCTGGAGATTCATAATTACTTCAAATTCAGGTTTATTTGTCGGGTGCTTATCAGTTTGATTGTCTCCTTTGTACTTTCAAATTCAGGTTTGCCTTTTCTCCTCTCATCTCTGTCTCTGTTTCTTTCCTTTTTTCTTCTTCGAGTATAGATTTCTTGTTGCAGATCCAAAAAAAGGAAACAAAAATCTTTAAGGAACAAATCAATTACTTTTCCTGAATGATTGGCAAGAACATGAAATTAATCTACCTAGTGAAAGTAAAGAAAACCTATGAAAGCCATCTAGCTAGAATCTTACATCATGAAGAATGCCTTTCGTAGTAACATCAAATGCCCCAGCTGTCCCATTAGTAGCATTAATCCAGTCAATAATCCTCTGCCGATGTGTATCTTGATTGTGATCCAATTCACCGTAAGTGTAACTGAGAGAATCCCAGTATTCACCTACTGCAAAATAGGGCTCACTTGCTTGCATATAATCCTTTACATAACCACCCCAGAATCCTCGAACAAAATCAAGCCTCCATCCGTCATACCCAATTTCTTTCCTGCATTGACATGTTAGCAGGCAAGCATGGTACAATTATATTTAGTACAAGCACTTGTCTAAAGAAATATAAAGAAAAGCATGGAACATAAAATAAGAGCAGATTAATAGGATGAAGAGGACATGAAGTTCGGCCGATTATATGCAATTGCAACAGGATGAAGGGCTGAAGCGTCGGCCTATTATATTCATGGATGTGCACAAAACCGGACCCAAATAAATATATGCAGTTCACAATTAACAGGGATTGCCACAGACATGAAATAAAAGTGGGATACCCCAAAGGTTTTTTTTTTTTTTCAAGTTCTTGAAAATCCATGTAGCCGACCCCATTTAGTTGGGATAAGGCTAAGCTTTGTTGTTGTTGTTGTATGAAATAAGAGAAAGCTTGGACAAACCTCAGCCAGCAGAGCCACTCTTTTAGATCTTTCCTCACAAAATCTTGTGAATGATCAATATTTGGAGCAGCATGGAAGCTATCCCCACTACTTTTATTTCCCCTGCCCTGTCAGACAAATAGAGGGTAATTTAATTATCCCAGAATGAATATGTAAATTAAAGAATGTAAAGACAAATGGACAGGGGATGTAATAGTTGGTTAGTCTCAAATTTGTGCATTGCAGAAGATATCTATATGTATATCTATCTATCTATGAGAGAATGTGTTCCCATTAATTATCCTTTTTTAATCTAAATATTTTCTATGACTATTAACTGCTTCTAAAAATGAGGATGCATTGTACACATGGTGTATTTTACTGCATATCATAAGGTTGCCCATGAAGTCAACAAGGCGATTCATGAAATATATTCAATATTTGGTAGACATGACTAGGGGATGATGTCCTAGAATCTATGAACCTGAATTTATAGAAGTAATAAGATAAACAAGAGAGGAGAAGAGACGAAAGAGTCATGGAGAAGAAGAGAGAATGAGATAAGAGAAGAACCTAATAGACAAACGTGAGCTATGTGTGGTCTATAATAATGATGAGAATCCTTCAGTCATGTTTGAATAAAACTCAAACCACCAATAGACTTCTCTCACAGTACATCTTAAAAAAGTAACTTAAAACACCACCACAAACAGTAGACAAAACCACACTTACTAAACAGAACCATAACTTAAACATTAAACAATGGACACAAGAGAGAGAGCCCACAAATAACTCTTACATGAACAAATCTAGGGTTATCATGATGAAGACTAGGATACCACCTCACTACAATAGCAAATGAACACCGAAACCCAAAATCTACCGAGGAGGGAATGATGGTAAATCTGATTTCTCAAGATTTAAAATAGAACCTCAAACTTGAGTTGCAGACTAGGATCTACCAAACAACAGAGAATAGCCAATAACAAATAGGTTGAGATACATATTACCAGAAAGTTCAGTTTTAACATAAATAAAAGAAATTGAATAACTCATAAACGGCTGGTCTGATGGGACCTAAAACCCTGGTTGAGCATTCCCCCTGCCGGTAAAATTTGATAGAAACCAGGGAATGGGAATGGGGTGTGATGGGGGAAGTCCTAGTACTACTAGGTTTAGTGAGTGCACTAAAACTGAGATCTATGAAGGATATGAAGAGAACTTCAGAGAACTACTAATTAAATATTTTAAGTGAAACTTCAGACTAAGTAGGATATGATAGAGGAAAATATTAGAGATCAAAGCTAACAGAAAACTACTAGAAAATGGGGAACTGCAGGTAGCTGCAGATTGCAAGGAATCCACCTGTGATCAGCCCTTGGAATCCACAAAGCCACCTGAGAATCCACCCAGGCACTCACTATAAATATCTCACAGAAGAACAGTTAAAAAAAATGAAACTCTTTTAAACAAACTAGTAAGCGTGAATGCCAGTTATGTAGATATATATACTCTCAAAAACTAACTCCTAGCATGAGTAAAAATAGTTTAAACCAACTACTAACCTAACTATCTACTTAACTGACCAATCAAAGACTTAAAACAACTCCTATTCGAACTAGGACTCCTCAGAACTTAATATAAACTGAAAATAAAGACACAACTCCTCAGAACTTAATATAAACTGAAAATAAAGACACAACAAGTTTTCCTAATAACTCTAAGACTCGACTTCGCTAACTTCTACTTGGACTAAACTCATTCTACTTTACTATATCTCATGTCCTAGCTCCTAGCCTCCTACCCCATATTCTAGGCCCATTGCAGTAGCATATTACAATGAAAACTCGCTTGGATCAAAGGCCCAATTTATGTGCAACCCAAACCGAAGCTTGTTTCACTAAAATAAAACTTCGGTGATTTTCCTGCATCACAGAACATCCTCAAGTCACATCTAAGAAGATCCACATGGAATATCCACACAGCTAGCCATATGATTGGCTTGCCAAAAGACACTAATATTGGTCTAATTTCGAATTGCTGAACAAATGCATCAGCTAACATCACCTGATTATTTATGATAAAATACTGATGTCAAAAAAAAAAAAAAAAGCATACCTGGAAATGTGGATCATCTGCAACGACTGCACGGTCATCCCAATTCAATCTGCCGCCAAAAATATTCCAGACACCATTTTGGTTCTGAAAGTGAGCACAGCGGTGATTTAAGACAACATCTCCCAGAACTTTAATACCAACTTGGTGGAAACTGTCCACAAGAATCTTTAGTGCTTCCATACTTCCATATCTGGTGACAAATAGAAGTCAATATTGAGGTTCCAAACAACGCAATAGTGCACGCATCTTAGAAAGGAATGAACAATATTCAGCTCCATAGAAACAGAAAGAGTAATGAAGGAATTATAAGGTGAATCCATGGTAATCTAAATATGTTGAGTTTTGAAATAAGATTGTTGATGTGGTATATCGTGTATGGTCATCTTAATATATGACATACTTGAAGATATGTATAATGGAGTAGTGACTAGTGTAAGAAGTATGGGTGGTCAAGGTAGTAATATCTCATGTTACAATTCCAGAGGCTGTAGCTAAACCAGAAAACCAGAAACAAGAAGAAAACGAGGAAGAAAAGAGAAGAGAAGAGGAAGAAGATGAAGTAACCAGAAGAAGTCTCAAGAATGGAGAGCAACCTGAGATTAATTCAATGTGTATGTAATCTCAGGTTCTCTTATGTATATATAACTTTAGGTCAAGAAGAAAGACAAAAGAGCCCCCACTTACATGAAGGAAAAAACCAAAAATACCCAAACAGAAGTGACAAGGACTAAACAGTCCTTGTCGTAGGCGCTGATTAGCGCTATTCCCTATTTGGGAATAGCAATAAACTCAACACTTCCCCTCAAGCTGGAGCATATAAATCTCCTATGCTTAGCTTGGTACAACCACTGCGAAAGCTAGGAGCAAATAAGGACTTAGTGAACATATCAACCAATTGATTCTTTGATGAAACAAACGGAGTCTCAGTCAGCTTCTTTAGAACAGCATCACGAACAAAATGACAGTCCACCTCTATATGTTTGGTCCTCTCATGGAAGACCAGATTGCTAGCATATACACAGCAGCTTGGTTATCACAATGCATCTGCATAGGTTTGGTTACTGGAAATCCCAACTCCAAGAGTAACGAACGCAACCACATCAGCTCAGCAATAGTATGAGTCATAGCTCTGTATTCTACCTCTGCACTAGACCGGGCAATAGTGGTCTGTTTCTTGCTACGCCACGTGACGAAATTACCTCCAATAAAGGTACAATATCCAGTGGTAGATCTCCGATCACTAGCAGAGCCAGCCCAATCAGCATCAGAGTAGCCAACTAGATCCATATGCGATTAGGATGATAAACTAGCCCTTTGCCAGGGGCCCTCTTCAGGTAGCGAAGAACACGAACAACAACGTCCCAATGAGACTTCTGAGGAGACTGCATGAACTGACTGAGAACTCCAACAGCATAGGAGATATCAGGACGGGTCACAGTAAGGTAAATTAGCTTGCCAATCAGACTTCTGTAATGATGTATATCCTGGAGAGGTTCACCATCATCAACATCAAACTTTTGGTGAGAATCCATAAGGATATCAATAGGTTTGGACGTGAGCATCCCAGTATTAGATAAGAGGTCCACTACATACTTCCTTTGGGATAGACTGATTCCTTTCCTGCTCCGGATTACTTCAATCCCAAGGAAATAATGAAGTTGGCTAAGATCCTTTGTTTGAAAATGATGCTGGAGATGACTTTTTACTTCAGAAATTCCTGCCTCATCATTACCAGTCAAGATGATATCATCAGCATACACTATCAACACAACCAGCTTGTCACCCCTGCGGTGAACAAACATAGAGTGATCAGAGTAACACTGAGAAAACCCACAAGTGACTATGGTAGCACTGAACTTATCAAACCATGCGCGAGGAGATTGTTTGAGACCATAGATCGCTTTGTGTAAGCGACACACTCGACCTGTATTCTCCCCCTGAGCAACATACCCGGGAGGTTGCTCTATATAAACTTCTTCCTGTTGATCACCATACAATAAGGCATTCTTGATGTCCAACTGAAATAAAGGTCAATCAAAGTTGACAGGAAGGGAAATAAGAACACGAACAAAATTAAGTCGAGTAACCGGAGAGAAGCTCTCAAAGTAATCAACACCGTAAGTCTGAGTATACCCCTTGGCAACCAGACGAGCCTTCAACCACTCAACAGAGTCATCAGAGTGATACTTAACAGTGTATACCCAGAGACATTTCACCAGGTCCTTATCAAGAGGTAAATCTACCAGACTCCAAGTACCATGACTCAAGAGAGCATCCATTTCTACATCCATGGCACCCTTCCATCCAGGGATATGGAGAGCCTCAGTATGAGTATGGGGAACAGGGTTAGTAGAGAGAGATAGAGCAAGGCCATAAATAGAAGGTGGAAGGTGAGAGACAGACATAAACTTATTAATAGGATAAACAGCCAAGGATTTTTTAGTACAAAAACGTATACCTTTTCTGCGAGCAATTGGTAAGTCATCAGATGGAACAGAAAGAGGAGCTTCACCAGAGGAAGGTAGCGATGGAGTATGTGTAGCAACTGAATCAATAACCTCGCCATTAGACTGTCCAACCCTCGTCCTGCTCCGATAAACCTGTAAAGGAGGTGGAACAGGAGCACTGGTACTAGGGGTATCAGGAATCGGTATAAGGGATGGAATGGGAGGAGGAAAAGTAGATGACCACTCCTCAGTAGGCTGAGACACCTGTGGAGAAAAGAATGATGTGCCTTCAAAAAAGGTCACATCGGCACTAACAAAGTTCCTGTGAGTAACAGGATCATAGTACTTGTATCCTTTTTGGGTACTAGAGTAGCCCAAAAAGATACATTTAGTAGCCCGTGGAGACAACTTATCCACGTGCATGTGAAGATTGTAAACAAAGCACACACACCCAAAAACCTGGGGAAGAAGAGGAAAACTAGGTAGAGTACGAAATAAGATAAAGACGGGAGACCTATTTGACAAAACAGAAGAAGGCATGCGATTAATCAAATGACATGCAGTTAAAACCCCATCATTCCAAAAATGCTTAGGAACATGCATATATATCATAATAGCTCGAGCTACCTCAAAGAGGTGCCGGTTCTTGCGCTCAGCAACCCAATGTTGTTGTGGGGTATATGCACAACTAGTCTGATGAATCATGCCATGGGTATCACAAAAGTCAGAAATATCATTTTGAGCATATTCTAAAGCATTATTAAAATGAAAAATCTTAGTGGAAATGTCAAACTGAGTTTTATTTCATTATAGAATTTTTGAAACACAGATAGAAAATCAAATCTGTCCTTTAACATGTAAAGCCATGTGAGGCGAGAATGATCATCTACAAATGTAACAAAATAGCGAAATCCAAACTTATTACTAACTCTGTAAAGACCCCATACATCAAAATGAACTAATGAAAACAAAGACGGACTACGAGACACTGATCAAGATGGAAAAGACACCCGATGATGTTTACCCAACTCATAAACCTCACACTCTAATCTAGAGACATATTTAAAACTGGGAAATAAAAGTTGCAATCTAGGTAAGGCCAAGTGTCCTAGACGGCAGTGCCATTGGAATGGAGAAACATCCCCAACAGCAGTAGCGGCAGCAAAAGTGGGAGGACAGCCACTGTTGAGGTAATACAATCCATCCTTTTCACACCTTCCACCAATTGTCTTCCTCGAGTGAAGATCCTGAAAAATACAATGAGAGGGAAAGAAGGTTATTGAGCAATTGAGAGATCTAGTCAATTGACTCACAGAAAGAAGACTTAACGGAAATTGAGGTACATATAATACAGATGATAAATGCAATGAAGAAGTAGGAGAAATAGTACCATGTCCAAGAACAGGGGTGGATGTACCATTAGCAAGAATGACAGATGTAGAACTAGTACTAGATGAGAAGGTCTGAAAAAGTGATGACTTACCAGTCATATGAGCGGAAGCACCTGAATCAATGATCAAGGGGGTAGATGTAGTGAAAAGAAGTGCTGATATACCTACATGAGTAAGGGTAGCAGTAGATGTGGAGGCACCATGGGATGTACTAGAAGAGGCCTCAAGAGAGTGCAAGCACCGGAGTAGCTGGTTGATGTCATAGCGCATACAAGTAAAAGAATCTCCTGAAGAAGGTATAGGTGTAGTAGTCACCGGAGATACAGTGTCAGTACCATCATCGGACACTGCATGATTGGCTAACTGAGTTGCCCACTCTAGCTTGCCATGCTTGGCCCATCACGTCTCTATAGTATGGTTAGGTTTTCCACAATAAGTACACTGACGACCTGTGCGATCCAAGGACTGTCCACTAGAACCTCGACCCATAGGACCACGTCCTCCTCCGGGACCGCGCCCACGGCCATGGTTAGCAAAGAATGTAGAATTATCTCTGGAAGGCTAATCAGATTTGGATGAGGAGGTGATACGCTGTAGTCAAGAAAAGGCATCATTCAGAGTAGGGACCATATCACCAGCAAGTAGATGGCCCTTAACTGCCTTCAGATCATTGTTTAGATCGGCCAAAAATTTAGAAAAAAAGAACTCATTCCGCCAAGCCTTCAACTTCTCAATATCAGTAGTCAGAGGCTGGAAGACATTAAGCTCTTCCACCATTCCCTTAAAGGCACTGTAATACTCAGAGAGGGATTTGTCAGATTGATGAAACTGGGAGAGCTTCTCATATATGTCATAAATTCGTGTCATGTTCTTCTCTTGGGAGTATGTTTCTTTCAGATCATCCCACACTCCCTTAGCTGTAGAATGGAACATAACATTAGCAGCTACTTCTGGTTCCATGCTGTTCCACAACCAAATCAGAATCAAGGCATTCTCCTTCATCCAATTGTCATACTTATCATCAGAAGACAAAGGAGCCTCAGAGGTGGTGTAGCTCAGTTTGCCTTTAGCCAACAAATACACCTTAATAGACTGAGCCCAAAGAAGATAGTTCGAGTTCCCTTTGAGCTCGATAGAGGTGATCTGGACATTGATATTATCCGATGCAGAGGAAGCAATAGTAGAAGAAACAGTAGAAGCAGTAGCAGATACAGTCCCAGCCATGACAATCAAGTAGAATGACTAGCACGCAAGAGTATGAACGTATCCAGATAGGTAATAATACAATTCAGATCTGAAACTTAGCATTCAATCCAACAATCCCATACCACAAATCAAATCTGAACATATATTTGGATAGAGCAGCAAGCACATGTAGGCATCAAAAAACTATTTCAGCAGCAAATAAGTATGAGCATCAAAAAGCTCTATCAGCAGCAAGCACATATAGGCATCAATCAACTCATATAGATAGGGTAAACTAGATCAAAAGTTAAGAATAGCAGCCTCAAACCTGACCGCCATTATATAGATAGGAAAAATAGAAGTAAGATAGGCGGCTTCTTCAAATCATCAAGCAACGAGCCACACACTTCAATAGTAATAGTAAAGTCGATCTTCACAAACAAAAAATCACTCCATTAGGAATTAGATAATACCAGTTGCAGCAATGAGTGGCTGCGCACAAAGAGGGAAAGCTTCTAGATCGTCACCAGCAGATTTCTTGTTTTTGGAACCCAATCAATTTAACTACAGCAGCTCTGATACCATGTTACAATTCCAGAGGCTGTAGCTAAATCAGAAAACCAGAAACAAGAAGAAAAAGAGGAAGAAAAGAGAAGAGAAGAGGAAGAAGATGAAGTAACCAGAAGAAGTCTCAAGAATGGAGAGCAACCTGAGATTAATTCAATGAGTATGTAATCTCAGGTTCTCTCATGGTTTTAAGTATCTCCAATACCGATACGATACCCTCCGATACGTATCTTAAATTTAGTCGGCCGATACGATACACACCGATACGATACATTGAATTTTTTAAATCATTTCGTATCGATATATATCCTACAATACATACCGATATGCATCAATACACCACTAATATACATCAATACGATACGACATGCCTCGATACGACTCTATCAAAAATATAAAATTGAGGTAAAATGTACGTTTCGGTATGTGTTGATACGTATCGGTGAGTATCGATATGTATCGATCAGTACGTATCTGTATATATCAGCACGTATCGGTGAGTATCGATATATATATCGGTACATATCGGTGAGTATCGATACGTATCGATGAGTATTTATACTTATCGGCGCTACGGTCATATAATGGCCAATATGGGTAATTTTTCAGAAAAAATGATTTTTTGAAGGGTTTTTGTTCCAAAGTTGCTGTCAGCCATATTTCTCTCTAACTAAAGTGGAAATCAAGGTTGGGAACAAGGATTTTACATTTATGGGACAACTACAGACCTTGAATTCTTAGTACGATACCCTCAATTTAGTGTTTATGCATAATACATGTTATCAATAGCTTTTTTTAACAAATTCTTTATGCAAAAGTGTTTAAAAAAATGTTTCCTATCCATTTATGTGTGTATCTTTAGCATATCTTAGTGTATCTCCGATACGATATGATACCCTCCGATACGTATCTTAATTTTGGCCGACCGATACGGTGACCGATACCGATACTTTAATCCTTTTCTCTTATGTATATATAACTTTAGGTCAAGAAGAAAGACAAAAGAGCCCCCATTTACATGAAGGAAAAAACCAAAAATACCCAAACAAAAGTGACAAGGACTAAACAGTCCCTGTCGTAGGCGCTGATTAGCGCTATTCCCTGTTTGGGAATAGCACTAAACTCAACATCTCAATTACAAATGGGCTACATCAAGGATCAACTTTAAGCCCTTATTTATTTTTCTTATCACAGATGATTTAACCAAAGACATTCAAGATTAAGTTCCTGGGTAAATGCTTTTTGCTAATGATATTGTTTTGGTGGATGAAACAGAAGTAGGGATTAGTGCCAAGTTGGAGTTACAGATATCGACCTTGGAATAAAAAGGTTTTAAGATAAGAACAAAAATGAAGTATATGGTGTGTAGCTTTAATTAGACTAAGATGAACAATGAAGTGGTGAAAATTGATGAGAAGAAGATTCCACAAAGTGATAATGGTATTTGGGCTCAATCACAAATAAATAAGGTGATATAGAGGATTATGATTCACAAAGAATTAATATAGGATGGATGAAGTGGAGAGGTGCGTCTAGAATGTTGTGTGATCGACATATTCCTTTTAAACTTATAAGAAAAATTTATAGGACAGTCATAGAACCGGCTATGATATATGGTGCAAAATGTTGGGCAGTTAAGAAGCATCATACAGATAAACAAAGTGCAGCTAAGATGAGGATGTTGAGAACTTGAGAGAGATGTGTGGAAAAACAAGGACGAATAGTAAGGAATGATCAAATTAAAGTTGATTTGGGATAAGCTCCAATACATAACAAGCTACGAGAAATTCGTTCAAGGTGGCATGGCCATGTTCAACAGAGGCCTTTCGATGCTCCGACAAAATGAGCCAGGGACAGACTTGAAATGACTCTAGGAGAAGTGGTGAGGAAAGACATGCATAGCCTAGCTCTTGTATCAAGTATGACCTTGAATAGAACTAATTCGAGGGTAAGGATCCATGTAGCCGACCGCACTTAGTTGGGATAAGGTTGAGTAGTTGTTGTAAACAAGATTGTTGACTCAACCATCACTAATGGTAAAAACTACAAATTTGTGCTTAGCATGTACCATATCAGGGTTTAAACCCCAGAATTGGGATCCCGATTGGTCCCCTCTGATTCTAAATCTGGATTGGAATTGGTCAGATCAGTGAGAAACCCGTCAGGATCGGCCCAAAGTTGCCCTAACTCTAGATTTTGGAATGGGATCAGCCGAACTGGATTGGCCTCGATCCAAATTTTTAAAACCCTGTATCATATAGAGGATTCTTGGTGGAGATTAGCTTTAACACAGCAGGAAAGCAGGCATCTCAGAAAAGTAGTAGTTTGACTTAAGATGGAAGGTGAATTTATAAAGCAGATAAATAATACAGATCAAGTAATTTGAGCCCGTGTCAGTGCACATTTTAATATTCATATGCTAAACAACCTCTGCTAGCAGAGAATGAAAATGTCCACAAAAAATGAGCGAAATGGAAGCCAAAATGAGAAAAAAAACACTATAGAGGTGCACAACCAGTTGACATTGGAAGAGAGTTCCATAAGTCTCCTCATAAAGATAAGAGTGACAAACCTAAGGAGCTTGTAGGCAAACTTGATCAAACACTTGATAGACGTACAAAAGATAGATTAGAACAGCAGTTAAGGCAGGGAGAAATATAAAAGAAGCAAGGAAATTGGGAATTTCACCAAAATTAGGGTTGGTTTGAGTCGCTAGGATTAGGATGAGAACAAAGTGAGTGGAGTTTGAACATAAAAGGTTAGGGTTTCCTATGAAAGAAGAAAAGTTAATTGAAACTTAGTATATAGTCGATAAATTCGGCAAAGGCTAGTATTTTAAAGGGATAAAGCTAGGAGCAATTAGATAAGGTAATAGGTATTTATGTTCTAATGTGGGATTATTCAGGAGATCAAGGTGCCACTAACCTTTTCAAACATATCAAAATTCATAATGTGCAGTTGTTATTTCATCAAAATAGGATCTTTGCCAAAGATAGCAAGAAAGATTACAATGCTTGCTGTGTTATAATCTAAAATTTTAAGTTATGAATGGAAAAGTTGAGGATAAATTCTGATATCAAACTTTCATATAGGTGACCCTACAAAGCTGGCAAGCATGGCATCAACAAAGTTAACTTTGACTACATATGCTTTCTATATGAAAATCATTGAGACAAAAAAGCAGTTGATCATCATCTAGGAGTACCTGGAATTTAAGTTATATAGATCCCTTGGCATATAACCCTCAGGTGACACAGAATCTGTGGGCGGTGGTAACCATGTTACTGTGATTCCAAGCAAAGCTAATTCATTGACTTTCTCTTTTAGTTCCATGTACCATCTACCAGATTTATTAGATTCCCAGTTAAATCCCTGGCAAAGTACTTCATATCCTGAACCTGTCCCTGAGCATACTTTTGCTGGGGGTTCAAGTGTCTCAGTTTCTGGAGTCAGCTCCTCCACAAATGTGGGACTGGAGTCTCTAAAGACGCTATAGGCTTCAGCAGCCAAATTCTCAATTTCTTGAAGGATGCATTCCTGCCATTCTTTGGATTTTGTTTTGCTACTCTTTTCAGAAGATATGTCACTTACCAAATTCCTTATTTCACTGATAATTCCATCAGTGTAAGTGGCTTGAGAAACTGTCTTACTTGCCTCTGTTGTCTCCCCAGATACACCAGCAGAACTTGATCCAAAGCCATCAGTCGTTGCAAAGCTATCAGCATTTGAAAGTGGAATATAGAAGTCACCACCCATATAGTTCAGCCATGTTTTTTTATTTAGATTAAGCACAAAAAGAAACCCCATAAGCTCCTTATCTAAAGAGAATAATCCCCAACTTCCATGACCATCCTCTTTAGGCTGCAAAAACAGTTTGTTGGTAAATAATGAGTAATGAACTAATGATAAGGAAAATAAACATCCTCAACAGTTGGAACAAAGTTCCAAAACTCAAACCAAAGAATAAAGACAAATCTAATAAGTGATCCAAACATAGAGCACAAGTAGTAGAAAATCGACGTCAAAATAAAATTATTAACAAGAAAAAAAAATAAAGGACCAAAAGAAATGTTGCAAAGCCAGAAACTTATTTTATGGTCTAAAACCAGATATAATTAATGGGTTCGACAAAAGGCAGTTCAACTACATCTTACAGATCTAAATGCTACCACATCATTTGTAAAGATAAATTTGGATAACAAGCCATGCTACCTCACAGAAGATAATCTTCTTATGACACCCATTACATGTAGACTACAAATTTGGATCAACTAAGAAAACTTGGGTGTCAATTCAGCAGTGAACTCACAGAATTAACTTCGGCCATCTGCTCTTTTGTTGAGCAAATGTGAAAATTAATTGAGAAACTCAAGGAGATTCTCTTTCTATATAATGAAGCTTCTAGTTAACATTTTTTTTTTTTTTTTTGAATAAAAAAATTCATTACCAAAAGGAGAGAAAGAAACATAGTCCCAGAAAACAGAGAAAAAAAGAAACAAGGAAGAACCAGGCACAACCCTCCCCCTTGGGGGGGGGGGGGGAGGCAGAATCAAAGAGAGGAACACCACAAGAGACAACAATAAGCATGTTTCTTAGGGTGTCAGCACACCGAGACGAGACCAAGGAGGCTTTGCTCCTAACATCAAAAGCTATAGACACTAAGAAATCTGCTGGTAAGATCTTGAGTTTCATTATCCATTTTTTGAGATTGCACTTCATCCAAATATGGTAGATAAGCATGTTGAACTACGACTGTCACTGAGAGGGGGTGAATCAGTGATGCTAATTGATGAGCACATTTATGTGTGAAATCTAATGTAGTAAAACATGCATTTTACATATTTAGCCTTCCCTCCCTCATTCTCTATATAATAGAATTAACACAAGGGGAGGAGGCACTTCATTCTTCTTCTAGGGTTTTTTTTTTTCTTAGTTGCTCTATCTCTTTCTCTAGTTTTCTCTTTCTCTAGCTCTAGTTATAGGTTTATGCTTTAAACACTTTTGTAAGTTCTTTTTATTCAATTAATGCAAGCACTTTTTTTTTTTTTATTCAATCTTTTATTTTTATTGTTTGAACAATTGAAGTTGTAATTTTCAAGTTCTAGTTCTAGGCTTAGTTCTAGGTGACAAGAACAAGCTATAAAGCATGTATTTCAAGTTCAATTTTTTTCTTCAGATTTGTTTTCTCTAGTACTAAAAATTTCAGATTTGGTTTATTCCAGATCTGGTTTTTAGTACTGGTAGTATCTCAAATCGATCAAGTTTTCAGTTCAAGGGTTGAAGTTCAAGCAAGTAGGCTCCTTCAATAGTCTTCTCTCCCCCCACTCATTCCCTCTTCTAATTACCCTTTCTTTCTCAATTTAGGATTTTAATTTCAGTCGTTACATTATTGCTATCCCTTTCCCCCAAGGTTCATAACTAGTGTATGTGTTGGCTTTGCCCCTCCTAGCCATAGAACCATCATTTTATTGTTTTTATTTTAATTGTCTCCCTTTTCCTAAAGCCAAGTAGAGTAACCCTTGTAAGAGTGACTCTCTGGTCAAGTAGGGAACCTCATATTATGATGCATCCCTCGGGCTAAGTAGAGAAACCTACTTGTGAATCTCTCTCTAGCTTTATCCCTTTTCTTTTACTTTATTTTTATTTCAGCATTTTTTTTCCTTCATTACTTTTTAATTGCGTGGAGTGTTTATTTTCAGCTATTTATTTATTTAATTTTAATTGTGTGGCTTGCGTATTTAAATTCTTAGATGACGAATGGTTAGGATGTTATTTTAGATACATATGTTTAGGACGGTAATTAGAATTAGATCACAACCATTAATCGGTTCACTTTCGCTTTATTAAAAGAAGCAAAAAAATAAAGTGGCTGCTCTCCCTGTGTTCGATCCGAAGCTACACTGATTAGTACGCTTGCGGTTACATTTTAAAATCTCAAATAAGTTTTTGACGCCGTTGCCGGGGAGACAGTTCCATGTTATTTTTCGCTTTCTTTTGGTAAATCAAAGTGCTTTGTTTGCTTTGTTTTGTTTTTCCTTTTCTTTTATTGAATCCTGAGAAGAACAACTTGCAATAATAGTTGTATCGGTGGAGGTCGCCATGCCTCACAGTACGATAAAGACAGGTTTCGCCCTGTAGCAGTACCTCAGGAATTGACCTGAGTAACCCCGAATCCCTGCCGGCAAGCTCCTAAAAAGAAAAAATCAAAAAAAATCAAAAAAATCATAAAAAAAAAATATTACTATCCATTCTTTTGTGCTTGTCTTACTCTAGTTGTGGGTAGTTTTCTGTTGCATGAGTGTTAAGTGGGTACGTAATACTAAGAATCGGTTAGAAAGAAAAGATCCAACAAGTAGTGACCCTATACGTGTGCTCTCTTTAAAACCTTTCAATATGGGAGACTAACATCAAAACCCTTCACCTAAATCTCTAAAAGATAGGTTCTACCCTGCTAGAACAGCCCAACCTTCCTGCATAGTTCTACCACAAGCCCAGGGCAATAATTTTGAACTCAAATCTCAATACATCACTATGTTGCCCCACTTCCATGGGTTGACCTCTGAGGATGCATACCTATTTCTAATGGAATTTGAAGAGGTATGTGTTCTAATTAAGATCCAACAGCTTTTCTAATGATGCTATTAAGCTTAGGTTTATCACTTTTGCATTGAAAGACCAAGCTAAGAAGTGGTTGTATGGGTTACCCACAAATTTCATAACCTCATAGGAACAGTTCACAGTTGTTTTCCTTAAGAAGTTTTTCCCAACTCACAAGACCAATAAGCTTAGAAGTGATATCCTTCAATTTAGGCAAAAGCCTAGGGAGTCATTTTCCAAACTTATGGAGAGATTCAAGGATCTACTCTAAGAATGCCCTCACCATAGCTTAGACTTATGGCATTTATGTCAAATAATTTATGAGGATATTGATTACCCAACTAAACAAATGATAGAGTCTATGTGCCTTGAGGGATTCACATCCTTTACAGATGAAGGAAAGGCATAGGAATTCTTACTTGACTTAGCTGATAAAACCCATGAGTGGGAATCAACCCAAGAGAGTGAAAGAACCATAGGAGGAAAAGGATATTTTGTGGATGGGATAGTAGCCAAGGAATCCCATTTGGATAGCCTAATCAAGAGAATTGAGGCTATTGTTCCTAGAGAGCCATCATCAGTCAATTTGGTTAAGATTTATGCTTAGTGCCAGTCCCCTGGACATCTCCTAGAAGAATGCCCCAACACCTCTGGGGGCACTTCTAATGATAGTGTTAATGCAATATACCAGAATAATCCATACAGTAATACCTACAATCCAGGATAGAGAAATCACCCAAATTTCTCTTGGAATCAGAGCAACAAAGCAGAGCCTTCCAATTTCCATAATCAAGGTCAACCTAGACTCCAAAGGCCTCCCTTTGCACAATAATCTTTTTCCTAAAATACTTTTCCTAGGTCAAATGTAGGACCTCAGGCCAGTTTTCCTAGGGCCCCTCTCCTATCATCTCATCAGCAACCCTTTGGGTTTACCAACACTGGAGAGGCAAGTAGAATAAGTGACTTGCAAAAAAAATATGGCCCTCCTCATGACAAGCCATCAAAATCTTACGAGAGAACTTACCCAAGTTGTCTCAATTATGCGTGAGAGGGAGAAGGGAACTTTACCCAGTCAACCAGAGCCTAACCCTAGGCATCATCAGCCTGTTAGTTCACAAGCACCAACTAATGCACCACTGAATATAGTACAAAGTCAGACTCAACAAGGGCCCTCTAACCAATGTAATGTTGTTTATGCCCTTAGGAGTGGTAGAGAGTACCTACAGAGCGTTCCTAAATCTTCCCCATCTATTACTCCTGTTAACTCTTCTTCAGTTGAGGACACAAGTGTGCCTCTTGTTCCAGGTTCGTCTGATGAACCTAAAGATTCTTTTGAAATTAAAGATGATTTGGTTGAGGAAACCAAAAAATGATTCTTCTGAACAGGGGCAAATCCCTAACAGTCCTTATGTTCATCCTGTCCCATTTCCTAATCGCTTGGTAAACAAAAAGAAGACTGCTTCCATGGACAAAATTTTAGAAGTCTTCAAAAAGGTAAAAGTGAACATCCCTCTTTTGGATGCCATATCCCAGATCCTCGCATATGCAAAGGTACTGAAAGATTTGTGTACTCACAAACGTATCACTAGTGTGCCCAAAAAAACGTTCTTGGCAGGTAACATTAGTTCTATAATTACTCAGCCTATAGTAGCCAAGTATAAGAATTCAGGGAGCCCTACGATATCTTGTGTCATAGGCAACACCTACATTGAGTATGCCTTACTTGACTTTGGAGCAAGTGTGAATATTTTACCTTACCATGTGTCAAGCAACTAGGATTGGGAGAATTGAAAGTCACTGGAACTACTCTTCAGTTGGCAGATAGGTCTGTTAAGATTCCTAAAGGGATGGTTGAGGATGTCTTACTAAAGGTGGGGGAATTTATTTTCCCTGTTGATTTCATTGTGTTAGATACCAAGCCCTTCTCAACTAAGGATGAGATCCCAATAATTCTAGGAAGACAATTCTTGGCTACCAGTAATGCATTAATCAATTGCAGGAATGGTTTCCTAAGGTTATCTTTTTGGCAACCAAACTGTTGAGTTTAACATACTTAGGATAGGCAAGCAATCACATATGGAAGAAGAGATCAATATGCTTGAGGATTTTCTGGATTTTTCTGATGATTTAATTACCAACTTTGATATTGATTTTGATACAGAATTCCAATAGTGTATGGATAAGTTGGATGATGATAGTGAAAATTTCTTTTCTAAAGTCTTGAGTCTTCACACACCTGTGGAGCCCTTAGGACCCCTTTCCAATTCCATTCTCAAACCTTCCATAGTTGAGCCCCCTAAGCTAGATCTTAAGGAGTTGCCATCTAATTTGAGGTATGCTTTCCTAAGGCCTGACCAGACTCTTCCTATAATAATTTCTTCAAATTTGACTTCTAGCCAGGAAGAGGAGTTACTTAAAGTGTTAAAAGATAATAAAGAAGCCCTAGGTTGGACCATGACTGATATCAAGGGTATAAGCCCTTCTATTGTGTAACATCATATACATCTTATGGACGATTCCAAACCATCCACGGTACCCCAAAGAAGAGCTAACCCAGTGATGATGGAAGCCATTAAGAAAGAGATCTTAAAGTGCTTGGATCATGGAATAATTTATCCTATTTCTGACAGCCAATGGGTAAGCCCAGTTCACGTAGTGCCTAAGAAGTCTGGGGTGACTGTGGTTCCCAATGCCAATAATGAACTAATTCCAACCCGTGTCCAATCAAGGTGGAGTGTGTATAGACTACAAGAAACATAATGTGGCAACCTGGAAGGACCACTTCCCATTGCCATTCATTGATCAGATGTTAAAGAGGTTAGCTGGACATGAATACTATTGTTTTCTTGATGGATAGTCCGGCTATAACCAGATCCCAATTGCTTTAGAGGATCAACATAAGACCACTTTTACATGCCCATATGGAACATTTGCTTACAGGCAAATGCCCTTTGGGCTTTGCAATGCCCCTGCTACGTTCCAACGATACATGATGAGCATCTTTTCTGATATGGTCGAAAAATTCTTAGAAGTATTTATGGATGACTTTTTAATTCATAGGAATTCCTATTTTGAATGTCTTCATCATCTTTCCCTAGTTTTGAAAATATACATATCTAAGAATTTGGTTTTGAATTAGGAGAAATGTCATTTTATGGTTAAATCTGATATTATTTTAGGCCATGTAATATCCAAGGAGGGAATTAAGGTAGATAGAGTCAAAGTGGATTTAATTGATAATTTACCACCTCCTCAATTTTTCAAGGACATATGGTCTTTTCTAGGGCATGCGGGCTTCTACAGAAGGTTTATTAAGAACTTTAGTCAGTTAGCCTGACCTCTCACTTCATTACTTGCCAAAGATCAAACTTTTGAGTTTTCTAAAGAGTGCCTAGAATCCTTCAAACAACTTAAGAAGGAGTTGACCAATGCACCCATTGTTCAACCACCTGTTTGGACTAACCCTTTGAACTGATGTGGGATGCTTCGGATTTTGTCATAGGAGCGGTTTTAGGTCAAAGGATTAATAAGTTGTCCACTGTCATTTACTATGCTAGTAGGACCTTAAATGATGCACAACTCAATTATACAACCATTGAAAAAGAATTTTTAGCTGTTGTGTTTGCATTAGAAAAGTTTCGGTCTTACTTAGTTGGTTCACATGTGGCGGTGTATATTGATCATTCTGTTTTAAATACCTAGTGAAGAAGAATGCCAAAGCCCGTCTCATTAGGTGGGTTTTACTTTTGCAAGAGTTTGATTTAGAAATTAGGGATAAGAAAGGAGTTGAAAACCTAGTTGCAGACCATTTATCCCAGCTTCCCAATTCCTTGACTGTTGATTCTCTAGTCAACGAGAACTTTCTAGATGAACAGTTATTTGCAATGTCCAGTGAACCATGGTTTGCTGACATTGTCAACTTCTTAGTTTCAGCTGTGACTCCGGATCACTGGTCCACCTAAGATAAGTATAGGTTTCATTCCCAAGTTAAGCACTTTTTTTGAGATGATCCTTATTTGTTTAAGATATGTCCGAATCAGAATATCCTATGATGTATTCCTGATCATAAGCAACATTATATTCTCTCTTTTTGCCAATGATTATGCATATGGTTGACACTTTGGACCTAAGAAGACTGCCGCAAAGGTTCTCTAATGTGGATTTTATTGGCCCACTCTTTTTAGAGATGCTTTTGATTTTTACAAGGCTTGTCCCGCCTGCTAGTCTTTTGGCCATATCAATAAGAGGAACATGATGCCCCTCAACCCTATTTTGGTAGTTGAGATCTTTGATGTATGGGGCATTAATTTCATGGGACCATTCCATAATTCCTTTAGGAATTTGTACATACTTTTGGTTGTTGATTACATTTCTAAATGGATTGAGGCCATAGCTTGTAAATCTAATGACCACAAAGTAGTGGTCCAGTTTCTCAAAGAGAATATTTTTCCCGCTTTGGTGCACCACGTGCAATAATTAGTGATAGGGGTACTCATTTTTGTAATCGGCCTTTTAAGGCCTTAATGAAAAAGTATGAGATCACCCATAAGTTATCTACCCCTTATCACCCCCAAACTAGTGGCTAAGTGGAGGTGTCTAATAGGCCGATCAAATAAATCTTGGAGAAAACTGTTAATCTCAACCATATAGATTGGTCCCTTAGGCTCATTGATGCCTTGTGGGCCCATCGGACTGCATTCAAGACCGACCTTGGTCAGTCTCCCTACCGTTTGATGTATGAAAAAGCTTGTCACTTACTAGTTGAGTTGGAACATAAGGCCTTTTGGGCCATCAAGAAGCTCAACTTTGATTTGTCTGATGCAGAAATTCAGCGTAGGCTCCAACTATCTGAGTTGGAGGAACTTAAGAATGATGCCTATAAAAGTTCTAGGATTTACAAGGAAAAGACCAAAGCTTTCCATAATAAACACATTCTGCGTAAATCTTTTGCAATTGGTGATAAGGTCTTATTGTACAACTCTCGATTATATCTTTTCCCTGGTAAGCTTAGATCCCGATGGGATGGACCGTTTATCATCCATAATGTATACCCTATAGGGCTGTGGAGATTCTGAATCCAAGAACAGGGGTAATTTCGAAGGTTAATGGTCAGCGTTTGAAACCGTTCCTCGAGTTTCCTACTACTGGTAGTGAAGAGGTCATGAATCTCCATGAACCTCTTTACATTGATGACTAACTTTTAATTCGGTATAACCCCCTTGCATTGTCTTCGCTTTTAATTCTTTCCATGCATTGAGGACATTGCATGACTTAAGTGTGGGGGAGGGAAACCAGTTTTTGCTTTTTCCACTTTGGTTTGTTTGTTTTTCTTTTTTTTTTTCTTTTTTTGAGCTTGCTAAGGATGAAGTCTTACTTTGGCTTTGGCTAATGATCATACCATTCGGTTGCTTAATGTATGAAATTAAAAGTTTTGATTAAGGTACCCATTTTGAACGTATAAAAACCCTGTTGAGAAGAAAGAAACAAGCCTATGTCTTGAGAAGAGACTTTCTTTTGAAAAATAAGAGACCCTTGTTTTATGGTGTTGGACCAGATGTAAGTCTGTGGGTTCTTTGTACTTTTGATTTGGAGTTGAGACATTCTTTTTAATTTGGCATGAATTAACAAATGCACAATTTTAAATGAAGTGTGAAATACTGTATAAAGAAGAATAAGAGTTGATTCCCTTGGAACTAGACAAGGCATTGCGCCTCAGGAAGCGTGGTGTCTTGATCAAAATTCCTAGGGAGAAAACTTCTGAAAGAACTCTAGCATCACTGTCTTTGGGGGCATATGCAAAAAGCGAAGCTACATAGTAACTTGGGTGTCTGGTGTTTGCTCCACCATGTCATTCAGGATAAAAGTAGTGGAGTAGAATAAAGTTTATTAAGCGAAAAAATTAGAAAAAAAATGTGCAAATGTCATTAATGCTAGGTAACATGTTCGGTCAAAAACACTCCAACGCCTTAGTCATTGGTTCCCTATTTCTTCATAAGTGGTTTTGCCTTAAGATAAGGATGTTTTGGAAGAGACGAAGTGAGCTCCAAATTAAGAAATATGTTACTGCCTGAAATTGATAAAGGGTAATAAAAGTTCAAGTGTGGCGGTCCCTTGTAAGAGGAATTATCTTTGCTCCGGATCGGAATGGCCCTTACCTTTAGCCAAGGTTGGGATTTGTTTATTCTAAATTTTGGGTGTATATTCACTGCAAACACCCACAAGATACAACTCGTCCACTAGGGGTGACCTAGGGGTTTAAAGGCTTGTCGCACATGCTAAGTGCAACCGTGATTTCTACGAAAGTGAGTTAGGTTTTTGTTTTTATTCTTTTTCTTTTTGTTTTGCTCGAGGACTAGCAAAGTCTAAGTGTGGGGGAATTCTAATGAGCACATTTATGTGTAAAACCTAGTGTAGTAAGACATGCATTTTACATATTTAGAATGGAGCTACCTTAAGTTTTACTCTCTTTTTGCAGATTTTATAATTTCAAGGCCTTAAGGACTATCGGGCTCTATATCTCCAATTTTACACGTAAAGAGGTCCTATTTCTTTTCATGGTTGCGAAGAGGACGAAATTCTGAGCAAGATGGACGTGTTCAATTGCAAGTACACATTCGTTTAGTCAACCGTACAAGTGATTATTCTTTTCAGGCCAGAAAAAAAATAATGGATCAGAACTGAACCGAGATGCAGAACCAGCCCATCTGTAGTTGTCCCAAGGGTATAAGGAATATTCCAAATGCTAACAATGATTGATGGACCACATCCTTAAGTGATTGAAGATTCGTTTTTGGTAACAACAACTACCTAGCGTAGTTGGTGAGTTGTGGTGTGCAAAATCCCTTGCTTATTAGGAGGTCTCAAGTTTGAACCTCTTAGCTGTCATTTTGTTCTCCTACTCATCACTTAAAGGAGGTTGGCCAAGATGGTTGTACGCAAGTTTGAAGAAGAGAGAGAGAAAATAAAGAGAAAAAATAGGAAAGAAGAAAAAAAAAAGACAAGGGCATGGATGGAATTTCCCATTAAAATAGAATATTGTCCAAATCCAAGCAAGAAAAATCGGCCAAAGGGGGTTTCTTGCGCAAGAAGAGAGAAAAATAGAAAAAGGGCAAAAAAATAGGAAAAAAAAGGTAAGAAAAATCGTGGGAGATCTCTCTCCACACGTTTTCCCTCCTCTCTCCTCCACTTCATCAACAAGATTAAAAAAAAATAATCTTTTTTTTTAGAAGCTAAAATTGTTAGCTTCCCTCCCCCATTCTCTATATAATAGAATTAACACAAGGGGAGGAGGCACTTCATTCTTCTTCCAGGGTTTTTTTTTTTTTTCTTAGTTGCTCATCTCTTTCTCTAGTTTTCCCTTTCTCTAGCTCTAGTTCTAGTTCTAGTTCTAGGTTTATGCTTTAAACACTTTTATAAGTTATTTTTATTCAATTAATGCAAGCACTTTTTTTTTATTCAGTCTTTTATTTTTATTGTTTAAACAATTGAAGTTGTAATTTTCAAGTTCTAGTTCTAGGCTTAGTTCTAGGTGACAAGAACAAACTATGAAGCATGTCTTTCAAGTTCAATTTTTTTCTTCAGATTTGTTTTCTCTAATACAAGAAATTTCAGATTTGGCTTATTCCAGATCTGGTTTTTAATACTAGTAGTATCTCAAATGGATCAAGTTTTCAGTTCAAGGGTTGAAGTTTAAGTAAGTATGCTCCTTCAGTGGTCTTCTCCCCCCCTCTCATTCCCTCTTCTGACTACCCTTTCTTTCTTAATTTAGGATTTTAATTTCAATCATTACATTATAGCTATTCATTTCCCCCAAGGTTCATGACTAGTGTATGTGTTGGCTTTGCCCCTCCTAACCATAGAACCATCATTTTATTGTTTTAATTTTAATTGTCTCCCTTTCCCTAAAGCCCAGTAGAGTAACCCTTGTGAGAGTGACTCTCTGGTCAAGTAGGGGACCTCATATTATGATGCATCCCTCGGGCTAAGTAGAGAAACCTACTTGTGAGTCTCTCTCTAACTTTATCCCCTTTCTTTTACTTTATTTTTATTTCAATATTTTTTTCCTTCATTGCTTTTCAATTGCGTGGGGTGTTTTTTTCAGCTATTTATTTATTTAATTTTAATTGCGTGGCTTGCGTATTTAAATTCTTAGATGATGAATCGTTAGGACGTTATTTTAGATACATAAGTTTAGGACGGTAATTAGAATTATATTACAACCATTAATCGGTTCACTTTCGCATTATTAAAAGAAACAAAAAAATAAAGTGGTTGCTCTCCCTGTGTTCGACCCGTAGCTACACTGATCCGTACGCTTGCGGTGACATTTTAAAATCTCAAACACTAATCTTTTCTTTTCTGTCTACCACACACTGACATGGCACTCACTGTTGGCACTGTAGCGATCACACACACATTCGTGTACACACCCAACCTCTTGGCATAGGCACTTCTAGGTCTGCACATCCATCATGCAGCCCACAAGCACTCCAAAAGCAAAATAGGTAATCCACATAAGCCACACCCACAACACAAGTTTTTACGAGGTTCGACCATAATCCTATGTCCCTGGAATATTACTTGCAAAGGTTTCATATCTACTCAATATACTACTTTAACTAGAGTTGCAATTGGGAGCATGGAGAAGTATTTTCAAAGTATATATGCTTGGAGAGGAGTATTTTTAAAGTATATATTCTTGGAGGATTTCTCCAGTATGGATATCAATGTACATATTGGAATTTTGATTACTTCAACTCATGCTTTCTGAGTACCTAACTCAATTCCCTCAATTCCTGCTTTCCATAATTGTCTCTAATGGCTTCTCTGATTAGGCATAGGAGATGAAAAAAAGAGTTGAATTCTGGATGATATTAAATGGAAATAATGATCCACATGCTCCTACACGTGATGAGAACGAAACTACCGTGTCTTTCCACTACAAATTATTTACCTAGATATAAAACTTCTCTGACTTCAACATAGATCCCCAAAGCAAACCTCCCACCCCAACTTTGTCCTACAAATGGAAAATACCAGTAGCACTGAGTACTATTATTTTCCTGTGGAACTGTGCATTGAATATTGCTCCACCCCATAACCTAATAATTCAAAAGCTGTCCATTTTTCAAGTGAAATCTTTCTTATGGTATTCGTACTTTTTCACAATAAGATAATGTCCAGGAAACCTATGGTTTACTAGTGCATATGTCAGGATCAACACTTCTCTCTCTGCAGCCATTATTCTAAAGTGTTTACACAACAAAAGTAGCAACTCAGTTCCTGCAAGGTTTTAATGGATCCAGATGAAATGAAAGATGCTAATTGGAGTGATGCAGATAAGTCACTTAATGGGCTTATTTTATTATAAATAAGCCTTGGGTTGGGTTATGTACGTGTTGGGCTTTTGATCTCATGTGTTTTCTTTTTAATGGGCCACTTTAATGAGTCTAAAATATGGGTAAAAAGTAGAAAAACGAGATTTAATTCATTAGTTTAGTTGGAAGCCTATTTTGAGTCTATTTTCTTTGTTATTTTAGTTTTCTAGTCAGTTTAGGTTTCTCGATTAGTTAAGGACTGGGTTAGTCCTTTCTTTTTTAGTGTTTGAGTCAATTTTGAGTCTTCTATATAAGATTGTAAGGGAGTCTACAGCATTGAACACGAATTTATGAATAAAATTGCAGCTTTGTGCTCCTAAAATTCTGAGAAAGAATTCTTTAACAGCTGAGATAGTTGCGGGTGAGAGGCCCAAGCTGAGATAGCCATCCCACCCACATCTATCCCATCTCAATCCTTCTTTTCTTATTTATTCTTTTATCATCTTCTTCATCCAACAACAAGTAAGTATTATTCTTCAAGTTTTCCTTGAATTCTTCAAGTCTTCTAGAGGTTTGGATGTCACACATTTTTTCGGATTAAGCAATTCAGCAATCCGATCCAACTCAAACTGTGACCAGGCATTTAAGAACCCTAATTTGGAGATCGATTCAAATTTGTGCCTTTTCTGATGGCTTGATCTTGAGATGTTTGCAAAATACCAATTCTGTCCTTCCCTTCTCAAGATCTGAAAAAAGTTCTTGTTTTGTGTTCAAGTAGTTACTGTTTTTCTTCCTTTTGTTGATTCAAATTAACTCCTGAAATTTACTAAAGATCCTACCTGGGATTTGATCATTTGTGATTCGATCTTACATTATGGAGGGGAGATGACAGCAAGTGAACTATAGGTTATGCTGTCCAAGTTCATCTAGGTGGGGTAGCATTGGGCATCCAACAAATAGTTCAACCCGATCGCAAGGAATATGTGGAAGAACATATATAGGCAGTTGATTGGTAGTTACAGTCAGATTTTCCAAATAGCATGAACTTGAGTAGTTGGATTAAGTCCAAACCAAATGGTGGCCTGAAATTTCAAAGTTTTTATTGATACCCATGTGATCACATGCACACTCCTTCCCCATTTCATTATTATGTAGCTACCCAACAGATATTAGACTAAGCAAACTACAAACCCCATGTAATTGATATTGTTAAAGTTTAGCCCTTTCTCCCACACAATGCACATGCCTCTGAGCAAGGTGCAACATAATCTTCTATAGTTGTGCACAAACAATTGTGCCAACAAAAATTAATATATACATATATATGGAAAAGCACAGTGTAAGCTTCCTTAGAATCTAATTTCCCTGGTCCATTGCAACTTTAAGAAGAATATGAAAAAATATACTAAACTAGTAACTGTAAAACTAAACACTACAATAAAAAATTCAGGAATTGTGAACTACTAATATATAATTTAGTTTTATCCACCCAAAAAAAATACATATATAATTTAGTTTCAAATGCAGGGGAGATATTGCTTTACTTCATACCTGTAATAAAGTCTGCAAAGCCATTTTCTTATGGATTTTGGTTTCTGGTGGATGAGGGCCGGCTGGAATTTCCCACCTTTTATCATTATCTCTGCACACTCCCCAGTGAACAACAATATCTCCAGGTAGATCAGTTTCCAAACAAACAATATTCTTATCTTTCTCAGGGCTTTTTGTAACAAAAACAGTCACAAAGTTTTCAGCCGTAGTTTCTTTTAAGATGGATTGTTCTTCATAGAATCCTTCAAGACTCCAATTTTGCCGCTTGGGTTCCATTTGTTTACTGATGTCATCTTGATCCTTAGGTTGAGATATTTCTGGTTTGAGATGCATTGTCGATATTTTGCCAAGAGCTCCTGGAATTCATGAAAAATGCTGGTGTTATTGGTCTGTCATTTATAAAACTTAAATGATGGAATTCAGTTTCCTTAATAGATACGAAAAAGTTCAGTGTCCATGAACAGCACAAAACTCTATCTATCCCAAATCTTAGACATGGGTCCAGCAGAGCCAAATCCCCTACCCATCACTTTCCCTGCCATTCCTCCTTGGGACCCCATACATGGGCAGAGAAAGCCATCAGGTATTTAGTAAAATGAAGGGTATTTTAAAAATACTGTGCATATAATTTTTTTCCCTGGCTTCACCTGATCGAGTCACGGAGTCATGAACTCACGGTAGCTCACTCATGTTCAAAAACATCACTCATTTTTATCCCACCATTTCTTTAAGTGGATGACTCTTAGTCATGAAAGTTTAATTGTAAGATTATTAAAGGGTTACCCAGTGAATAAGGCTCCCGCCACTGCGAGGACTGGGAGGGTCATAATGAAGCCAGCCTTACCACCACTTCACGGAGAGGCAGTTTCCCGACTCGACTCTGCGACGCAATGGAGCAACCTTTCCATTGCTCCGACCTCCACCCTCTTAATTGTAAGATTTTTCTCAAATATAAATACTTCACAGGATAAGATTGGACATTAAAGATCCTTCCAAAGGCTTTGGAACACCAAAGCAAGGACCAGATGATTGATCAACAAATTGATGAGAAAAGGAATTGCCAACTTAGAATTGACCAAATCACTGTATATCATCCACAATACCTGGCCACGAACCAAAGCCTTTTTTGGTGCCTATAATATTGCAATCTTCATGAAGGTAGTCCATGAGGGGCACTTTGAAATCTCTCCCTCTGTGCTGACACCAAGCTCCAGTTTCCTCATCCTTCACACCAAAATCCAAATGCAAAACATGAATATAAAATATTGTCACAATGGGTTCCAAAATGTGCAAGTACACATGCCCACAGCAAATTGGGGAAAGTTGGAACCTTTAGGACAAAATTTATAGCTGCAATTGAATTCTGGGCGTTAAAATCGATCTGCACTTCATGGAATGTCTTTCCCTCTGAATTTGATGACAATTTCTTCAAAGGTGTCTCTATTGCATAGTCCTAAAAACACCAAAACGAAAACGAATGTTCATATTCACATATTACATGGAGACTCAACCAACCAATATCTAAATCGAATAGTACCATAGATGAATACCTTAATGGGAACAGAGCCAGGGGGTCTCATTTCAGGTGGGGGTTGATCCCATTCACTGAAAAAAGAAGAAGATCGATAGGGGGGGGGACCCAAAAGAGATTATATTATTAGTAAATAAATAAATTAAAAAAAAAAATTATAAGTTACACGAATGTTCATCTACAAACATAAAACGGAATAATTAGATTAAAAGACCAAAAGTAGAGATTCGAAGAACATAAGAGTGGAGCAAACCAAACCTGCCGACTTCATCAATATAATTTACACCCCAATGCAAAACCCATTTCCCAGGAAGATTGCATCCTACTGTAAGCCGCCAATTCTCTTCATCATTCCCCTGCTCCAACCTCACAGAAACCTTTCCTTCCACCTACCCATGGCAAGCCAAGTGATCATGCTACAGTCCCTTTCTTCCAGAACAAAAAAAAAAATCATTTTAAGAAGAAGAAAGTACCGTTTGAGTTCGTTTCAAAGTGAAAGTCTCCTGAAACAAGACCTCGGAAGCTTCAGAAGTTTCCGTGGTAGTTGTAACAGTAGAAGTAGCTCTAATCGCAGGAACAGAGGAGAGTGGTTTGAAGTTGCAGAAGCTCCCAGCATTGAAGGCTAGCTTAATAGGAGAGTAATTAAAATAGGATGATAGCTTAGCTTTCTTTGATTCGGAACGAAATCTCAGTCCATCCCTGAAACATTGATTGAAAAGAGGCTCTACCCTAAGAGTAATCATATTCGATCAAGCTCAACTCAACTCACACAAGCATTGAAACAGATAGATTCGTTGCAGAAAATATATTACCTCTCTTATGATCTTCACACAAAGAGAGGGAAATAAACAGTGTACGTGGGTGGATAATCTTTTATTGCGTGGCGGATATTCAGGTGATCCTTTTAGTAGATTAAAAGCGTCAATGGTAAAGTAGTAAAGGAGAAAGCGAAAACTTTGCGTACGTTTCGGAGAAGCTTTTACATTTATCTTATCCATGATCATCATCATCCACACGGCTTAGCTTCTTCATCCATTCGAACTCCGCCCACTTCCGTGTTGAAGTCGTTCAATCCAACTGTCTGTGTTTTGGAATGTTAGGCGGTTTCAAGAATCAGAGAATCGGATTGGGAATCGGTGGTCTTCGATCTTGATTTCTGACGAGTTTGATTCTCTTAATTCTTGGATAAAATCGTTGGATTGTGAATATTCCTTAACAATCTGATTCTAGAGCTTTATATTGATTTGAGACGATTTTTATCTGATTTGAATCGGATTCGATACTGATCCTGATTTCCAACGAGTCGTAAGAGGATTGAAAGAGATTTGCTCAAGTCGCTCGCCTAACCCAGCAATAATGGTTTTAATTCAAATGATATATACCAATTAATCTTATCTTGATTCAATCAATCCATTTCACAAAAAAACTATTCATTCAATCCAAGTATATCACTTCCTCTTTTTCTTGGGAATGATCCCTCCATTCAAGGGGATTGCTGTCATTTTCGTATCCCAATTCTATCTTTGTGTTTTGGTCACCAATTCTAGTTCAGTAGAATATTCACCATTGAAACAAATTTTGTTTTTTCTAGTAATTAGAAACTTCATTCAGATAGAACATATGATAAACATAAGGTTTGAATGCATATTTTGTTTTTCCTCGTAATTAGAAACTTTTTTTTTTTTCCTAGGTTACCAATTCTAGTTCAGTAAAATATTCAACATTGAAACAAAATTTGTTTTTTGTAGTAATTAGAAACTTCATTCAGACAGAAGGTATGATATACACAAGGTTTGAATACATATTACTCAGAATTAAGGAATGAAAATTAATTGTACTATCTCACATACTATTGACAGGGTCATCCTTACTAGAGAACGAGTGAAACAAACTACTTTTGGATAAAACGTTGCAAACATAATTTACATCAAAGGATAAAAGTCTCATTATCAAATAAATAATAAAACCCCATTTTTTATGACGCATGCCGAACAAACAACTATTTTCTTACAAACCTAATTTTATGGCAGACAAATTGTTGGCACGTTAGTAGAAAGAAATGCAATGTCATAGTATTCAACATTGGGTTCATACAATACGCAATCAACATTTTTTTGGATGTTTTGGAATGGGTAACGAGAGCAGTGGGAGGGTATTATTGACTTTGTACATTATAAGATAGAGTAATAATGACTATAGATATGTGTATTTTTCCTTTATCCACAGTCAAGGCAAATTTTTTCTCCTATTTTTACCATAGATATGCAAATGATTTTGTACCCTTTTCCCCACAAAATAAAATAAAATAAAATAAAAAATTTGCTTTTGATGAGCATCTCAACAAGAGGTGGCCATAAAGGTACCTCAACAACATGGGTGGAAATTTTGTGAAAAGACATATCTATTCACATTTCAAGTTTCAACTCAAAAGGAACTAATCATACAACTTAAAATGCATTTGTGAATACTTGGATCACTAACGAATGCATTGACATACACAAAGAAGTAAATGATTGAATTCCGGGCTAGAATTTGTACGAGGGCATTTAAGATCATCCCTTACATTATCAATAATGGGAATGGCTGAAGCACTATTCCACGTAGCACAAACAGCCAATCTAATGGGCTATTTGACCATCGGATGTTGGGTGGCTGGACCTAATAGATTTCCAAAGGTTGATTTGTTAAATCATCCTTCATGTGGCTAATTAGGTGACCAATCTATTGAGGTATGCATCAATGGGTAAAAATACTGCAATAAATTTTATCTGACAATAATAGCAAAAAAAAAAAAAAAAATCTGAAAAATCTTGAAGTTCCCCTGATATAAAAGGAGGGTCAGAAGGGCTTCACTAAATACTCAGGAAATATGTCAAATAAAAGGTATCGAATCTCACCTCATGTGAGGGATGAGGTGTAAAGGTGTCAATCGATTGGTTCGGCTCAATTTTGATTGGATTAAATCAGTTTTAGTCTAGAAATGAGGAAAATCAAAACTAATCCGTCAAGGAACTTCGATTTTTTATCTGTTTTGCTTTTGATTCAATTTGATTTTGATTTATTTTGATTTTTCAATATCGAGTTAATATCGATTTAGATTGGTAATATATTAGACTTGAATCATAATGAATTCTTACATTCATAATTTGTAGTGATAAAAGATTTGACAAAAGCACTTCAAATTTATGACAAATCATAATTTATCGTTGTAAGGGAAAGATAACTAATATTGAATTTATAAAATGAATCCTACTATCCAATTATTCATTTAATCATCTAACTAATTTTGTAGAATGAACAAGAAAATCAATGGATTCTACAAGAAAATCAATGGAAGCATTATTACAATTTACAAATTTCCTTATTCATAATTAGGTTTTGATACCACTATTGGGATGGGTTAGGTTGGGTTTTGTAGTCATAAAGGTTGATTTGTTAATACGCAAGTCTTTGGGAGAGTGGGACGTGTGAAAATCGTCTGTGGCCACAAACCGCTACATTGGTACAATGAGCATCCGGCGATAAGGAACCCCTTGAATCACGTATTTAGATGCTCTTAACCGTCTGATGCTCACTACGACTTAACCGCGCAACAGCAGTGGATGTGACTGGAGTGGGATTGAAAGAGCATCTTTTCCGCATATACAGACTTGTTCGGTTAACGAAATAGTGACAGTTGGCAGCCGTCACTCACGCTCCCGTGTCTCGTCTCTCGCCTATCGAGTCGTCCACGGCGTGGCCCTACTTAGCGCGGCATGTCGGGCAAACTACATACTCAAAGCCAAAGGGTTCGATCAATGCCTTCAAAGTTGAGACCCTGGCAGGCAAGGCACCGCGCGCACCGCAACACACATCACTGGAAGAAGCTGCCTAGGAAAGCGTGTCCAGGCCAAAAGTGATGTTAACAATGATCCAAAGAAAGTGGGGTTCCCAAATGCCAACTCCTAGTCCCCACCCCCGTAACAAGGATAAAAAAGAGATCAAGGTGAGATGAGATTAGCAAGGAAAGGAATATAGAGAGGAATAGGAAGCTTCAAGGTAAGGGGTAAATAAAGGTGATGATGCTCCCCTTAGCTTTATTGAACTTGTGGCCAGTGCTTTTGACAAAAAAGGATGAGAAGAGAGGGAGGCCGGGTTCTCGTTGGGGAGCAGAATCATATTCTCTTGCGGTGTGCCACTGTGCCTGGTCATTTACTGTTTATTGGCTTCTTCAAGCTTCCATTATCTTCTTCGTACGTTGACATCTCATGTACTCTATATATCTTAATGGAGATCATATGCCACATATAAGAGATGCTCTTTAATTTATGTGTGAGATGATGTGTGACTTTGAAGTTTTCATCTCCTGTTCCAATTTCAAATTGGGAATCTTAGTTAGGAAGCCATATCTGCTTACCCTGAAAGTTAAATATTCATGGATAGAGATTCTCACATCCATTTTAGTTGAACCATTGAAATTATTTAAGGGGAGAGAGAGAGAGAAACATAAATGGGAAAAGCAATGCAAAGGTGACAAAAAAGTTCATTATTTTTAACTCACATCTTTCTATTCCTTTTTAGTGCTTTGATTTTGATATTAGGCAAAGGCTTTTGACTGAGCTACGACTCCCCTAGCTTCCCTAGCCTCAATTTAAGGGGATAATTGTTCATCTTAGTTGATGAAATAGAGCCAAGATTTAGAACATTGACCATGGGATTAGACAAGAAGGGAAAATTGTAATCTCCATTTCAAAGGGAATTACTAATTAAGTAGAAATGTTGGATCTGAACAATACCTGTGGATAGATAACTCAAGGAGGATGACGAAGGAACATGGGTGGTTTTGATGCAATATTGGAAGATTCAATCCAAAATCTTAAAGCATTTGATGAAGAGAACTCCTTAAGTATAAGAAAGCTCCAAGGACCTAAACAAATTGATGTAGGGTCATAGATCTATAAATCCTAACATCTTAACACTCCTCCCTCACACATAGCATCATCATATGTGACATTACTTATGAACAAACGAACTTAGATAAGACAACAAATAAACTTTAAATACCATATTAGAAGGTTTAATGTAATATCATTAAGGTAGAGAGATCTCCACAGATGAATGAAGACAATAAAGACCTGAATAAAAACTCCCAATGTCTCAATACATCAACCCCAAATTTAAAAAAAGAATAAAATAAATTTCTTATTGTTAAGTTTGTTTTGAATTCTTGACCCTTTTTTAAGATTGACCCGATCCGACATATTTTGGTGGTGACCCGAATGGAAAATTTTATGAGATCTGTGATGGAAGCAGAGGGTCCCGATGGGTCGACCCGCAATTTGGAGTATATATAATATATTGTTACTTGTTGAGAAAGTCATTGTATTCCAGGGTTTTCACGCAGCTAGGGTTTCAGGGTGAGTTTTTCCTCGCCGTTGCTAAGGTGTATTTCTCTCTTGCATAGTGAATCATCTTCTTCTTTGCCCGAGGACGTAACACACCACCCTGGCGTGTGAACCTCGTTAAATCTCCGTATCGTATGAATCTATTGTCTCTTTGTTATTCGTGTTTCTTGGTGTTTGATCTTACACTTATCCATAATTTTACATCAAAAAAGAACATTGGTAATCAAAACAAAGAAGAATAAATAGGTGATATTGGAGAACTTAAAATCAAACTTTCAATAGCCCAATGAAAGATGAAATAGAGACAATCGAGGATGGGATAATGATTAAGAGATATAACTATTAGAGGACTAGTTTGTTTGGACTCGTTGGAAGAAGGGATGCAAAAAATAAATTCCCGGATATAAGGAAGAGATAGGATTAGAATCAAAATATTAAAAAAAAAAGAGAGAGAGAGAGAGAGAGAGAGAGAGAGAAATAAAGAATCTTATTAGGCAGAAATTCGAATAACACTAAACTATTTCGACAAAAAGGCTTGACAAGGGAAGGAGGTGAATACTCAGAAGACAAAGATCTACTTTGTCTTGATTACAATTTGTTTATACAATCCTTTCATGTGACTCGAATTAGACATTTGCTAATGAATTAGTTTGAATTGAGAGGGAAAAAAAACAGTGTGAAAGAGAAAGAAGGAAATTAGACTTATGAAGTGGGGGAGGGGGGAAGTGATCCCTTATGACACTGCCTTCCCTTCTTTTGAGGTGAATGGAAAGGGCTCAGGTAAACATGTGCATGTGGAAATTGACCCAACTCAGTGGGAAAAAAAAACCAGCTAAAATTTGGCCAGCTTGGAGGGAGGTCCAGGTTAAGGTGGGCCATAAAATATGGGTTGGTCTGATTGATTTGACCTTAGCCTTTCCCTGGACACCAGAGGGCAGAGAGAGAGAGAGAGAGATGGGAAAAGGAAAGAAATCGCATTCTTATTTCGAATTCTTTTCTTTCCTTTTCCCATGCAAAGTGCAAACGCAACTAAACTTCGCGAGAAGGAATGGAATCTAATCTCCTCCCACAGCTCCACACAATCAACCACTCCAGAAAAAACATTCTCCCAACAAAAATCGACGTTTCTCTTCTAAAAAGGAAACAAAATTGAAATAAAATAAATAAAAGGCAAAAGAAGCGTAACTTCCGCCACCTCACTGATCCCTCTCCCGTCCCTTCTCCCTCCAAACCTTTTTTCCATCCCCTCCCGCTGAACTAACGTTTCACACCGGGAAAAGCGATTTTCCGACGAAGATGAAGCGAAGATGACTACAACACCGACCGTACAGCCTCAAGAGACGATACGGAAGCTAGTAGTTGAAGTAGTCGACGCTCGTGATCTGCTCCCCAAAGACGGCCAAGGCAGCTCCAGCCCTTACGTCATTGCAGATTTTGACGGGCAGAGGAAGCGAACTTCAACCAAATTCAGAGACCTGAATCCATTATGGATGGAGAAGCTCGAGTTCATCGTCACCGATCCCAAGACTATGGATGCGGAAGAGCTAGAAATCGATGTCTTCAACGACAAGAAGATGGGGAGTGGCGGTGGAAGCTCCCGCAAGAACCACTTTCTCGGTCGAGTTAAGCTCTCTGGGACTCAGTTCGTCAAGAAAGGGGATGAAGGTCTGATATACTTTCCTTTGGAGAAGAAGAGCGTCTTCAGTTGGATCAGAGGCGAAATCGGGTTGAGAATTTACTATTACGATGAGCTGGTTGAAGAACAGAAACCAGACGCACCACCACCGCAGGAGAAGGAGGCGGGGACGCCAGCAGTGGAATCCAAGAAGTCGCCGGTGATGATCGTGCAGGAGGAGGATAGATACTCGCCGGAGATTCCATTGCATTCAGAAACGGCTCACGAAATGGAAGAATCACCGCCGATCGTCGTAGTTGAGGAATCGCCTCCTCCACCGACCGTGCAACATGAGCACCGCCAACACATACAAGTGAACGAGTCATTCCCGCCGGCCGGACCACCACAAATGGAACCATCACATTTCCCGCCGGAAGTACGGAAGATGCAGACCAGTGGGGTAGGGAGTACGGAGCGAGTTACCACAGAACGGGTTAGGGTTCTGAGGAGATCAAACGGGAATTACTCACCGAAGGTGATCACCGGCAAGTTCACTGGCGAAAATGAGCGGATTTCAACATACGATCTGGTTGAGCCAATGCAGTACCTGTTTGTCCGAATCGTGAAGGCTCGTGGCCTTTCAGCGAACGAAGCTCCTTACGTGGTGATTCGCAGTGGTAGCCAGACTCTCAGATCGAAACCTGCAATTCACAGACCCGGCGAACCTTCTGGGAATCCTGAGTGGCAACATGTCTTAGCTCTTTGCTATAATAGGCCAGAAGCTGCGAGTTCGACGTTGGAGATCTTGGTCCGGGAGGGAGCGTCTGAAGCCTTTCTCGGTGGCATTTGTTTCGACTTATCCGATGTTCCGGTGAGGGATCCACCGGACAGTCCTTTGGCTCCGCAATGGTACCATCTAGAAGGTGGCGGCGACGATCAGAATTCCGGCAGGGTCTCCGGCGACATCCAGGTATCGGTCTGGATCGGCACTCAGGCCGACGACGCGTTCCCCGAATCATGGAGCTCGGACTTTCCGTACGTGAGCCACACTCGCTCGAAAGTATACCAGTCGCCGAAGTTATGGTACCTAAGGGTTACAGTCATCGAAGCTCAAGACCTGCACTTCTCTTCACAACCTCATCCCCCGGTAACAACTCCAGAAGTAAGGATGAAAGCACAGTTAGGGTTTCAGTCCATACGAACTCGACGCGCCTGCAGTAATCACGGCTCATCCTTCTTCTGGAACGAAGACTTCGTATTCGTTGCAGGTGAGCCCTTGGAAGACCAATTGATCATACTAGTGGAGGACCGGACAAGCAAAGAGGCCGTGCTTCTCGGGCACGTCGTTGTGGCGCTGAGTTCCATCGAACAGCGTGTAGACGAGCGTCCTGTGGCTTCCAAGTGGTTGGTGTTGGAAGGTGGCGGAGGTGGAGGTGGAGGTGGAGGTGGAGGTGGGTCCTATTGCGGCCGGATTCATCTGCGCCTTTGCTTGGAAGGTGGTTATCACGTGCTCGACGAAGCGGCGCACCTGAGTAGCGATTTCCGTCCGACGGCGAAACAACTGTGGAAGCCGGCGATCGGTATTCTAGAACTGGGGATTCTCGGGGCCCGTGGGTTGCTTCCGATGAAGACAAAAAATGGGGGCAAAGGCGCTACAGATGCTTACTGTGTGGCCAAGTATGGGAAAAAGTGGGTTCGGACCAGGACCGTCATGGACAGTTTCGATCCCCGGTGGAACGAACAGTACACGTGGCAGGTCTACGATCCCTGCACGGTGCTGACCATTGGAGTGTTTGACAACTGGCGTATGTTCCCTGACGCAGAGGAGAAGCCCGACTACCGTATCGGCAAGGTACGCATACGCGTATCGACATTGGAGAGCAACAAGGTTTATACCAACTCGTATCCCTTACTGGTGCTTCTGAGATCGGGGTTGAAGAAGATGGGCGAGATAGAGGTTGCGGTGAGGTTCGCTTGTCCCTCCCTGCTACCTGACACTTGTGCGATTTATGGGCAACCATTGCTCCCTCGAATGCACTATCTCCGGCCGCTCGGGGTGGCTCAGCAGGAAGCTCTACGTGGGGCTGCCATAAAGATGGTGGCGTTGTGGCTTGCACGGTCCGAACCACCACTAGGTACAGAGGTTGTACGGTACATGCTCGATGCGGACTCACACACGTGGAGTATGAGGAAAAGCAAGGCGAATTGGTTCAGGATCATGGCGGTGCTGGGATGGGCCGTAGGATTGGCGAGATGGGTGGATGACATCCGGCGGTGGAGGAACTCTGTCACTACGGTGCTAGTGCACGTGCTGTACTTGGTACTGGTGTGGTTCCCAGAACTGATTGTTCCGACGGGATTCTTGTACGTGTTCCTGGTGGGGGTCTGGTACTACCGGTTCCGGCCGAAGATTCCGGCTGGGATGGATATTCGGCTCTCGCAGGCCGAAACGGTCGACCCGGATGAGCTGGACGAGGAATTGGACACGATGCCGAGTTCAAAGCCAGCAGATATCATACGAGTTCGATATGATCGGCTAAGGACGTTGGCAGCGAGGATACAGACAGTGTTGGGGGACTTTGCGACGCAGGGGGAGAGATTGCAGGCGTTGGTGAGCTGGCGGGACCCAAGGGCCACGCGGCTTTTCATTGGGGTTTGCTTGCTAGTGGCCATGGTGATGTACATGGTCCCACACAAGATGGTGGCAGTAGCTCTTGGTTTCTATTACTTAAGGCACCCTATGTTTAGAGAGCCGATGCCGCCGGCGAGTTTGAACTTTTTCCGGCGGCTTCCAAGCTTGTCCGATCGATTGATTTAGATTACGAGGTACAGGTAGAGGTAGAGGTAGACAGGTAGAGCAGGGGTGTGCGTAATTTCGTTGATTTACCGTTGTGGATACTTTGATAATAACATCATAAACTCTTGAGGAAAGAGTGAAGGGTATGAAGATTGAAAACACGAAGAGAGGGGGGATTTGGAGGTACTGACCTGTTCTTTATTTCCATTTTTATATGTTCTTGTTTCGCTTTTTATAAGCTTCCATCTTTTGTTCTCCCTCTCTATCAATGGAATTGAATTGATTGACAATTGGGTCAGGAAAAAGTTTAGAACACCACGAGATGGGCAGGGCAGGTAGGCCGTAGGCCAACATGTGAAGGGCTTTTTTCATGTGGAATCTGGAAAGTTGGAGCCAAACTCAACATATTTGGCCTAGTGACAGGTAAAGCTTGGAAAAATGGTCTAGAAGTCAACATTTTGAGAAAAATTGGTCCGTCCATAGAAAAGAACAAAGGTACAATGTCTAATTAATAATAAATGCCAGTAGACATGGAGTCCAACTGGTTTGATTGATTTGCCATCGTCTCTCTCACGGACAAATTTGTTTCAATTGGTTGGGATTTGGCGGGAAGGTTAACTTTACACTAACAAAGGCAGTATCCAATCTGGTTTTAGATTTCATCCTCTTATTTAAAACCGGACTGCAGGCTGCGAGGGTGTGGAGAATGCCCTTTCATCTATCTTGGTCGAATGTGACATATAAAAGATTGATGACACCAATATCATACCCTACACCATTGGAGAATGGTTTATCATATAGAAGGTGTTTTATCATAAGTGGGAGAGGTTTTGTGCAAGGTTGCAACTAAGCATACAACCGTCAGGTAGGGGTTATTGGTGCATCATAGACCTTCATCCCCCCAACCAATGGGTAATGTTCATGGTCGTGCTGGCCATACACAACCTACGATCAATTGAGATATCCTTTTACTTTGTTGTGGTAAAATAGAACTCTACGCGGACATACCCCCTACCCCCATGCTCAACTCAATAAAATCGGCTCTTATGCTGTGCACTCGTGGCGGCAGCATAGATCCGAGCCCAGAAATGCCTCATCATGAAATTAAAACACACAGATATAAACTTCAAAGCGCTCTAGACCGTTGGATCTGCGCTGCCACCTCTTCTACTTCCCCAACTCAATGGGTGGTGCAATGACCACCTCACCCCATGATTAATGCACGGAACCACAATCCACAATGTCATTGGCCATGTGCTTGCACAGGAACCATGGGACTCTTCCCATTTTATATCATAGAAGCAAATTCTGCACCACACTTCTATTCTTAGCACTTTTGGCCAATAATGGCCAAAAAGGAATTCCTTGCCCGCTGTTACTAAATCTTCACTTAATTTACTTCCCTCAGAATTCACATATTTATTCGGTTCTTCCTTCTTTCCCCCGATTTTCATTTCTCCTCGTAAAAGAAAATGAAAGAGACAAAGTTCACTCACATCTTCGCCTTATAACAAGGTTTTCAAGAACCGTAGAGGATGGAAGGATGGATCTCTTCTTCAAATCTTAGATGTTTGAAATTTTTCTCCCAAATCTTAAAAGTTTCGTCAAAACCCATTCTGGATCCCAATGTAAGGATTCATAGGCCGGTCCCACATTAAATCCTAGATCTGCACCCCACCAGCACACGTTCCTGCCTCGAAAGAAAAGAATTGGATTGGTATATTAAATACAAGGAGAACAAAGAACAAGATTAAAAAGGAACTACTTGACCTAAGGTGGAAAAATATACCCTTAGTTTCCATTAAACTAATAGTAGAATCTTCCCCTGCTTGATACAATTACCATCTCCAAAAGAATGCCATATATGTAGATAAGCACAAGACATATTTTTCAAACAAGCCTGAAGATAATGTTCTTTCACCTTGGAAGGAACAAGTTTGTGGCAAACTTCTCCCTTGTGTTGCCATGATCAATACGTACTCATAAATTAACAAGTTTGTGGTCACTCACATCCTCGCTAGTCTTCCTTGGATTAGTTGAGATGCATATAAGTTGATCTGGACACATTGGTTAACAAAAAAGAAAAGTTAATCCGACTCAAATAAAGATTGTAATAGAAAGTCTCCTTGGTGGGATCCTGCATGTATATGGTGGATCCAACCCCATATTCATGTGAGTATATTGCCCATGTATCATTATCCTTGTTAGATCTAAAGAGTTAAAATTATATTGCTGTATTTTCCAGTTTATTCATCAAACAAGTCTACCCAGAAACCTTTTTTTTTTTCTCTTTAAGACTTTAGGCATCACATTACTACATTAGCATGTTCATTTTTTTTTTTTTCCTGTAAGAAAATTAGCACATTCATGAATGGATGAGCTTATCACATTTGCTTGCATTTAGTTATGACTTTTAATATGTAAGAATTATGAGGATTTCTTGTCAAACAGATACTCTTGACAGAGTTAATATTTTAACTCCACTACAATGATGGTTGTTAGAGGATTATTTGTAGTCAAAGCATTCAGGCAATGGTGGTCTCTCCCTAGGCAAGGAATTACCTAGATGATATTGAAGTAATAAAAAAATGTTTATTGGATTAAAACCTCCTGTAGAATTTGGACCATGTAAAGATTACAGGTAGGTTCATGGTTCACAATGATTGGGTCCCAAACATGATAGAAGGAGATTAGGGTGAGTATTCTTTAAGATGATATCTCTTTAGCTTCTTATTTCCAGAGAACCTGATCCTTACTCTAATTCTCTTGAAATCTCATTCCATGATTTCCAATACCTGCTAGGGAAAGCTTCCTTCAAGTAATTGTAAGAACTTCATTTGCCTGATGCAGAAGAAAATTTACAGAGAAGATAACTGATCTGTGTTGTCAAAAAAGCTAGTAATTGTAACTGTCATTATTCAACCCATTCCCAATACACCACACAAACCCAGTTAAGAGAGTTTCAATTCCCTTCCCAATTCTTCCAGGTAAGGTTGTTTTCCAGAATCCAGAGTCCGAATTTAACTTGCCCAAAAAACTGTTTTATTTTCAAAAATATCCACAGAATAGAAGAAGAGAACTAAACCCAGCAATTCCCAATTGCGCATCCTCAACTATAAATAACCATTTTCCTCATCTTACGTGAGAGCTTTCCAAGCTGGATTTCTTCCCTCAATTAGTAATTTATTACTAATTTAGGGCAGTTAGATCGATTTGAGCCGTTGAAGAGGGATAGAGTTGAGGTTTAAAGTAAATCATAAAGAAAATTGAGAAGATAAACACATCACAGATACCAGATCGTTCGCTGGAGAGCTTATCGTCGTCATGGGTTCATCAGATTTCACGCTCAAACCTGCTGGCATAGGTTGTATTTCATTTTTTATTGTCAGAGGAGGGTTTGGGACGTTGGATCTAAACAGTTATAAAAAGGCTTAAATCTTTCAGAGGCGAACTGTGTCAATTTGGGATCCCAGGTTTGCTCCATTACGATGAATCTACTTCTCCAGCTGATGAAATCTTGAATTCTTGTGTCACGATCATGAACTTCATTTCTCTCTAATATCTCTAATTTTTTCCTATTTTAGGAGATTTTCAGCCGAAGAGAGACCCCAGAAGACTCAAATGGGGGATTCGGAGACAGAAAATGGAACTTCAAAAGAGATTGAAAAGAAAGAAAACAAAGTACAAAAAGAAGAGAAAACCAAGGAAGAAGAAGAAGAAGAAGAAGAAGAAGGAGGACAAAGAAAGTAGTAGCAGTGGCAAGGACAAGGAGAAGAAGAAAAACAACCCTGATCAGGATAAGAAGAATCCAGAAAATCTAGAGCAAAAACAGGGAAAGATAGATGTCAAGAAGCAAGAATTGGCTGCAAAGAGAGAACAGATCTCCAAACAGATTAGAGAAGATGATCAAAACACAATGATAGTTAGGGTGCATCATGCTTGGAGGTTTGATAGGGATTTTATATAAGAGAGATTCTTTTCATGCTTTCTTGATCGTGTGAAATGCTTTTGAGGCTTTTTTTTTTTTTGAGGGTGTGTTAAAGTTCTGTTTGTTGTATATATTGGCAAATATGGTCCCATCTATAGAGTATCAGTGGATGGAACCCACTTAATTGTTCCATGTGGATTTGATGACATGGCAATTTGACTATTGAGTGTACATAGAATGACCTGAAATTTGGATGGTCACTTGTCAAATTTTATGATTAAGTTCAATCGTATAACCATTATTTATTGTCATGCATCTTTTGATGATCTTAGATTTTTGAAATTTTTGATTTGCCACTTGATCAATTTTAAGAGTTTGAAAACTTGACATAAAAGAGTGGGATGAAGTTTTTTATCCGGAAGCAAGCCCAGTGCCACCGCATAAGGGACACAAAATGATCACCACCATGCCCCTCCTGGGGCATGCACCCCTATGCCCGGACATAGGGCTTTTCTTGGACAGAAAAAACTTGTCTTGTGAAAATAGAATCTTTGGGTCTACTTCTATAAAATTTCAATACATACCAAACATTCTATGTGGTTGTGCCACCCATAAACACCATGTGGACATGTTTGTCCATTAAAACTGCATTGACCTAAATATTTTATTCACAAACATGTAGCTCCGAATCATTTACATGTGTTATTAATATGTTTTATTGGCATTCATCACCACCCCCCCCCACCCCCACCCCCAAAAAAAAAAAATTCTCTAAACAACCTGTTTAGAAAGGAATTTGTAAATGAGGCCTTAAATATATGACATGGTGGTTTAGGTCGTGTTTTTCAAATATGTGGATTTGTTAACCTCAAGGTCCAGACTCAATGTAAAGTTTAAACCAAATTAGAATTTACGAAATGGTAAAATATTTGAGAAATCTAAAACTATGTCTAATGCATAGTAGTAGTTTGGGTCATTAATGCACGCAAAAAAAAAAAAAAAAAAAGTCAAGGTAGCCATTAATATGCATAGATATACATAGAAATGCATGTCAATACATGATGGATTTTGTGTCTTTTATCACCAAACCGTTGGGTTTGTTCAACGGTCTAATTGCAAAAGATGCAAACACACTAAGGAGAAGAGTTGGATCATATAAAAGGGGAAAGTGGTGTTTCCCAATATGTAGCTATGTTTAACCTCAATGTCCCAAACTCAATGTACAGTTTAAACCCAATCAGAATTTGCCAAGTGGTAAAATAGGGTTTTGAGAACTCTAATATTATGTATAATGCATAGTAGTAATCTGGGTAACAAAAAAAAAAAGTCAGGGTAACCATTAGTGTGCATGTATATACATAGAGATGCATGCCAATACATGATGGATATGATGTCTCTTATCACTAGACGGATGGGTTTGTTCAACGATCTGATTGGAGAAGATGCAAAGACACTAAGGAGTAGAGTTGAATACTATAAAAGGGGAAAGTCGTCTACCATGACGTCTAGTGATGATCCAAGATATGAGAAGCTAATGTTGAGAGAGAGAGAGAGAGAGAGAGAGAGAGAGAGAGATTTTGATAGAAACTTAGAAAAACTCAACCTTATAAACTCGTTTATAAAATGAGAAAACCCAAGACCATAACAACCCATGTTAATTCTTTTTGAAATCAATGTAGGATCAACCTCCCATATCACTAATATAAGATTGTAACAGATTTTGGCACATTCAAGTGAGGATTTTAAAAATTTTTAGGAGCTGACCCTATCTACATTCTTTAAAATGTAGGGACTACCCAAGAAATTTTGGTTTTTAAGTTCGGATCAAGTTTCCCTAAAGCCAGTGTACGGAAATCCATTCACTGTGGCCCATCTTAGACCACTCGCGGGGTGTGAGATGGGGTCTCCCGAGTCTCAACCCTTCAATCGTACCATGATGTTCACCGCAGGGTGAAGGAAAACTTCTCCCTTTAAATATTTTTTTGTGAACGTAAATAAATAGAAGAAATCTATTAATAAATTAACATCCCGGGTCGTCCGCTAGTGATCAGCTTATTGTGGTCATGGGTTTATCAGATTTCACGCTCCAACCTGCTCTTATCGCCATTAATTATCCTTTAAACACAGTTATATAAAGGCTTACTATGTCTTCCAAAGGCAAACATCCATTAATTCTCTACACAAAGCATCAACCAGGTTTGTTTCATTTCAATGATTCTACTGTTCATGTTGAGAAAACCTATAATTCTTTGTCTCATGATCATGAACTGCTTCTATCTAATACATCTCTCGTGTTTTCCTTATTAGGAGATAGTTTGAGATAATTAAGTACAGTACTTTCAATGGGGGAAACAAAGCCAGAAAATGATGGTTCAAGCAAGGTGGAAAAGAAAGAAAAGCATGAGGATGAAAAGAAGAAGAACAAGGAGGAGTTGGGTGAAGAGAAAACCAAAGACAAAGACAAGAAGAAGAAGAAGGACAAGGATGGTAAGGATCAGGAGGACAAAGAAAGTAGTGGTACAGGCAAGGACAAGGAGAAGAAGAAGAAGAACCCTGAAGATAAGAAAGATCCAACAAAGCTAAAGCAAAAACTGGAAAAGATAGAAATCAAGATCCAAGATTTGGTTGCTAAGAAAGAAGAGATCTTGACATTGATTAAAGAAGCTGAACAAAATGCTGGGAACTCAACTGCTGCTGCTCCTGCACCCGCCTCTTGACCTCTTCTTAAGAAAGCAGGTTGATCATGATTGGTGTAATATGTAATTCTCCTTTATCATTTTTCTTTTGTTTATTTGTTCATTGTGGTTGTTCCCATGGCATATCCATATGGGAATCATGAACAATTTTGGTGTATAAATTTGATTTTAGATGTGACTGTCCGTCTGCCGGATGTGGAGATTTACAGGTACTTAGTTTTGGATACCGTCTCCTTAATGACTAGTTTTTAAAGATGAATTTTATCTAAATCCAAATTCATCCAAAAAAAAAATATTGTTTAATTTATGATTTCAATACTAGTTATAATATATTATAGCATGTCAAATTAATAGAGATTTCTTGTACATGTCCATCAGATTCACATGCAAAAGCAACAATAAATGAGTAACTAAGGATTGATTATGGTCTATAATGAAAATTAGTATCAAGTCTATGCAATAAGAATTCTATTTTTTGCTCTACATAGGTATAAAAGGAAAAGAAAGAAAGAAAACTAGCAACAAAAGGGGAAATGGGAAATTAATTACCTCTCAGATCATAAAAATTGATATGAAATAGATAAACAAGTTGTGAGGAATGAAACCTGATCCGAGATCAGATTCAGCCGGTTGGAAAGAGAAGGCGCCGGCACATCTCAGGCCAAACTTTATTCCACACAATTGTTATAATAGTTGCCTTCATCAATGGATGTGTGGGAGGATTAGTGAATCTTCCTAAGCCATAAGCCGTTGTATAAGTACTTGTAAGAGTGTTAAATCTTGAAGGACATTATGTTTAAGAATGTGAATTTGTAACTGAAATCGTTTACCGAAATTGAACCGGTCCATTTACATCGAAACCGCAAAACTGTTTAGTAAATGATGCAGTTATGGTTTCAAGTTTCAGACCGATTAGCTAAATGGGTTGGGTTGGGTTGGGTTGGTTTTAACCGCGAAACCCGTTAGTTTCAAACCGAATTGAAACTGTTTAAATTGAACCGTTTAAATGGTTTAAACCGATCCGATTAATCCATATAACAATTAAGTAAAGCAGAGGCAAAATCAGTATATCACTTCCAAAAATATAACCCTAAGTAAAAGCGATTGGAATGAAATGGATTTGAGACGTCTCGTGTTCCCTACTTCACTTTTCATGGTTTGAACCCCTAGTTTTCTCAATCAGGTTTGTATGATTAATCTATTAGTTACAAAATGACCAAACAACTTTCATTAAATTCTTCCCATCTTCTTTTTTCTTCTTCTCATACTCTAATCTAAGGATATGATGATTCATTCATTTCTTTCATTTTCACGGCTTGAGAATTAGGAACTTGGGTTTATAGGTTTACAAGGGTATGCTCGGGGAGATGAAAAGGATCCTGGGTTATAAATCGAGTGACAATGGAGAATGGCCATCCAAAGAAATAGCACTAGATTATCAAATTAAGACACATCATCATCAATATAGAATCTCTTATTTGTGGTTGCCAATTATTTTTGAATAAGCTTATGATTTCAGTTTAGATATGGTTGCAAGTTATAACAAATCAATTGTGAACCGTTTTACAAACTGTATAGAATAAACCGAAACCTTTTAAAACCGTGAAACCGACATTGTTTAGAAACCGTGAAAACCAAAATCGTTTACTAAACGGTCACGGTTTTAGAAAGTGAAATCGTTTAGTAAATGGTGTGGTTATGGTTTTAGTCAAATAAATGTGAACCGAACCGATCTGTATCATTTAAACCATAATCAAACCGATTAACACCCTTAATTATGTTGTTGTATGCATCAATGTTTATCTTTACTACCACTAATGTCACACACTGATGGCTTGATTGAACTGAGATGTGAAGCATAATGTTTTTATGCTTGATATGCAATGAGGATTTGTACCACAAGATAGAAAGTATTTTAAATAAGAATGTTCGGTACAGAGAAAATTTGTTAATTTGTTGCCAAAGCAAGGGGAATGACACATTACGCATTTTATATGTGCATTAGAGATAAAAGTGATTTGGATATCTTTTGAAAAGTATTTAGTGCCTATTTACGAGCATCATGGAAATACGTAAATGCCGTTCAGTTAAAGAAAGATGATGGAGAACTGCTTCGAACGGGCACTAAATACTTTTCGAGAGATTTGCAAATCATTGATAGGATTAATAAAATCGAGGCTTCAACATTTGGGTTCTAAATCCAAGTGGTTATCTCAAGGCCCTTTGCTCTTTCTCTTGAGAAATGACTTGACCTAACCCATTTGTTAAAATAATTAACCTTTTTACGGCACGTACAAGGTTTCATTATTTTTTATTGGCAATTTGACATGATGTATATCTAAAGAGAAGGCCATCATTTTCCATACAATCTTCAGTAGTGATATGCCTAAAGACTCAATTTCATTTGACCCTCTAATTGGATGGAAGAAAGTTATAGTTTATACCACAGGCAATAAGGAGTGGGAATTTATGATGAACCATAGTTCAATCATAGTGACACATCACCATTAGTCAAGAGATTTTCCAAGCATGTACTAAGGCTATGTTTGGTAGTCAATAGAAAGAAAGAATTTAGAAAAGAACAGAAAAAGAAGAGAAGAATAAAGAAGAAATGGTGAGAAAATAAAAAGAGTATGTATGTTTGGTTACCAAGAGAAGAAAATAAAAGAAAAAAATTCAAAAATTTTTAATTTTAGGAGAGAGATAGACACATAGGAAATCATTGTGTAATCATTCATTTTTTGTCTTATTATGTTTTCATATTTTCTTGTGTTTTTTATAATAACAAAAAATTTGGAGGGAACAAAATAAAATTTCACAATTCCCAAGAGGAATTTTGAATTTGAAAAGATGAATCTTCTCTTAGGTGAAGACATATCAAGTGCAAAGAAAAATTCTTAACCCAATAAAAAAGATCAAAAAAAGTGTACTTTTTTCTTTTCTTTTATTTTCTTCTCTTAGCTACCAAACACAATCTAAGTCTTTCTCGTTACATTATTTTTTCCTTGACCTTTTCTTTTTCTTAACAAAGTTGCATTTGTTAAAAAAAAAAAAAATCTGCAATCACCTTCACTAACCAATCTTTCCTTCTTAAATCGAATCACAAAAAATTCTTCATGATTTATTGGAATAAGATTTTAATTTGCAATTTAGCTTAGTTGTAAACCGTGTGCTTGTTGTAGCTCGACTCAAGATTGGGTCACATCATCATCATGTGTCGAAGTAGCAATAAATTTCATTCATTGAAGTCCGTTCTCTTGTTGAGCCACTCAAGGAAGAATATTTAAGTGTATATCTATTTCTGTCACATGTTAAATTAGATGTTGTTGAAATTTGGTGTATAAAAAGACCTCAAGGACCCTAGTTTACATGCCAAGTTTTCACTCAATCTGTACTTTACACGTAACAAAATAAAACAATAGAAAACTATGAATATGTATACCAAAAATGATGCATAAACATAGAGGTGTCAATTCTTCAGTTTGGTTTGGTTTGATATTAAACCAAACCAAAATCAAAATGTTAAGATAGTTTGGTTTTGATTTGTTTTAGATTAATCTTTTATTGGGTTGGCTTAACAAGTTTGTATTGGAATTTGTATTGGTCTATTATCATGTTGTCACCGATTTTGGTTTTTTATATACATACATTAAAAATAATGGAAAAACATGTTTACTTATAAAGTTTTTCGATTTTTATTTGGGGTTTTGGTCTATCCGATTTGATTTTCTACCGATTTCATGAAAATATTTATTCTAATCTGTTTTGTCAGTCCAACCAATTTTGGTTAGAAATTGACATCCGTACGTGAACATATAAGGATGATTATGCGATAACATGAGATGATAAAAGCTTGAATTAAAGTCAATTTTTATTTATTTATTTATTTTAATAGAAGTACTCTTTGAAGAGTTGTGGGATTTTTGTGAGGTTATTGGCAATTTAAAAATCATCTTTTTCGTTGGTGATTTTGGGATTTTTGTGAGGTTATTGACAATCTAAAATTCATCTTTTTCGCTGGTGATTTTTCATTGCATGGTAAAGAAAAACTTCTTAAGAAAAAAAAAAATTCATCTTCTTCGGTTGCCCACGAAAGAGAGTCTTCATCCACCATGATATGATTTTATAATCGTACATAGTCTTGAGCAGAGGAGTTTCATTATTAACTCTTCGCTCATTATTATCGTAGCTTAAGAAGTTCTATCTTTCATTTAAAAAAAAAATTTTAATAATAATCTTTCTCAATTGCCCATGAAAGAGAGTCTCATCTACCATGATATGATTTATAATTATACGTAATCTTGAACAGCTGAGTTTCATTATTAACTCTTCCCTTGTTATCATCGTAGCTTAAGAATTTCCCTATAATGTTTATCTTTAAAAAAAAAAAAAATCCCTTACAGCGAAACAAACAAAGCCTAAGTGAAATTCGGTCCTATGTCTAAATCACTGGTACGGTAAATCAATCCTAAATGCAACAAGGGTACGGTAGTTTTTTTGTCTTACTGCCACCCGGCAATCAAATGGTGACTCGCAAGTGTAGCTTCGCTACCCAGCACCGCATCCACAGCCTATCATAACAACTAATATATATATCAATAGAAGATTCCAATCCGTGATATCGCACCACAAGATTAAACAAACCATCAATTTATCTGAATTTCTCTCGAAATTATGTAGTAGGTGACGCCGCAGCCAAACGTGGCAACCATTGTACATCATTATTTATTCAACACATGTCTGTACCGTCAGAACCATAAATCGGCGGCCGTAATAGGGTATGAGGGTATCTATTTCACTATCTATAGATCGGACGGCTCTGATTCTTCGAAGAAACCAATACCAGTCTGTCCAGAATCCACAGCCAAAGGCTAATGAAATTAGGGTTTTATTTATTTATTTTTCCGCCAACGTTTTTGTAAGCGATCTGCTCTGGTCTCGCTCTCACTGTTCTTCTTCCATTTCTCAAATTTTCGATCTTCATTTTTCTTGGGAGACAAGATGGTGAAGGGACCAGGACTTTACAGTGATATAGGGAAAAAGGCTAGAGGTGATTAATCTGTTCTTCGCTGCTCTGTCATCTTTGATCGTCTTTCCATTCATTTTATGTTGAAATCTTTGTTAGTTCTCATCTTTTTTCTTCTTTAGATCTTCTTTACAAAGACTACCATGCCGACCACAAGTTCACCCTTACAACTTACACAGCGAATGGCATCGTAAGTTTCTCTTTTGTTGCTTTTCATTTACTGTAGTTCCAATTCAATCGTTGGTCAGATAGGTTTCTTCATATTATTGTGGGATTGATTTTGAAATTAATATCAGAAATCGATATGGAGGTTTGGAAACTTACAGTGAGCTGCATTTCTGTCTATACCTTGTTTCGTTCCTTTTTATTTTCTGATTCATTTTGCGAATTGCTTTATTTTTTGCCGTTGTCTTTTATCATACCATTACCATATATTCTACGTTGATGATATTCATTTTTAATTTGTCATTTGGGAGCTACTTTTTTTCTGTTGCTCCTGTAATAAGTCCCTTAATGTTGTACGCATGAGGCATTTTTCGAATAAGCTTTCTGTGGTTATTGAATGTAAGCAGATGCGTTCTTATCGTCATGATTGGCTGTTATGTTATGATGATTAGTTGATTACTTTGTTCTTCTTACTGTGTATGGCACGTTTTGTTTGTTTCCTAAACTGTAATAACCTTTGAGAATGCATCTGGATCGTAGATAAATCAAATTATGGAATTTTAGGATGTCTAATTAGTTGCACCAGGTGAATTATGGTGCTGGGTTGGAGTTTGAAAATATTAAATAACTTCTGCACTTACTACTGAGAGTTCAAGCCAGAGAGTTTGGAGCTTCTAATGTGGAATCCCTATTGGCTGTAGTGTTGGATTGTGGAGACAGCAGCAGTAATTCTCAGTGATGCTAACAAAAAGTATTTGCTTTAAAGCCAACTATTACCCTTTCCACAAGCATTTGTCTCTTCCTAGACAAATTTGCATCATGACAAACTAAAGGCTTAGCCAGGGCAAGAGGCTTTAGCTACTGCACGGCCTCGGGAGGGGCCATATGTATGCAGCCTTAGCTACACTTTTTGTGGAGACACCGTTTCCTGGTTTGAACCTGCGACCACAGGTTGCAATAGAGCAACTTTAAATTTGCGCTGAGGTCTGCCCTCTTGCATCATGGTAAACTGATCACTTTTATTCTGATCAATATGTTTTTCCAGGCAACTTGACTTTTAATTATCTCTGTGTTGTTTTGTCGTTCTATTTACTTAGTCGCTTTATGACATTTTTGAGTTTATGTTGTTCTGCTGGTTCTCATATGTTGTCCTTGCAGGCTCTTACTTCAACAGGAGTTAAGAAAGGTGATACACTTTTGGCTGATATCGCTACACAGATTAAGAACAAGAACATTACAACAGACATCAAAGTGGACACAAACTCTAATGTAATTCATTAACATATCTCTTTCAATGTCTCTACTATTTTAATTTGTTGAATTTACTTTCTCATTTGCAATGTATTTAATTCATTAACATATCTCGTTCATGTCACAACTTTTTTTTATTTTTTAAATTTAATTCTCATTTTCAATGTATTCTTTGTGAGCTGTCTAGGCTGAAATTGGACGCGGTTGCTTATGTTAGATGATACCTATTGGTTTAATTGTGAAATTTTAATTTCTTAGTGGTGTGTGGGTTATATCTATTGTAGACAAACTGTGTTGCATGTGATCTTGGACTAAATGTCTCTTTGATGTGGGATTATCCAGGTTTTTCGATAACCTTGTGGTAATTATTCTTGGGATTAAATTTTACCCAAATCCCATTGAAAAATATTCTCTTAATTATCTTTTCCATTTTGCTTTACTTAACCTTTATCAAGGAAACTTTGACTTCACTTCATTTCTAACCGATAGAGTATTTGTGAGTTGGCCAGGCAAGGGATAGTGAAGCCTTATCTGGTGGTTGGGGGTGATTACCCTTGGTGAAGTAGTTGTTTAGTTTGATGGCCATTTGGTTTCGTTTGCTTTTGGTGGTGTTGTGTTCTATGCTTTTACTCTGGTTGCAGAGGAGTGGAGCTGTGTTGTTGTATTCTTCTTTATCTCTACTTTTCCAATAAAATTTGTTGCTTTTCCAACAAAAAATAAAAATAAAATTACAAACAGAACATTTAGTAAAATTCCATCCGTAAGAAATCTTACATTGTCAATTTCATCAGATGAATTCCCATCTGTATGGAACTATCTATATGGATTATGTAATTGTTCTTTTATTGGGTGATTCATATAGAACCTAATTAATTTAGGGGTCATCTAGTATAGTAAAGTATAGGGGCGTGAAACCCAGGCCTGCACCAACAGGTCTGACCAAGCTTGATCGATTGAAACGGAAACCAGAGCGTTTATTTGATAAACAGTCCAGCTTTGATTTTAGGAAACATAATTTTTGGTTTAATTGGTCAGTTCCGATTAATTGAGTTAGTACCGTGGAACCTTCTGTCTATGACCAACAATGTACTTGTTGGATTGGTAAGATTATGAAACCTTATATCATAGAGGTTTCCTTACTATACTTTCATTAGAAAGTTTGTGCAGTGTACATCCTGTTTTACATCATTGTATAGTCTTACACCCTTTGAAGAAGATACAGTTATCTTTACCTATAAAAAAGAGGGTATCACATCCCTTTTTTTAATCATTAACTTGCAGGGTAATGACTTGAAAAGTAGGCACATTGCTATTGAGTTCCTGGCGGTTAGAATGGAAACTTAGGTCAGACCCATAACCCTCATGAATTAACATAAAGGCCTTACCATCTTAGGAGTGCTGATCTGACCAGTGAAGAGGCTAGTAATACCTGCTTATGTTCTTATTAAACCACCACTCTTTATTTGAATGGTGAATGTATGGTGAGCATGGAGTCAGTGAAGCCATCTCTCTGCACTGTTCCTTTGGACAATTAGGATAGAGGGTTTTTTTTTTTTTTTTTTTTTCTTTTTGGGGGGGGAGGTGTGGGGGGTGTGGGTGGGTGGGTGGGAGTAGAGGTTGGCAGGTGGTAAGGGAGGAGGTTTTGAACTGCATTGAGGGTTTTGCAGCATGTAACAAGTTGGTGAACTTAATTTAGATTATGCATGTAGACGTAGTTTCTTTCTCCGGAAATATGGGTTTTATGCAGTAATTCTTAAATGGAACTGGGTTGCAACAGAAGTAGGATAAGTCTTCCATGTATGTTTCCTATGTGCACATGGTTATTTCTCTCGTGGATTAATCATATCTAAATTTGTGTCATGTGGTTTTTCAGAGAGGCAGTGCAGAACAATCTTTCTTTATCTATATGTTAAATTATTTGTATCCTCATTTAGCTGTTACTTTCAGTTATGCATATGATTTACTATAAATACAGTAAAATTGCTTGCTTTTTTTTTTTTTTTTTTTTTTTTTTTTTCTGGTTTCCCTCTCGTTTGTTTAATCATGTGCTCAGTTGGTTGTCTTTTTCATTGTGTGATCTTCCAGCTCGTAACAACCATTACGGTTGATGAACCTGCACCTGGGCTGAAGACAATCTTTAGCTTCATTGTTCCTGATCAAAAGTCTGGTAAGGTGAGAAATTCACTTATATTAAGAGAATTTTTAGAGGTTATTATTTATTTTAGATTTATAATTTCATGCCTACGGTGATTCTTCTGTTAATCGTTGTTTGAGTTGGTTATGATTTATGAGATTATATGTCCACGGAAGCTTAGTGGTAGCTTGTCTTAAGAGAATGTGGCAGTTTTCTACAAAAAACAAGTTTTCGTAATCTTTCTAAAATCTTATTTTATTGATATGATAAGAAGGTATAATAAATCTTCAGATGTGGGTTGTGCTAATTTTATGTTTATTCATCAAGGTTATGTTAGTTTTCTGTTGAATATTTGGGTGGTTGTGACAGGTGGAACTCCAGTACTCACATGACTATACAGGTATCAGCTCGAGCATTGGGTTGACTGCAAATCCCATTGTTAACTTTTCGGGTGTAGTTGGAAATGGTACTGTTGCTGTCGGAACTGACATCGCCTTTGACACTGCTTCTGGGAACTTCACCAAATACAATTCTGCCTTGAGTTTCACCAATGCTGATCTCATTGCTTCCCTGGCCTTGTGAGTATTTTTATTTCCTTTTTTCCTACTGAAGAACATTCTTTCTCGGTTATTACACCATTTCCTGTGACAAGCACCCTGTCATTTTTGATTGGTTGACCATTTTGAGTAAGCATGGTTGTAATCATACACTTTTACTCATTCTTGGGTGCCCTCCCCACGGATCCCAGGCAACAGAGGACCAAGTAATCGCCTTGGTTGGCCTAGCCAGGTGTGCCCAATGGATAGATATTTGAGCTTTACAGTTTGTGTCAGAAGTCTTCATCAAATGATAAGATGAATTTGGGACCAAGATTAAATTTTAGAGATATTGGTAAATCTTTCGTATGTTGATTTTTCTGTTTGATTGTGTTCTATTTTATTTGTCCAGGAACGATAAGGGTGACACCCTAATTGGTTCATACTACCACTCTGTGAGCCCCTTGACCAATACGGCTGTTGGTGCTGAGATGACTCATATCTTCTCAACCAATGAAAACACCTTGACAATTGGAACCCAGCATGCGCTGGATCCATTGACTGCAGTGAAGGCTCGAGTCAATAACTATGGGAAAGCCAGTGCTCTTATCCAGCATGAGTGGCGGCCAAAGTCCCTATTCACCATTTCAGGAGAAGTGGACACTAGGGCCATCGAAAAAAGTGCAAAGATTGGTCTGGCTTTAGCTCTGAAGCCCTAAATCAGGGGACAAATCTTTTTAGGTGGCAAGCAGAGAGATGAGGGTATAGGGGTGGTAAGAAATGGTTTCATCCCGGTGTGGAAAGCAATAAGGTAAGCACATTACTGTCGTCGACTGATGTTTCTCTTATTTTTGAATCTCGGGTTGTAAAAAATAATTGTAGCTGGTGTCATGGACCAGTATCATTTCCTCGTAAAATTTTCATCCCCTTGGTTTTTAGGACATATACAGTCAATCAGTGGTTATACTTGGAATGTTGTTCCAATTCTTTTGATGATGGTTTGTGCTTTTGCAAAACTTTTTTGGGAATTTAAGGAAATGTAAACTGGTCGTGTTTTTGCATGCTTCTCTTGGCTGCTTGCCGACTGAAATGAGGGTGTTTGCACTTGGGCGGCACTGCTTGTGTTATATATCCACTATGGAAGACTGGAGACCCCCCCTCATTCTATCTCTTTCAACTTTTTGGACTCCAATGACGTGGGTGGTTGGCTGGGTTTGTGGTTTAGAGAATCAAAAGATAAGCTAGTAAGACATAAACGAGCCTAGTTAACGATCCGGTCCTAACCCGCCAAAACCAAGCCCTTGATGTCAAACATGCAAGGGACAACTTGAAACAGGGCTCAAGTAGGAAACCTTTTTATCACTTAGAAGATCATCAGCATACAGTGGCATGGCTACTCCTATTACTACTGTTTCCACCGTTGATCCTCGATATTGACCAATTTGCAATGGCCGATTGTGGGAAGAATCAACCGACCATTCACCACGTCCAAGGTAAGGCTGACCCATCTAGGGGTGTAAATTGGTTTGGTTCTAAGCTAATGGTATGGTTATTTGGTGGTTTTTGTAGAACCAGAACCAGAACCAGGCTAAACTGGTCCAATCCCAGCGACTCATTGGCGGCAACTGATGGTGGGTGGTTTTGATTTCTAATCGGTTCCAGGCACTATTATAGGATCATTAACTAGGCTCTTAAGTCCTCTTAGATCCCTTTTGATTCTTTATGCTCTACATTTTTGTCTTGTGTCAGTTTTAGTTTTTCGTTGAGCAACATTGTCTTATGGCAGGAGATCGATGCCTGGCCATTGAGTGTGCGTGTATGGACATTAATATGGTAGGGATTTCGCTGTATTATGGGTGCCTGGGTGGTGGGATGTAATTTATGCACACCTAAGCAGCTTTTTTTTCCCATATGTTATTATTATTATTATTTTTTTTTTTGTGAATATATTAATATTTTCTTCTATATATATTTATCAAACTACAAATTCATATAGAGGCATTGATCACGAAGTAAGATGCAAAGACCACAAGATAATGAATAGTAAGCAACAATACAAGCAGGCTCAGGATGGTTTTCTAAATCTCTACAATTTTTATGGGCCAACAAAGCTTTAAATCGTTAAAATAGAGAAGCTTTTAGAGCGTAACACCCGAAAAATCCAAGGGCATGGGATGTCACTTAGCCTGATTTGGTATGATTTTTATCTCGAAAATTATTTAGTTAAAATTCAAATCAAATAAAAAAAAAAGTTTTAAAGTAGTTGAAAAACTGTTTCAATTTCAAAATTGAGTTCACTCTTGCTCTAGAACCAACACATTGTTGGTTTAGGAAAACACCACCACCCCGTTCCCGGCCCTGCCAACAGTCTCTCTTAGTTGATAAAGTTAAAAGAAAAGAGGTAACTACAAGGCAGAATTAAAAACCAAATAAGGTTATCCCTAGTTTCTGCTTTCTTGGACATCAAATGTTCCATATAGTGTTTAAGCAAAAGACAAAATATTGGCTAAATTCTATTGCTTTGAACAATAAGAAAACAGAGCCATTCAAAGCCGCAATCGAGTCCACATATTACATAAGTACATGAGCAAAAGTGCTGGCCGTTGAATGTTAAACAAACCACACAAAAGGCAAATGGACATGAGATGCTAACGTTCACTCAAACAAAGACCAAGACATCATTGCAATTATCCTTATTACTATTGAGATGTTGTTGCCTGAAGCAGTCCATCACGAATTTGGGTTGCAACATCACGAACAGCACCAGGTCCATGCGGGATAAAAACAGCAGATGACTTGGACGTAGCACCAATCTCCTTCATGGTGTCAAAATATTGAGTAACAAGGACCATGTCCATTACGTCTTTCGCAGTCGTCCCTGGAACATTGACTGAGAAACCTAGTACACTGTCTCTCAAACCATCCACAATAGCCTGGCGCTGACGAGCAATACCCAACCCTGACAAATATTTTGATTCGGCCTCACCCTCAGCTCGCTTAATTTGAAGAATCTTCTCAGCCTCAGCCTTCTCATTTGCTGCCACCCTTAGCCTTGCAGCTGAACAAAATTGATGATTCAGAAAACTATACAGAATCAGCATCCAGAGGTGTTTGCCAACTATGTACAACACCCCCCCCCTCCCAAAAAACACATCTCACTAGAACATGTGTCATAAAGGATGATTGTACTAGATCACCTAACAATTTGAGATTCCACCGATTTGTACTACATCTAACGATTTGAGATTCACCTATTTGTTCAAATTCATCCCACCCATCGATCTATGGATTCATACAACATTAAAGCTAGGCCAACATTGCTCTACTGTTCACACACTAAATAGAATCATTACTTTAAACAGAAAAAAACTATCGAAAATAACACCTAACAAAGGAATCCAAGTAAGGAATCTCACATGCAGCAGCCAACTTTGCAATCTCTATGTATTGGTTGCTTAACCACCACTCAACATGGTAAATTTCAGCAAATCTGCAATTTACCACATGGCATAGCAAAACCTATCTGGTTGTTTTTTCACTTGAAAACCTTCAATATTTTGATGGTTGATATTACAAGGTTGTGTCCTCTCCATTGAGGGCTATAGCTACGGTAGACCAGCCACGTGGCCAACCTAGAAGGCCCCCTACAACATGATCCTTCAATGTGGCTGCAATCTGAATCGTTACCCACCGAAGAAATCCAGATGGCCTACCAAGGAAACATTTCCATGTAGCTCTACCCTGCTGTTTCACCATTGGATCCCCTCTCTTTATATGCAAGTGCAGGATCAAACGGAAGACAGCTGGGCTACACTATGAGCAGGGACTAACTAGGATCATTCTGTATATTCATAAACACAGATACCTGATAAGATTAGCTAAGACAAAGGGTACTCACCAGCATTGATTTCATTCATTGCCCGCTTCACATGCTCATCAGGCTCTATGTCAACAATCAGTGTTTGCACGATCTCAAACCCATAAGCCGACATAGCCTGGGGACCAAAGAGGAACATGTTTAGCTTCCAGGGTAAAAAATGTATGAGCTTATGTGTCATCGCAAAACAAAAAGTCAGACTCCTTTCTAGAATACAGGGTTGACATATGGGTGTCCCTTCCCACACGCAGATATACATTCACGTGCTCGTATTTTAACTTTGTTCACTAATCAGCACCATACCTTTTCAAGCTCATCTTCTACAGCTTTTGCAATTTCATTCTTTTGCTCAAAAACATCATCTAGATTCAGCTTAGGAACGCTTGCTCTGATCACTGGAAAATGGAATGGGCAACATTAGTCCATAATGATCAACCTCAAAGGAAACTACCTAGAAATAGATATGTATGTAATAGTTTTTCTATTTCTTACTTCATACCATCAAATACATAGGCCTGGATTTGGGTTCTTGTATTGCTTAATTTATAGAAAGCATCACTGGCCTTGTCAGCCAAGGCACGGTATTGAATAGATGCAACAACATTCACAAATACATTGTCCTGCAGAATGAATAACAAGAATAAAGATCAACTCAGTGATTGGAAAAAGAGGGAAAAAATTCAACTCAGTGCAGTCTTAGATGGGAAAAATTAAATCCATCATATCTCTCATCTGTTCATATCATGTGAATTTTATTAAATCCAATGAGTAGGCAATATCCTAGAATGCTATAATTAGGAAGAGAAAAAAGGGGGGGGGGGGGGAAGTTAACAAGAATAACAGGTTGGATACAGCTAGTCTGAACTATTCGATGCTTCCCAAAAAAGTTGTAATAAATGATCTTTCAAAGTAAATTTGAGGCTGGTCCATGTGGGTGCAAAATGTTTGTGGCAGACATGTTATAATCTGTGATAAGGAATTAAATACTACAACCTACAGTAATGTCCATCGCGGCAACACTGGAGTCATCACTAGGTGAACCATCTTCCATGTTTTGGGTGTGTGATGGCAAAATGTGTAGAGCAAGCTCATTTGGACCAAGAATTATCTTAGGAACCAAATAAAGGTTTTTTTTTTTTTTACAAGAGTTAAATAAATAACAGAAATGTGGCAAAAGCATTTCTCTACCTAGTTATTAAATAGAGCTGCTGGGTGACCATGGACTTGAGTTGGAAAAAGGAGAAAGTCATAAAATGAGTTAAAGAATTGGCAAACCTTAGTCTTGGTCTCACAACGCACGTCCAACTGTTGCAACCTAAGGGAGAGATGCCCAGCTACCTGGCTTCCCAGGACCCAAGGTAAGCAATGGCATCCTGGCTCAAGCACATCCTGAAACTTCCCAAATCTCTCCTTGATAGCTACTGTTGATTGATCAACTTGAACACAGCAGAAAAGGTTGCCCATACTCCCTAGTTTCATACCATTGAGAAGATGTTCATATCAGCAATTTTAATGTCACAGGAAAAACTATATATTAAAAAAAAAAAGCTCTCTGCCCTATTAAATTTAGTTTTTGCTATTTGCAACATCTGTTCTATCATGGAAATTCTACAGGCTAGATCACTCATCCAAGCTGATGATCATTACAAAGAACATATTGTTTTATCATTCAACTAAGCTGATGATCATTACAAAGAAGATATTGTTTGGAAGGACTCAAATAATCATTGAGGATATAATTCTAAACTCTGTGCATGAGATTATCAACAACCATACCTCATAATGGAGAAAACAAAATTCAAATTTGCTGTTAGTTCCGAATAAAAGCATAGTTATCCCCACAATTTATTCAAAAAACAAAAAGCACACAAGCAACCACCTTTTTTTGCAGACTTTAAATCTGATGCAGACAGCAACAAGATAGGTACTTTATGGAGTACCAACACAAGTAGCAGCAGCCCGAGCCAGAACAGTAGTTTACGGTTCTGCTTTGGGCCGCTTTTGGTCCAGATATGATGTCTTGTGGTTCAGGATTTGGTTCCCTACCTCCCCACAAGAACCTGATGGGAGGGCTTAGTTACGGTGTTTATTTTATATTTAATTGGTTGTACATTACTTGTAAAGGCCGAAGTCTTCTATTAGTTTTCAGCCTCTTCTTAAGGTCATTTAGCTAGTCTTGTTTGAGTAGAATTTTCATGCCAAAATTCTCAGATTTGTTTTCTATTCTTAGTCATATTTTCTGGTTTTATTTCGGCTTAATATCTAACTGTTAATACTTGATTCTGTTGCTATTTAACCATCCTTCAATACTATTCTGATTCCTTAACAACAAGAAATTGATTCCAAGATCTGTAAACTCTAAACAAGAGTAAACCGAAACCCCTGTAAAACCAGATCAAGCCATTGGATCAGATTTATCTTCCGAGGAGTCGTTCCCTCTATCATTCAAACCTTTGACCAGAGTTTCATATACATCTGATTTTATTTATTTAAATTTTTTTTTTTTTCAGATTATTAAGTTATTCTTAAATCTGGTCTTTTCTCTTCCCTGCAATTCTGGTTTTTCAACCGAGTTCTAAACCTAATACCTTAGGCTTCTAGAAACCTATTACGAACTCAACAAAACAGAAGCAGGAGAAAAATGTTGGGTACCTTTCATGAAGAGATCAATCAAAGGTCTCCAGAAAGAACAAAAAAGAAGAGACACCTTCCACCAAAATGAGAAGCAAATGGGAAGGGAGATACATGGAAGAAAAAAAATTTATAAAGTTGCTCCCCTCAGCTAGTCTGAAACAACTATGATATGGAGGCAGTTGTTACCAACTCAAGAGTACCAGAATCATTTAATCCACACACACCCCACCCC
>NC_056564.1:22944249-22988380 GCF_013358625.1 Macadamia integrifolia
CCCCCCCCCCCAAACAAAAAAAAGAAGAAGAAAAAACTGCAACCCTGGAATTAATTGCATCTATGGGATTTCAAATTTGACACCCATCAACATACAAGTCCAAATATGTCGAAATAACCAACAGAAATCCATGATGAACTTAAAGATTCAATCAGCCATTGACAGTTCAATTCAAATAATGGCAATTACACAAAAAATACGAGGCAGAGCAACTGAAGTCAGTTCTGGCACCATAACAAACAAACACAAATATGAAGAATTAAATTCAAAAGTAACAACTACACAAGAAACAAGTGACAAACCAGCTTAGCTCTGTCTTATCAAACAACCGGAAGTGCTAAAAGGGCAAAGGGAAGAAGAGAAATCCACGAATGTAAAGAAGAGGAGAGGTATAAGTCAAAACAAATAGAGATTCAGATTATATAGCCATAAGACAATCATAAAGGATAAGAATAGAGGCAGCGTTAGGAATTTGGACCCTTCTAAACCTTAAGGTCATAAAAATCCAAAACATCGAAGCTGTACCCATTAACAGAGGAGACAATCGGAATTATTCAACCAACATAACCAGTACAGATAAATTATTAAATTCTAAACTTTAGCAAATATGAACAATGTCAACCTAAACTAGATAAACCTAAAAAGTAATCCGCCGTCAGTTTTACGCAGGATAGAAGCATTCAACTTAAACGTAACATTAAAGCTCGCTTAAAATTCATCACAATCCAAATAGGCTCTTTCGTCATCAGAAAACAACGAGGATCAGACATTCTTAAACAGTAATTCATCGAATTGACTACTTTTTTCTATGTTGAATGGATCAATTGAGATGAGAAATCATGTTTATCATAATCAAAGACAGAGAAATCCAAGCTTACCTGGCGCAGACCCAAGTGATCGTTCAAGTCTCCTTGTTATGAACTTGGAAGTCTCAACTTCTATATACCTCTCTCTCTCTCTCTCTCTCTCTTCAGATATTTTCTCCTCTCTTTCTATTGTCTCTTTCAAACTCTAAACTCCTTTTCCTTGCTTTGCCTCCGTCCTCGTTCATGTCTCCAGAGTGGCGGTTTCATGGTTTGTTAAGCGAAGCTGCAGGTAGAGGTTGAATTGGGGCACACAGTATTGTAATAACTCTGGGACCATCTGATCCTAATAATCAATTGAGTCGACGGTTGAGATCAGAGGTTTGAGTGGAGGATGTTATGTTGGGGACCCACCCATTGGTCTCCTTTCAATTCCATTACAAGGAAATTAAACAGAGCAATGGATGACGCTATTTGACCTTTTCCAAGAAAGCAAATCGTTTGCTTGCACAGTTGTACTATCTCCTTGTTTGGTAGTGCCGAAGATAGCGAAACAGAGATAAACATTAAAAAAGAAAAAAAAAATTAAAAGAGGAAAAATCGAATATTACGAAATTACAAGGAACGACACATGAAAGAGAATATCAACACGAAATATCTTGTGGGTTATGATTGAGATTGTAGAATGGATATTTTTTGGACTATGATATTCTGTAATAATTTTACACCATTAAATGGGTGTGGGTCCTTACACTTAGAGGTGGTCCGCACACCCTTTGGATGGAGTAAGAAATCACAGCCAATAAATGATCTGAGATTATTACAAGAGGTCATAGTCCAAGAGAGGATTTGGCTTATTGAGATATTGGGTTCTTCTGCATAAAAGAACAAAATAAAAGGAGTTTCAAAAGCCATTAGGATCCCAGCTCACACATGTTGGTTATCACCTCATAAGAGGGATGTGGGTTTTTTATACCTCTTTTTTGGGTACAAGAGGTTGGTTCTATTCTAATAGGGTGTCTTAGGTCCCCAAAATTCAACCTAGTCCCAGTTAAACCTTGTTGGGTTCACGCTCAGGCCAACCTTACAGGGCTCAAGGTTGGTTTGGGTTGTGCCGAGTTGACCCTAGCTGGTTTTTTTTTTTTTCTACAAAGAATCACAAATGCAAATGCTAAGCTTATGCTTACCAAAAGGTGGTGGGGAGATGTTAAAGCTATGGTTAACCTTTTCTCACCCCCAATCCATAAATTTGTAACAAGCAAGATTGTTAATTTTGTTATAAAATAGACCTTTTAATCGCCTGGCATCACCACATCTCCCAGAAACAAGACTGACCAAATTTTGATCCAACTCTTTATGATTGCCACTATATATAAAGGTTATATCTATACATGACAAGGACACAATAGACCTCATATGAAAAGAAAATGGGGGGAAATAGTTTAACCATTTGGTTATCTTAACTCAATAGGAAGAGTATGTAGTTTGTATAACACGTGATGTGGGTTGAAGTCATACAAATAACTCATGTAATACATGATGTAGCTTGTGTAATACATGACATGGGCCTAGGGAAAGGGGGACACTATTACTAAATACAATAATAGATCAGGGTTAAAATCAGACTGGACCAGACTAGGCCTAGGTCTCAAGGCTGGGCAGGGTTGACCCTTATAACCGGATTAGATAGGGTTCAGGCTCAGGGCAGCCCAGGAGTAGTTCGGGCCAAACTTACACCCTTACTCCAAGTCCTACCCGGTTATGTCAAGAAAAAAAAGAAAACAAAATAAAGAAACAAAATAAATTATTTTTTTTTGAAATTATACAAAACAAAATACAAGATGCTTATTTTGTGGTGGTAATTTTTCTTCTCACTGTATTAGGTGGAGAGACCATCCTTCTTTTTAGGTTCCCTCTCCCTCTCCCTTTTTTTTTTAAGTGGGGAAAGTATTTTTATCGAGAAATATGGCTTTACACAAGAACCAATGGGACCCATTTGAATAAGGAAACATCAACAAAGATGGGATTTCCATCTTTTATGTGGGGTGGAGCAGTCATTTTGCCACACCTTGTGTCTATGCGCAGGCACTCTGCTCCCTAACAATATTTTTCTTCCTTTACAAGTGAGTATGTGAAGTTGTCAAACTTTTTCTTTTGTTATTTATTGAAACAGGCAGGTAAGTTAAAAGTAGTTGGCGAATGTTCATGGTGGATGAATGAAGTCTCAATTGTTTGCTCAATTAGTTTGATGCCTTACTTAGTTGGGTGGACCTCCCAAGAGGTCATGGGTTCAACTCTCCTATCTTCACATTATCTGTCCCAATATCTTTATCTATGTATCAATCTATTCGACTTGGTCGTTGACAAAGGAAGAGGATGAAGCGATTTTCTCCAAATGTGATGCTATGAGTGAACATGAACTCTCATCCTCTATTGTTCATAGTCTAAGATACCCTTCCCGATGAGGTGGATGACACCATGGGTGGAGAGAAACTGAATCCATTATTGAATGGATCCTACTCCTCACTTTGAAACAATTATATGGTAAGAGAAAATTGTGCTCATTCATTGGATTTGGCTGAGTTCTGTTTGTTGACTTGAGGGATACCTAACTCCATTAATAAAATCACACCTAAGGGAAAAAAAACAAAAATCCATTAAGAAAAGGCATCCCAAACTCGATAAACTTAAAAAAATATCTGTGGAAAAACAAGAAGTCATGCTTTCTTGTTGAATTGACTGGATCTACATAGCTATTGATCTCAATTTGCTTGTTTAATTGTCTCTTAATATTATTCGGCAATCTATATCTGATCTTGTGGATGCCAAATGAGACGTGTGAATAGAAGAAATTCATATGATAACTTGTTGCTTTCATGTTTAATGTGAAAACCCAGCATGAGCAGGCTAAGACCAGGCTGCTTCAAATATATATATATATAACTGCTCTCAAGTTACATAATCTTATTCCAGGGTCCAAAGAGGTGGCACAATTGGGCATAACCCTCCATGTTTGGGCGTAGAGGCTGACTAACCATGACCATGGAGTGTTCATTTTCCCTATAAATTTTAAAGGTAAAAAGTGCCACGACACCCTTGACCAATTTTCCTCTCACATGAACTTTTTAAGTATTTTTTTCTCACCAACTTTGAAAATATGGATTCCACAAGAGATTTTTTTTTTTTGAAACCTCACTTTGGTGTCGAAGGGTAGGGGAAAACCATTTTTGCGTTTGGAGAAAACAGAAGGGGAGGGCGAGTGGAGTGACTAGTGAGAGCTTGAAAGGTGAAAAATGTGAAAAATGTTAAGATAGAAAGGACCTCACTTTGACCTCAATGGTAACTATTTCGGTTGTGGTCCAATGTTGGTTGGTAATTTTATGGTTAAACCAAGCTATCAATCAATCGTCATCCAAAGATTCTTGAAAACGCGTTCTCAAGAATCAAGCTAGGGAATAAAATGAAGAAAATAATTGTTCTAAACGCTGTATAGGATCACTAGATGGATGGACCACAAACCCAAATAATATCAACCCTGCTTTCTTACCAAAGAAGGCCAAAGGGTTCGCTTGAATGACTTTTAATGGGTTCTATGTTTGAGTCTGAGACTCTTGAGAAGACTATATATGGTGGATGCTCATTTATTTCATAGTGTTAATGAAGGGTGAAGGTCCTCATCATCATTAATTCATTGGATGTTCTAAGCAAAGAGTTCTATTATTTGTATAGAAATCAAACATAAGGTACAGATGTTGCAACCTGGTGGTCAAGCAGTCAAAACAGCCTCTCGACATTCTTGGGGTAAAACGGCATAGTTCTCGCCCCCGGATCTCGCATAAGTGGGAGCCTTGTGCATCGAGTATGGCCTTTTTTTTTTTTTTTTTTTTTTTAACATCAAACCTAACCTAATAATCAAACCAACAAAGAAAAAAACTTCCGAATTCTATGTGTGTGTGTGTGTGAGAGAGAGTGAGAGAGAGAGAGAGAGAGAGAGAGAGAGAGAGAGAGAGAGACCACAATATATATGTATTAACATCCAAACATATGGTAAATAGTATGAAAGTTTTAACAGTATAGATGTGTAAAACACACATTATTCCACCAAAGAATACACAACATATATTACATGCACCTTAGCCTTCAGGTTTCCACAGGCTTGGGCCAGGCCATCCCAAATGCAAGGGAAAAAGTTGCAATTAACAGAGATTTAACAACCTCCCTCTAACAGCAATATACACCACCAAGTAGAAAGATATCCATTCCGGCAAACCATAGACCCTACTGCTGAGTGGAGTTGGCCTGAAGGAGACCTTCTCTAATCTGTGAGGCAACGTCCTTCACAGCTCCAGGCCCGTGTGGGATGAAAACGGAAGAAGACTTTGATGATGCTCCAATCTCCTTCATTGTATCAAAGTACTGGGTCACCAGTACCATGTCCATTACATCCTTTGCTGTTGTCCCTGGCACATTTGTAGAGAAGGCCAGTACACTGTCCCTCAATCCATCCACAATGGCCTGGCGCTGTCGAGCTATACCAAGACCCGCCAGATATTTGGACTCTGCATCTCCCTCAGCTCGCTTGATCTGTAATATCTTCTCTGCTTCAGCCTTCTCATTTGCTGCCACTCTCAATCTAGCAGCTGTTGTGGCATTCAAGAGTTAATAATGCAAATCACCCCACAAACCATAAATATAGGATAATCAGTGCATCACATGGGAGTACAGCTGACCAATTCCATGAATATAAAAAGTACATAATAATATCTTAATAATTTCACATACATAACAGTGTATTTACAAAAATAACCCGGGATGCCTTTTCCTGCCATTCATTTAAACTCATAGCTAGTGATATAATCACTGGCCACAAAGATATATGATGGATGGAACAACCAGACATGGAGGATGTGATTGGGCCCATTTGCAGATTTTATTTTATGCAAATAAAGAAGGAAATCCATAGTAGAGATAATGGAGGTTCTAGTCTTTCATCCTACGGAGGTGCATATTTTTGAAAACAAGCAAATCCTTGACCCCTCAAATAATTTACCTGCATTTATTTCATTCATTGCTCTCTTTACATGCTCATCCGGTTCAATATCCACAATAAGTGTTTGGACAATCTCATAACCATATGCTGACATTGCCTGTAAAATTCAAAAAAAAATGAATACAATTTGTTGAAGCAATCTAGTATGAGGTTCCAGAAGAATGTACAATCTACTACAATATGGTAGTTCTTTAAACACCCCCTCCCCCCACACACATACAATAATAGTTAAAAGATAACCTTTTCAAGCTCTTGTTCCACAGCTTTCGCTATTTCATTCTTTTGCTCAAAGGTGGAATCCAAGTCCAACTTCGGAACACATGCCCTGATAACTGAAAAACAGTAGGGGATGGGGGACAAATTCATTAATATTTTAGGCATACTAGTTGTTGCTAAAATACAAATATATATAATGCCTATACATTTTGATTGGATAATCTCTGAACTTCAAATGGATATGACTGCAAGCACCATTAGTGAAATGTAACACCTGAGATTCCTTTAATGTAGAGAATGAAGTTTGACACAGTGGGCAAGTAATATCATAATATTATGAAAGTAATGTCTCAACTAAGATCACGAAAAGCACACTATAAGTCTATAACCTGGAAAGTATGAGAAGTTTGCAAGGGTAGGAACTTTCCTTTAAATTAACAGCAGAATTTTCAGATCGGGTTGTTTCCTTCTCTCTGTCATAAGGGGATTTTTAGACATTTTCCTAAAAAGTATTCTCCAGTATTCCAAGATGGATTTCCTCCTCTCTATCATATAAACATCAAGACATCTATCCCGCTGGATAATTATAATAATGTAGGTCATAGGGCTGATATGTTTGTCAAGAACAGATAATCAAAATATAAAAGATGGAAGCACAAACAGAACTTAAATTTCATAAAGCTCAGCAAATTTAAGAGTTCCACATTCAGACCATCAAAAACGTATGCTTGAATCTGCTCCCTGGTGTTGCTGAGCTTATAGAAAGCATCAGCAGCTTTGTCTGCCAAAGCACGATACTGAATGGATGCAACCACAGTGACAAAGACATTGTCCTGAAAAGACAAAGTTGATCAGAGACCACAATTTGAGAATGTTAAAACTTTAGACCTAAAGAAAATAAAATAACTGTGTGATAGTCCAGGATTTCCTTTCCTTTTTTATGCTTATTAGTTCGGCATTACTGCATATATGAACATCACAATCTTTGAACTCTTCTTTCATCCACTAAGGTCATTTCTCTTTTCTCACGCTTTTTTCTATTGGTTCATGAGTGATACAATTAACAAGACATCCAGGTGTGTTTAACATCAATCTTGTGATTGGATGAGTACCAAATCTATGTTTTTAAGCAGAAATCTGCCAAATAAGACTCCTGATATACATGCAAACTAGTTGAATGTTATCTATGATTATGGTGGCATCAGTACTAGAATAGACTGCAAGTTAGCTATAGGGAAAATATAGAAGTATTTATACAGATATCAAAATGCTCAATCTGAAAATCTTTTACATAAGTGGAGGTAAACAAGCCATGAACCTTAGTCTTTGTTTCACATCGAACATCAAGTTGCTGCACACGCAATGAAAGGTGCCCAGATAACTGACTCCCAAAACACCAAGGCAAGAAGTGACAACCAGGATCAAGCACATCATCAAACTTTCCAAAGGTCTCCTTGATGGCTACGGTTGACTGGTCCACTTGAATACAGCAAAGTGATTGTCCCATATTTAACTCTACCAGCAGAGGAAGACCATGATGATCAATTGAGAACAAAACAAAGGAGAAAAAAACTCACGATGCTTTAAGAATGCTTAATTAGCAACAAAGCCAGGAATGAATTCCAGCAAAATTTCTGTAAGCATGGACAGGAAGACTTAAACCAATCACAATGCAATTTATCACCAATGAAATTCTAGTCAAATGCTGCTGAATTCACGCCTCGATGAGCAAAGTATGAAGGCGGCCAGATATAGGTGGAAAAGTGAGGTCCAAGTCATAAAAAATCAGTCAAATAAAGTAAGAGCTTCACCATTGAAGAGTAGAAGACACAGAAGAGGAGAATATTTTTTTTCTTTTGTCCAATAACCATTAAAACCTTCCATATCAAGTAAACAAAATCATTTATCATGATTCATGACTAGGGGCTTAATATCTTGGGGAATAAATACCAATTACCAACTACATCCATCTAAATGACATGACAGATATTAGCAGAACCATCAATTAAGTTGAACCCAATTACACCTTGGGTTCCCCATATCCATCAACAAAACCATGTAGTACAAAAGAACAATATCATCAATCAAACTCAAAATTTCCCACAGAGAATATACTAGTTTAACATAGAGATAGCTCCACCTGAGTTCACCAGCTAATCAAGTCACTACCAAGGACAGAAATATTAAGGGGGAAGGGAAGGGAACGAGAGAGAGAGAGAGAGAGAGCCCACAATAAATAATTTACAAGTCTGTAGTGTCTGTACACTCAAAGCCTCATTCTAAATAATAATTAAAAAAAAAAAAAAAAAAAAAAAAAAACCCAGAATAATTAATTTATAAGTCTGAACAGTTTGCGTTGACCGCAAAAAATTAATAATTGGATTCAGCTTATACAAATGAACTCTAAGAAATTTGAAGTTGTCAAGGAATTAACTCAACTAACAAGCTTCAGTTTAATATCAACTATTATAATAAGCAAAGAAATCAACATAGCACAGCAGACAGAACAAATCCCCAGAAACAATCCATTGAAAGCCAGACCAGGTTCTGTATTTCAGTAATTCGACGGAACAAGGTAATATCAGCATCAATAAGTAAGAGGTAAAGGGAAAAAAAACGCTTAAATTCCAGAACGAAAATAAACCCAAAGATATCATCAGTGAAAAATGATCGTAGAATCAAAAGAGCAGAGGAGAAAAACTAATTCAAGCAGGTCTGAACTCTCGAAGACCGAGAATTTATGGAAAGCTGAAAATTCAAATCCAAGCAAGCCCAGGAAGATTGAAGAGATGGAAATTGAAGGAAACAAGAACCAAATTTACAATGGAAAACCAAAATTTAATATTCAAAACTCACCTTAAAACGCAGGGAAAACTGCGATCAGACACCGGTTCTCTTTATCGGTAATTTTCAGGCTGTTAACGATGGAAACGACCGCGACAAACGGAGCGGACCGAGACCGATAGAGTCGTGTGTAGACTGTAGACTATATGCATATGATACCACCAAGGTCAGTAGGCGATTTACCACACAATAAAGTGTACCAGTGGACGATAATGCCCATTCTACCAAATAAAAGGACGGTAATGCCCATATGGCTTTAAGAAATGAAACTAATTAGGTCATATGGTTTGGTAGAAATGAAAAATAGTTACATAAGGACAAATTTTTCCTTCACAAGTGGCTGAATAATGGAACGGATTTATCGTAATCGTGATGGACCAATCCTATTCAGTGTGACCTCGATCCATTTAAATTAAAATTGATAAATCATTCACAATATGAATTTAGATGTCATGGTTCAAACCCAACAACTTCAAAAATAGTTATGTTTTCAATTCGGCTGAAAATTATTAACTCCAACAAAAAAAAAAAAAAATCGTAACCTATAAAATTGATTTAAAAATCATTTAATCAAAACTATTTATCAATTGATTTCAAATTGAAGTATCACAACCATTTTGATTCTGATTTCATCGGAACCCAACCGATTAATACCCTAGATTCCATAGATAGTGAGGTTTATCATTAAAGTGGGGCCATTATAAGCTTTCAAATTCCAAGACTAAGATAAGAGAAAATGATTCTAGACGTGGACTTTAAGCTGGAAAATGGAAACTGAAAAGCCCAAAACCATTCGATCACATAAAAAGAAAGCCCAAGACCAAGCCCACTCACCCCATCAACTTCATGGATGAGAAGATATCTAGGTAGACTAGGCTTATCCTCTCTCTTCCCCCACCCCACCCCAACCCAACCCAACCCAAAAGATATGTGGTCCTGTCCAAACACAATTGTGGGGTATCTTCTCTCTTGCTGCTATTGACTTATCGTGGGAGATTCCATCCCACATACAAGGCTACAAGGTCCATCCCAAAAGTTGGAATATGATTAAAAATTTAGAAAATTAGTGATGTACAGCTGAGGATAGCCCCCAAAAAAGTTATCACCAGTGATCAAGGTTTTCAATCGGTTCCATTTCAGTTATTCAATTTGGTTTGGGTTCAGTTCAATATATGGAATAAAGGGATCAAGATCGAACCGAACTAAGAATAAGAACACATTATCAAAATTGAACTTATTTGGTTAGGTTTTTATTTAGATTTGGTTCTATTACTCATAAAGGTATTTCATCAATAATTAATATAGAACTGAGTCTCCAACTACTAATGCAGATTGCCTAGAATACAAAATACAATCCATAGAAAAAAATAGAAAGTTCTAGTATCTTATTTCGGGAAGATTCAAAGAAATTATAATTCAAAGTTAAACGCTTATTTTTAATCACCTACCAATGGCCATGGGGACTTGGTTTGTTCAACTCATACGCCTTTTCCACCCTTGAGTTTGGTGGATATTCTAGTCACATTTGGCAACACTTCTGTTTTTACGTGAGTGTTTTTCATGTCTAAAGCGATTCTATAAGTTTCTATTCTCAAATAACTTTTATGGAAGAAAAGAGCATGCTATTGATATTGTTTGCTCATTTTGAGCATATCATTATGAGAAAACAACAAATCTACGCTTCTCTCATCAATCTTGTCCTCCATATCTGATTGAGCCACCACAACAGTCTCGATAGAATCCTCAAAAATCTCCATAGAATTAAGTAATAATAAACAAAGTATCATTCAAAATCACCTGATAAAGTATTACCAAGACTCACCTTCAAAATTTGCTTCTTATCTTAAGCAAAGAATGCATTACGATGCAAGTAGACTTGCATCTATTTTATCCTTGATAAAAAGTGCATAGTGGTGATCTAAGGTCAACTCCTGCCTCACATAAGGGGTTGCATCTGACAATCATGGGGTGTGGGTTGATGGGTAGGGCTCCTCTGTGGCGCAATAGAAGTGGCAACACAAATCAAAGGCTTGGACCACCTCAATGCTCACGCCAGCTTGTTGGAATCTATGTCCGGATGCTCCAGGTTGTTGGATGTGTGCTATCACTCCTGTTGCACCATAAAGGAGCCAGATCCATTGATTGCCTCCTCATACAAACAAATTGTTGTCATATACTGTAAAAGAAAGAAGCGTTACATTGTAGAAGTTTATCAGATCCTTTTTTTCAATTAGATACATCCAAACTTTCTAGGATAGGCATAACTAGTTTTACCGGTTGGAGAGGTGATGTGGATACATTTTTTCCTTTTAAATGTAAAGAAACGAATGCTCAAGATTAATTATATCATGGAGGAATCTAACTATGTTTGGAAGCCAAGAAAAAAAAAATATATAAAAAACATAATAAAACAAAAGTTATAATTATACAATAATTTTTTTTTATGTATAATTTTAAGACACATTGTATATAATAACTTAATACATCAAAAGCTTAAGTTATTGGTTGGAAAACATCAAATTTCTTATCCAATCGTTTAGTCAAAACAAAGCCTCAATGACACTGATCCTATCCACGTCCGTTCCAATCACTTAACCAAAGTTACCTAACAAATATCATTCTCATCTTTAATAGGAAAAAAGACAAAAGCGTACGTGAACGTAGTACGTGACACAATTGATCAGACACAAATTGCACTGTCAAAAAAAAAAGTAAAAAAAAATTGACAATTATATATATACAATTGCTTCAGTGCCACGTAGGATCAGCATGAGGTGGGACCGTGGGACGGATCAGCATGAGGTGGGACCGTGGGACCCACACGATGGAGATGATAATCTACCCAATAGATAGTGACGACAAGACAACCTTCGTTTCAGCTACGTCTGGGGTCCTGCGCTCGTAAGCAACGTGGACCAATCATCTATCGTGGAATCGCACAATTTGCATGGTGAGTTAGACATATAATAGTTACAATATTCGCACGCAACGAAGCTGGAGGAGGACAAAATTGGACTTCGTTTTCTCTCTCTAGACACAGTTATAAGGCCAAACAGAGAGGAAGAGAGAGAGAGAGAGAGGTGAATCACTACCAGCCCATGGAGGTAAGCAGAGTCTCTGGCATGTTCTCTTTATGCTCGTCGATCAAAAGCAAGTGTTCACTCTCTTCCTTTTCGCCTCTTCTTCGAACCAATTCACGGATTCCCGTTCCCTCAAAGAGAGGATTTCTCGGCTATTCCATGTCTAGTAGAAAACGAGATCTATGCATCGCTTCTTCTGGTTCTAGTTCTAATACATATGGATTTGAGGGTTCTTATCATCAGGTTCATATCTTTTTCTCGCTTTCATGTCTTGCAATGATTTTATATTAAATGTTGAGTGGTGATTACTCTTAGAGGGGTCAAATTTCGTAAACTCTAGATAGAGAGGGTTATGATATCATTATATTTGTTCTTCGTGTTGAAATTCCGTCTTCAATTTCTTTTAAAAAGTCGTTTATTATAATATAACGGCCCCGCTGATCAGAAATTGATCACAAATTCCGGAAGAAGCATACCAATGATAAAAATATATGTTTAGTGGTGATTACTACTATTTTTTTCCTTCTTAATTACGATTAAAATGATTTCAAATAAAGCCAAATTTTGTAACATGGCTCCGGATCCCTTTGAACCCATTATTTGTCTCATGCTTTCTTTTCATGCATGTTGGGTTGATGGAATCCCCCTAATTGGGAATTGGGTTGGTGCGATAGGCTGTGGCCTTTTTTTTTTTTTTGGAAAGGGGTGGGGGGGATAAGAGATATGAAGGGAATTTGGATTTGTTAATTATACTGGCTAATCTTCAATCTGTTTCTTCATGCTTTGCCTGGTTATATTACATTCTTCAATTTGGTTCTGTTTGTCTGTACTCTGTGGTTATGGAGCAATTCCTTTTCTTTCCAACAATAATTATCATCTAATCCTTTGAGATATTGTCCCATTACAGAGGTCTCATTCCATCTAAATTTTTGAGTAATTCCTTTTCTTTCCAGTAATAATTATCCTCTAATCCTTTAAGAGATATTGTCCCATTACAGAGGTATCATTCCATCTAAATTCTTATCGGAGTGTAACTTTCTGATGAAGTTTAGTATGTAATTGCCATCTTCCAGTGGAAGGATGCGACTAAGTTGATGTTTAGCATCAAATTATTTCTGATATTACGTGATATACTTATCACCTCCGAGAAATTTGTGTACCATATTCTATACTTATACCTGCAAAATAGTTTGCATTGGTATTCTTATTCTTTTAACAATTTTTCTCACTCCCAAGCTTCCTTATTGTGCTGCTTCTTTTTTTTTTTTTTGGTTGAACTTATTGAGCTGCTTATGCGTTGGACATGGATGAATAGAACAGTGTTCCAGGAGCTCCAAGTTATTTATTTATTTTCCCCGGGCATTGGCCAGTACTTGTCAACATATGTGGGCCTGTCATTTCCAAATCATCTCTTTGTTGTTCATTTAATTCCTTTCTGTTGATTTTGCTATGTTTTCTGATGGCTAATGTCACCTTTTTCAGGGTGCTGCTGAATCTTTCTTCAGGACAGCGCTAGAAAGCATGGAGAAGGTCTATTTAAGTAGGAATCCCACTGCAAGTTCCATACTGGAGCTTGTTCGTTCGTTTGATGGTGAAATTTTCTATGACCATCTTGCATTCAGGACATTTGGGGTATTTCACTTTATTTTATTAGATTGTATGTGAACATTTAGATAGTTAATTAGATTTTGCCTTTAGATTGTTAATTTATAGCTTTAAGTATTACCCCTTTCAATTTATTGAATTTCAATCTAAGTGACCACATACCACCTATTTTCTTGCTTAGTTTTCAGCTCAGCTCTAATTCTTGATAGAATTTGGCTGTTTTTATAGTGACCTCTTTCATTTGTAACATGACAGGCTGATGGTTATGGAATTGACTCCATGGCAAGGTTTTTCCTTGACTTTGGTTATACGCCTCAGGATGAATTGAGATTTCCTGCAAAAAAATTGAAAGCGTTGTGGTTTGCTCCTCCCAGTAGTCCATCTTCTGAAAATGGGAGTGGTGTTAATGGGCCTTTGCCCAGAATATTCATATCAGAACTTCTTGTCAATGAGATGAGTCCTGAAGCTCAGGTTTGTTCCGAGATTTTTGTTCTTGTTCAATAGATAGGTTTTAAGTTTGGATGGAACTGTTGCAACTGGTACTCTTCTATAGTTGTCAGAACTTCTTATATATTTGAATTGTAAATCATCTTTATTCTGTTCTTTCTAAGCATAGTCACTAGGTAAATATTTGTTTTTATATCTCTCGATTATGCTTCCTTTTGCAGCATCAACGGAAAATCTGATATGATAGAGAGTTGGAAGAATATGTAGACTTTGTTTTCTTGACGTATTTGTGACCTTTATGGAAATCATACTTCAGCACCTCTGATAGAAGGAATTTGACCATTATGTTTCTTATATTTCTTGTCAATATTTTTCAAGTTCTTCATATGTAAAAAATGGTGGGACCAAAGTAGTGGCACAAATCATTCATTTTATTCTCAAGTGGCTTTACCTTTAAATGATAGCTGATGCTTTACATAAGAATAAAAGCGTATCCTCACTTTTTCCCTGGGGTTGGATGATGTGACAGTTTTAACTTGCACAAATGTAAATTTGAGAGATGTGAAACCATTTTATCCATCTTTTTTCATTTACTAAAACAGTTGTGTTCCTCACTTCTTTGCTGTTACTACATCTTGATCATGTGGCATTTACTGATATTAGATGATGTGTTTCTAATCAAATTTTCTGTTCTTTATTATGGATTCCTAAATCATTTGCTTACTGTCAGAATGATCAATAAGTATTGTTTTTGCATGTAGGAAATAATTAGAAAATACACTAAAATATCTGGCAGTGGGAATAAATACGCCGCACTTGCAAGTGCACTGGGATCTTTAACATGGGAAAGGCCCCTGCATTCTGAATTCCAGCAACTAGCTAGGTAATTCTCTGGAACATTTCTTTCACCAGCAAGTATGTTTCTTTCTTTATTTTTTTCTAGTGGAATGAAGTATAGATGTAGTTTTTTCTTTTTTCAAATTTGATGTGATATACATTGCTAATGGTCGGACTCTGTAGCAAATCTGCTTTTCTTATTAGCTCTCAACTGTTGCAGGAATGCTGTGAAATATGGCCATCTACATAAGTCACATACCACTTGTAGAAACTTCCACTTTTAAAGTCTCACTGTTTGTTTTGTGGATTGCCAGGGAGAGTGAATATGCTGCATGGACTCTTGTCAATGGATATGCAGTGAACCATGTAACTATTTCCACTCATCGGCTGAAGTCCCACTTGGGAAACATTAATAGTTTCAATCAATTTATTGAAGAAAATGGATATAAATTGAATTCTGAAGGTGGAACTTTAAAAGGTTTGTTATTTACTTTGTCATATCCAACGATTCAAGTTACATTGAATCTTTTCCCCTTACTTCTGTCCCTGTGCCCAAAACAATCGGGAGAAGGAAAATCAAATTTGATTAAAAAATCCAATATATAAAATGAATATTCTTACTCTGGTTGTTTGGTTTAAAAAAATAAATTAAAAAGTAACTAAAATTTTAAACTGTAATGTAACTTGAGGAAAACTGTAAAGAAACTTCTTGAAGTAATAGAAGCTCTTTTCATCACAAATTATTTCTATATGCATTAAGCTCATTGAGATTGTATGATGTGACCTTTGTTGCATAATCTGCTGGAATTATGAACTTGACCTGGAATTTGGAAACATCATCATAATAAGAGTTATGATAGACATTGCGCCAGTGTATTCATGATTCATGTCCCCAAGGCAACTGATTTCGTGTCTGGGGCCTCTAGGCTTGCATCAAAGGTTTATGCAACTTGTTGCTAAGAAGAAATTGTTAGGTGTCACCTGGATGCCTTAAATAAACTACTTAACACCATATTTTCAAGGGATGAATGCTTGACAGGGAAAGGTGAAAGAATGGTGCTAAGGGCAGAGTAGGACTCATTTATAATTTTTCAAAGATGTCCAAAATCTCTCTCTCTCTAAGTGGGGTGGAGGGCAGGACTTCTTTCTTCTCTTCATGCCTTTCATGGCCACTGTATTTCATTGCCCGCTCAGTCCATGTATAGTGACATCCTTTCCGTCTAAAATGTTAGATTTGTGCTTACCTCTGCCTATGTGATTGGCAGTGGCTCATATCTGTGTGCATGATGTGATCCATGAGGGAAAAAAAGGAGGGGAGGAAAAATAGAGGGGGATGGAAGTGTGGAACCACTATCATATATTTGTGTCAACACTCAAAATTAGTTACAACCACATCCAAGCGAACATGAAAAGAAATATGGTTTGGGTTGAATTTCGCCGTGTGGATAAATTGCTTATGGAACTGCACAAACTGCATGACAAGTTTCCAGAAGCCTCCAAGTAGTTCTGAGGCCTGATCGATAGCCTACTTAAATGTCATGGTTGGCTTAGATTTTCAGATTCACAGACTCAGTCCATCAGACCTATGAGAGTCTGGCTATTTTCGAGGTTGCAAGCGTTATGTAAATAGGTTTACCTGTCTGACAGATGTAGAATGATTAAATACATGAATAGTGTATAGCATGGCATATGGAGTATACTTGTAACTGTTTCTCATAGGGTTGTGTCACCATTTCTGCTGCTGACTCTCCTCTACAATCTCGAAGTTCTGGGTCAGATGGAGCGGGAGTTTCTTCTTTCAATTCATTTCACAGAAAGGACCACTATAATTATTGGATCATGTTATTTTTTCCTGACAACGATTTCATTCCAAAGCCATGTCTTTGATCATGGTGCAATATGTCCTAGGTTTATCCTTGAGCCTACTAATCCTTTGTGTACTTATGCACATTTGGAACTTCCTATTTTACCCCTCTTCCCAATGCAAATGTACTTGAAAGCTGGACTGTTTTTATTTGCTATTTTCTATTTTTGCATATTTAGAAGTCATGAAAAATTGACTGTTTATTCTAATAATAGATATTTCTTTTGGGTCTCTAAATTTTTTAATAAATTTTAATTTTTAAAGAATATAAATGTTTGTAACTCAATGAGAAACCAGGTACCCTATGGAGAATGGTTATAACATTCAATTCAGTTTTTCAAATTTTGCATTGCATTAATTGGAACTTCTGTTGTTCATCCTTTACCTTCCACTGCTGTAAATGATAGAGAAGGCTAATTTGGTATTTGGAACAGTTATCTGTTACATTCGTTTCCAGCAGCTTCTATTGCAGGGAGGAGTGGACAGCCACTGACTTCATTTCTGCTTTACAGTGAGTCCTGATGGTCTTCTGCTGCAGAGTTCAACTGTAGCAGATTCAATGCCCTTTCATTTTTCTGATGGAGTAGTTGAATCTGTTCCTTGTTCATACATCGAGTTTGCGGAGCGTCTGGTGTTGCCTCAGTATAAAAACTTACCTGAAAAAGAGGTATCCTCACTTCTATTTATACATAGACTTGTAATCTGATTTTTTAAGATGGAAGGAATGAAATGAGAATGATTTCATGAATAAAAATCTGACACTGGTTTATGATGCTCACCACACCCTTAGTACTTTATTCTGTAGTGGAGGTGTTAGGCTATTTTCAATAGCCTTACCAGGAAAGTGTCCATGACCAAGCCAACCTGGTGCAACTGTCAGGTCAGAAGGTTCAACTCAATGATCTTGGCAAAAACAACATGCAATTCATCTATTTCAGTTGTTTTCCAACCTCCTGGAACCTTAAGGTCATAAAAATCATGAATTATGATTCATGAACCATGGGGTGTAAAAGCTTCACAGAAGAGACAGAAATCATCAGAACCTCCATGAAGCATTAAAACATGAATCATGAGCCATGAATTGCCAAAAAACAGAAAACTCACTGGAATCTTCATGAACCTTAAGCCATGAACCATACAACCTTCATCTTGTTAGAAATCCTAAACCTTGTATTGGATATCTCAATAAAGGCTTAAAGAAATGATCCATGAAGCAAAACATAATGAAATCTAAAACCCAATTAAAAACCATTAAACCCATTGTTAAAATTGGACGCCGGACCATGCTACAAGAGAGTGAGAGAGATCAACATCAGAGAAAATGCAGAGGTTGCCGGAATAGAGGGAGGGAGAAGCTGGTGGTTGCCATTTCCATCACCATTTCGATAAATGAGATGAAAAGGGGGATGGGATTAGAGGAGAGTTGAGAGTAGGGAGGTACTTACAGAGATGGGTTTGTGTGAATGCTGGGGAACAGTGATGTGACCTTAATTTATGATGTATGTAATCCCAATTTACATGGTTTTGAAGCTTGATAAATCTGAGATGTTTATGAGATGGGTTTTCTGTCCTTTTTTGTTGTCCATCTTTCTCAGTTGTGTATATAATTGTGTAAACAGTTTGCCATATGGCATTGCTTATAAGTTTTGAATTGTGCAGATCAAGGAATACCACAGGCGCGATGGTTTTGAGGTTGGAAATGCTGACAAGATATTTGAGAGCACATCAAGGGATCAATTAACAAGAAAAGCTGTATAACAATCAGTAAACAACTTGTCGTTATAGTTTCTTACTTATCTGCACAATAAAGTAAGTTTAACGTGCATGAAATGGAATGGCCAACTGGGTGCTTTTTGTCTTACAATCTGGAATGAGCTGACATGAAATAACTAAGATGTGTATAAACATATTATCTTACTGTAATAAGGTTCATTGCAAACGTTTGTGTTATGAATTATCTTGAGAGAGAGAGAGAGAGAGAGAGAGAGAGAGTACTTTTATATATGATGTCCTTGGCATAATCATCTTGATAGACATAGATGTTGTGCTCAAGAGTGAGAGAGCCATCTTCAAATTGATGCTTGAGAGCACTTTTAACTAAAAACATTACATGGGTTAGGTGTCTGATTAAAATTAGGTCATCATATTTCATTTAGTCTTGATATCTCTATTAAGAAGAGAAGAAAAAAATCCTTGAAAGCGCATTTATAGTTTAAGTGCCCTCTGAATTCCGACCGTTCTGTTTAAGAATTGAGCACACTTTTTAATTTTTTTCCTTGTGGGGCCCAACCTCGTGTGTATATATATATATATATATATAACAGAAGCCTTTAAGGCTCTACAATTACAATCATTTCCCATTTAGCCCAGATGATATATATTTACTGCCTTTTAAGGCTCTACAGTTTCAAGTATTATCGGGAGAGAAATCTACAAAAAAGGGGCTGGATAGGTGTTCCAATTAAGACGTTTCAATGCGTAAGTATATTTTAGACAACAAATAATTTATTGAAGTAGTGGAGAGAGAGTGAGAGACTGACCTCCTTTCCCCTTTTACAGGGTAAATATAGAATGAAGTAACTTATTTATCCTTATAGTTAATTTTCTTGAATTGTGAAAAGCTTTTAATATGTGGTTGAATGCCACGTGTTCTACACTTATTAATGAAGTTATTATATAATATATCAATTGGCATTCCCATTTTGCATACAAATCATTAAATATGTTGTGGTTGGTATTTTAAGTAATTTTTTTTATAAACAAAAGAAATGATTCTGTCAAGTACATTCTATACATGACTTTTTTTCTCAGTTTTTTTTTTTTTTTTTTTTTTTTTTTTTTTTTTTTTAATAATTTTACAGTACAATAAGTATTTAAGTATTTAAGGATACGAATAACTCACAAAACACAGAAACACAAAAATATGTCTTTAACTTAAAATCAGTAAACATTACCATTCAAAACCTCCACAAGTAGAATTTAAAATACACACCTAGACATACCCCACACTCACAAAAGAAGATACTATCTCTACATTTAGTTTGAATTCGAATAGAAAAAATAGAAAAAAGACGTTTTCTTTTTGTGCTTTTTGAATTACAACCCAACAAAAGGAACTCAGTCCCACTACTTTAAAATTTAAATTTGATCATTGATTTCAAAACTACAATCCAACAATAGGTGAGTCCGAAAAGGAATCCTATGGACGGTGGATCCCCTTGTGGGGAAGTCTCCGCAAGAGGAGGGGATAGGCATCTGATACAAGATAGAGGGTGGTCTGAACTCTGGAAACGAGTGAAAGCGCTGGTGTGAGGTATCCGACAGTACGGACTAAGAGTAAAAACAGTTTAAAATAATCCAATTTTTTAGGAAAACCGTTGGACACAGATTACGATATCCAAAATGACCAATATATAAGTTCTACCGCCATTGCTTGCTGCTGCTCCATCAAATGAGATATTTGAAGAAGAATAATTGAGGGAGAGGGTTCTCTGAGCAAGCAGCTTAGATGAGTTCATTTCATGAGAGAGAGAGAGAGAGAGAGTGGAAATAGGTGCAGTAAAAGTATGATCAGTCAAATAACTATATTCACTGTTATCATATTTTCCAGCAAATTTCAGGTGACATGAATTGGCAATATAGTTCTCTCCAAAAGCTTCGCCATTAACCATTGTCCACAATGGCAAATGGAAGAGCCCACCAACCCTTTCTTAACACTATTCAAAGATTTACATCAGAATAAAGTCGAAACATATTGCCCCCAATGCTTGTTCAGGTTTCCAAGACTCAGATGCCACCTAAAGACGATATATATAAAATATATAAAATGAAGAAAAGGGGGGAAAGGACGGTGGGATGTAGAAGCCTACGAAGAAGCAGATTAACTCATTAACATGAACCCAATGCTATGGCTGTTTACCATTGGGTTTGGGTGATTGCTGGGGTGTTTGGTGGCGGTGGTAGGGAGAAGCATGCGAACCATTTGCTATGGAAAGGCTCCTTATCTGTTGTCCATTCCTTGACAGAGATCCAGCCTGAGTTCTGAGGCCATTCCTGTTGTTTGAATTGGACCCACTGCGTTCCGTTTGCATGGTCTGGAAATAGTAGGAGGAACTAGCCATGTCTTTCAGGTTCAGCAACGGCTTCAGGGCTTCAACAACTTCACTCATCAGAGGTCGTGCCTTTGGATCCCGACTCAAACAATGCTGGGCTAGCTGGGCAGCCTTCTGTGCACCCTTAATTGAGAAGTGACCTTCAAGTCGAGGATCTATTAGACGGTAAAACCTCCGCCGCTCCCCAAGATGTGGCCTTGCCCATTCAACCAGGTTATGCTCCCCATTTGGTCTGTTTTTATCCATTGATCTTCGGCCAGTCAGTATTTCAAGTAGGACCACTCCAAAACTGTAGACATCGCTCCTTGATGTCAGATGCCCTAAAGCAGCAAGTGGATTGAATTAGATGAAATATGCTCAAAGAAGTCAGATGTCATATATTTCAGCCTGTCAATATTACACCAACAAAATAAATAAATAAAAAATCAAGCTCAGTTAACAAATACAGGGCAGTGAATGTTACAAATATTACAAGCTGTCACTTCACATTTGAAGGGGAAAATAGTCAACGGGGAAGATCTTTTCATCATATTGCAGAATTAAGGAATCACTCATCATTGGATTCCTTTTGTGTGCTTCCATCATTGCATGATTAAAATGATTAACAAATTACCATCTCTACACAAAACCTAGATGTCTCCATGACCTCGTATGTATATAATGTAAAACTCAAAATCCTGCCAGGAACAACCTAATTTGCCTATGCCATTTTTAAGGTCCCATTCGTTTTAAAGTAACCCATTTCAAGGAAGTCAAAACATTTGAAGGGGTTGGTCATCCTGCAGACGACAACTAAAATAGGAGTGACCATCCCCCCCCCCCCCAAAAAAAAAAATAAATAAAAATGAATGGCACTTCTCAACTTCAAACCAATACATTCATTAAAGTTTGGTGGCTCTTAGCTGGCACAAGGCTCAGGCGAGTTGGGTTGAGATGATTTGACCAAGAACTAAAATATAAAATCATGGCATCAGCAATCACATCCATATCTATCTCACGATTTTGAGAACTAAAGACATCCATGATCAGTGCCACGGCCCATCTCCAACTGAGCATATGTACTTTTTCTAAAATCTTATGATGAAACTCCTTCATAACCTCTCTCTGAAATTATATGCTGCCCAATCAAGTTTTTCCTTCTATTCCACATATTACCTATATATATATATATATATATATATTTTAACTTTCAAATTTTCCAAGCATCTCATGGATTCTAAGTTAGTCAAACAATGAAAGAATAGCAAGCAACATCCAAAATATAGATGCAACTTGAGCATCACCTGTCATCACATATTCTGGGGCTGCATATCCATATGTTCCCATCACTCGGGTAGATACATGTGTCTTATCCCCCTCAGGACCATCTTTGGCAAGTCCAAAGTCAGAAAGCTTCGCATTGTAGTCCTGGAAAAGCATGGTTTAAGAAATGTTGTAATACTAAGGAAAAATATGAATTTTATACTCCGAGTAATTGTCGCATACCGCATCTAACAGGATATTAGATGTTTTAAAATCCCGATATATCACTGGCCTTTGTGCTTCCTCATGAAGAAAAGCAAGGCCCTTTGCAGCACCAAGAGCAATTTTCATTCTAATGGACCATGGGAGAGGCAGTGACCCTACAGCATACAAAATGGTCATTACCAGAAAATATTAAATATCTATAATGCAAAAGAGAAAGTTCGAAGAGCAAGATTTGACTGAAAGCAATTCCCAATGGAGAACCAACGTTTTCTTCCGTGCCAAAGACAAGTATTGTCGTACCAGAACTCTGAACAAGGATACATGAAAACAATGTTGCCCAAAAAAAAAAAAAAAAAAAATCCAGAAAGAAAACACAGAAATGGGGAACCTTAAGATTTGCAAATAACAAGGATGTACATACAAATTCCATGCCTTCCAAGTTCCAGTATATAGAAAAGCCTATCATAATGTTTGGCAAATACATCAAGAATCAGTACTAAGTAAATAGCCCATAATGATTGCAGGAAACACTCAAACAGTCACTTCTCAGTTCTTACCAAGAATAGAAGCCTCAATAACAGACCTCTATGGAAATGGATTAGAAATGGATTATAGCATAGGAAAGAATGTACCCCCGCACATTAAGAAAGTAAATGGTGGTTATATGAGCAAGTAAAAACTGCATGCTTCGGACTCACTGACCTCAGTGAAACCAAAACACCGAAAAACCCCGTGTTCTTAAATATAACTAATAACAGTGTGTAACATAAAACAAATAAGTGAGAATTGAGGTCTATAAACAGCTGTCGAAAAAAATATATATTATAAAGAAGTTGCCTACATAGAATTCTCACTTTGTGTTGGAATCGTCAACATGTCAAGGTATTCGACATATCCAATTTTTCTAATTAAAACTTTCTAATTACTAAAGTTGCCTACATAGAATTCTCCTTCCTTCTTCATCTTCATTCTTTCTAGCCCGTATTTCTGATCTAATGTTACCTTCCTTTTCTTTTTTCTTTTCTTTCTTTCCATTATGGTAATACTGATCTGATAATATCCTATTTCAAATCCTTTCTTCTTCTTCTTCTTCTTTTCATTTGGGTCCATTGCCTCTCACTTCGCAGCCATGGCTGACATTTCTTCTCTGGATTTTCCTCCCCTTCCCCCTCCTTTATCTAATACTTTGACATCCACTCATACACAACCCAGTACCTCTTCTTTACCCACTGTCCTTCGCTTACCTGAAACCATACTAAGAGCATCCATCCCAAGTTCTAATAATAGTTTGGAATCTTTACTGAAAGATGGAATCTGCGGCATCCACAATCTTGGTCTGGCTTGTTGAAGACCTCTTCATATCATGAAGATCATGATTCGAAATCTTGCCGAAATTCGATTTTGGAATTTCGGTTTTTTTTTTTTTTTGGCCGAAACGAAATAAGGCCCAAAATAACATTTGTACAAAATTTCGGTTGAAATTTCTGTATTTCGCCTGAAATTTCGGTATCGTTTTGGTATCTCGCTTGTCTCGATACATTCCATGTGTTATAAAATACCATATCTCGGTCGAAATTTCAACTTCGTCTCGCATGTCTCGGTGGTTTAAGTTCCATTTGCATATTTTGAAGGAAAAACACTCCAAGTCTCCAGCAAGCCTCTAATTAGCCATATCATCACATTTTGACTTCCATTGGACTCCTACAAGATCTACACATTCAAAGCTTAAGAAAGGTAAAGTACTTTCTCCAAAACCAGGTAAAATTTTCATAACCGTTCGATGGTTGCTGCCAAACAAAGGTACAACTCTAAAACAATGTCATGTCCTAATATTTTTGCATTTTTATGTTCTAAGCATATTTATTAACCTTAAAATAAGTTACCCACCAAGTTTTAAGTCAAAATATGGTCATTTGACCACCGAAACAGTCAATCAAAACAAACAAAAAAAAAAAAAATACACCATTTTGGTTGAAAATTTCGCCGATACGAAACAAAACTTCAGTTTCTGAACCCATCGAAACACCGAAACACCGAAACGAAACGAGATTTCGAACCTTGATGAAGATGGGCTTAAGTTTAAATTCATTTCTCTTTCTACACTTGATGGTAAAGTTTTAGGTTGTGTTTGGTAGTCATCCAAAAAAACGTTTCTAGCATTTTTTCGTTTTTTAGAACAAGAAAACGGAATCTTCCAATTAGTGTCCACGGTTCGTTTTTTGTTTAAACGAACTGGCCTCATTTTAGGTTTTGAAACACGATTTGCATAACACATCTTACCTAGTTCCGTCAACTAAAAACCTTTTGGTTGAAACATAAGGGGTAAAAATGAAAGCTTATTCCCAATATTTTCTCGAATGCCCTTCTCCACTCGATGCTTGTAGAAGCTCCAAAGCTTCCAACGAATTTGCAAGGCTCCAAGTTCCTACAACCGAATACCACCATCGCCATCAATCAGTTCGGAAGTAGTAGGTAAACTCCTCCTTCGTCTCCTTCTCTATTGTTAACATATAGATTTGTTTCTGTCTCGTAGAAACCCTACATTGGAACCCACAATTTAATTTCTAAGGTTAAGATTTCACTAGAATTTATCCGTTTGGGATTTCAACCTACAAGTAAGTTCTTCATCCATTTCTCTCGCTCTGATTGCAGTTCGTTTTTTCTTTTCTTTTCTTCTTCATCCCTGCTATGCGCTATATAGATCCAAGCCCTTTAGGAGTTCAATGATCTTGTTGATTTTCCCTTTTTTCTAGAATTTGTACTTATTCTGTGCAACAATTTCACTTAAAAGATGAATCTAATGAAACAAGAGAAATTATTAGGCCTTCTAATTTCCCTCATAGATACCTGAAGTTTGTAGAAATAAATGGGTTCGCTAGATACAAATAACAAATTAAAGAATAAAGCCCCTAAAAAGACAGTAGTGATTGTGAGTGAGGCGGATCAGAACGTTTGGCAAGCAATTACTGCAAGCAAGGTAAAATTGTTATTTACAAGTCCTTTCCATTGGCTGAAGCAAGAGAGGCTCCTAGCATATTGGGAAGATATTGCTAGTTCCATAAGCATCTTTTGATGAGATCAACATCCTTGTCGGCATATATGTACAAAACCAATATCTAGTTGATACATGTGAAAAGTTACCTTCTAGTTTCATTATCTAAGAAATAAAACAGCCTTGATCATTATAGTCGTGTCTACAGAATCCAATATCCTTAAGAACTTCAACATATGTATGGGAGTTGATCTACGTGAGCTTTACCTTTTCTAGTTGTTGTATCTTAAGGACTTAAAGCAGAATAGATGTCGGTTTATTTCATGAATGCAGTATCATTTTTGCGTGAAAACTTAAGTACCACAGGATACATCTTAGTATCTACATCATGAGAAGAGAGGTATATCATCAAAAGATGCTTATGGAACCACCAATATATTCCCAATATGCCGGATGCTTTCCAAGAGCTGGTGAGCCTCTCCTGCTTCGGTCAATGGAAAGGAACTATAAACAATAGTTTTTACCATGCCAGCATTAATTGCTAACCAAACATTCTTGTCCGCTTCACTCACAATCACTACTTTGTCTTAGGGTTTCTATTCCTTAATTTGTTCTTTATAACCAGCAAACTCATTTACCTCGACAAACTTTAGGTAGTTATGAGAGAAATTAAAAGACTTCATAATTTCTCTTGTTTCATTATATTCATCTTTTAAATGAACTAGTTATACGAGAATAAGCACAAATTCTAAAAAAAAAGAAAAAATCAACAAAATCATTGAACTCCTAAAAGGCTTGAATCTACATAGCCCATAGCAGGATGAAGAAAGAAAAAAAATATATTCAAAGAACTGAACCATGATCTACAATTAGAGAGAAAGAGATAGAGAATCTACTTGCAAATTATAGTGAGATATTAACCCTAGAAATTAAATTATGGGTTTAATGTAGGGTTTTGAAAAGGAAACAAATTTATTATAAGTTAATAATAAAGGAGACGGAGGGGTTTACCTGCTGCTTCCAAACCAATTGATAGCGATGGGGGTATTCAAACGGTAGGAACTCTTGGCTCATCAAGGGTGATGGAAATATCTGGAGCCTTGCAGGTTCATTGGAAGCTTTAGAGCTTCTACAAGCATTGAGTGGAAAAGGGGAATCGAGAAAATATCGGAACAAGCTTTCATTTTTCCCCCTTATGTTTCAACCAAAACGTTTTTAGTTGGACGGAACAAGGTAAGAGGTATTCTGCAAATAAAAAAATATACCAAAATCTAAAATGAAGCCAGTTAGTTTAAAAAAAAAAACGAAAAAAATGAACCCTGGACACCAAATGGAAGATTCCATTTTCTTGTTTCCAAAAAACAAAAAAAAAAAGCTAGAAACGTTTTTTTGGATGACTAACAAACGCAGCCTTCGCCTATTTTCCATCCCAAATTCTGGAAGACGGATCTGCATTGTGGTCAACTGCTGCAGTTGGATTTTTCATTGGTAAGCCGCCACCATTCCATATTGTATAGTCTTAGACTCGTCAATGGAAGAACTGCATGAATGGGAGGTTTCAGATGCTTGACAGTCGAGTTTTTTTATTCTCATTTCAATCTCAAAATTGCTTCTCACAATTAATCGAGGACCTTGATTCATAGGAGATAAAAAAAACCCCCCAATATTCCTTCAACCTTGGTCTCCTCAAGTGTGCAACCTAATAAACTCAAATCTCTCTCTCTCTCTGGGTTAGGTTGCCCAAGCTTCCTCACTGGGTCTAAGCATCATAGGCAACCTCATTGGCTGGCCATTATACCATGATGTCCAAACAAAAAAAAATGTATAGATATGCTAGGTTGCTTAGTCAAGTCGCAACAGATATCGTTTTGGTTTGACGTGGATGTCCTTCTTGAGAATGGTGAAATTTTTCAATAAGAGGTTAACTTTGAATGGATACCTCCACATTGTTTAATCTGCAAATGCTTCGGACATTTTGAAAAGCAAGGTGTGAGAAATGTTGGTTCCAGTGTTCATGAAGAAGTTCAGATTACGTCCAATGAAGCTCAGTCTAAAAATAAAAATACACAAAGCGCTTCAATAAGTGATGAAGAGATTGAAGATCACAATCTGTCAAATAATGAAGATGACATTGTAAGGATTTCCAAGATCAACTTATAATCAAGAAGTCCAGCATTTCAACCTCTGAGAAGAGTATTCAGCAACCTTCTAGTTCTGTGACTGAAATAGTAGCCAGCAGCAATGTTTCTCCGGGAGCAAACATAGTCGGAAATGGTATCTCATCGGTGGAATCTAATCTAATCAGATCCATGTTCCAGATGGTCCTTCCAAATCAGGATACCAACAATCTTCCATAGTCTTTGATAACCTTCCATGTCAGCATTTTCAAAATGTTGAAAATAATTCCATCCCAGTGCGTATTCAAGGGAGGAGTCAGTAGATTTGCCCCTTTGATTGATTCTGTTGTTGACAATGATGAGGTATTATTGGACAAAATCAACTCACGATCTGTTACTACCTCCTCCTCAAATCTTATCCCCACCCCCAATCCTTGCCCCAAGCCAACCAACCACCTCATCACTCTCAATATACGCACATTGTCTCAAACACAAATCCAGTTGTTGTCTCATCTTCAATTTCGGGAAGTCAGGCTATGATTGTGAAGGTAGCTCCTAGCCCGGATATATCTGTCCCAACGGTTCCTAATGGTCCAACTCATGCCATATCCATATGTGGTCTAACCGAAACCAATCCTTCAAACTTAGCCAACTCCATACGCGGTCCAACTGAAACCAATGCTTCAATCCCTTCTCCAGTTATGGTGGCAGGAGAAGAGCTTCAGTTGATCAGAATATTTTTCAAAACCAAAGTTTGAATTCCTTTACCAATAAGATAGGTGAAGGCAAATCCTAAAGGAAAGGATATGGACATTAGAGAAGGATAAACTGGTTTTCATCTTTAGTAGGAATAAATGAAGATTTGATTGATAAAGAGCTGGCCTCAGTGCAATGGTAAGGTTGCTCCATTGCGACCTAGTGGTCATGGTTTTGAGTTGGGAAACAGCCTCTCCGCAAAGCGGGAGTAAGGTTGTGTACATTACAACCCTCCCCAGACCTTGTAGTAGCGGGAGCCTCATGCACTGGGTACACCTTTTTTTTTATTGATCCTTCTAACATTCTTGAACGAGGATAAGCACCTTTTTTTATAGATCCACTAACATTGAGTTGACCGAGGATAAGCACCTTTTTTTTATTGATCCTGCTAACATTCAGTTGTACGAGGATAAGGTTGCTAAGGTGGAGGTAATGCGTCTTGGAGATCAATCTAATTTAGATTTTGTTGATATGGGGATGACCTATTTGGAAGACTAATGATAAAGAAGGAACATATTTTTCATTTTTATAAGGAACAAATAAAGATTTGATTGATAGAGAGAGTGGACCTCCGTACAACGGTAAGTTTGCGACATTGCAACATAATGGTCTTGGGTTCGAGTCGGGAAACAGCCTCTCTGTGAAGCAGAGGTAAGGTTGTGTACAATTACGGCCCTCCCCATACCCCATAGTGGCAACATTCGATTGAACTAGGATAAGGTTGCTGAGGTGGAGGTGACACGTCTTGGAGATCAATCATATTTAGATTTTGCCAATATGGGGGAGACCAATATGGAAGATTTTAATGATAAAGAAGATGTTCATTTGGTTAAGGATAAGTCTCACGATTCTCATATCTTATTGACATGCCCTTTTGCACATTTAGTGTGGCATGGCTATGGTTTGTCTCACGAGCCCCAGACCCCTAGAAGGTAACAAGGTCTTCCTTCATGAGTCGATCAATGGTTGGACAGTTATTTCCTCAAAAGGCAAGGAAGGAAGCAAGAAATTGACATCCTTATGCACATTTATTTGTTGCATCTATTGCTTGCTCGAAATGATTTTCTTTATGAGAAGCGGGTTTGGTCGCCTCTTGAAGTAATTCAATTAGCTGAAAATCATTTCAAAGGATATTATCAGTCCATTTCTCCACCCCACCGATCAGCTTCAGCATCTCCTCCAACTACTCTCTTGCCTTCTCAATGGGAGCTACCTCCTACAAATTATTTTAAAATTAATTGTGATGCAAGTCTTCCCACTGGATCAATGCATGGAGGTATAGGATACTGAGATTTTGCGATCTCAGATTGAGCTAAGATCAATGGTTGGAAGGTTTTTTGCTCAAAAGGCAAGGAAGCAAGTAATGAATTGATCTCCTTACGCACTTTTATTTGGTGGCATCTATGGCTTGCTCGAAACAATCTTCTTTATGGGAAGCAGGTTTGGTCGCCTCTTGAAGTGATTCAATTAGCTGTAATGTAATTATGATTAGCTGATTATTAATGGGCTAGCCATCGTACAAAACGTTAAATTTAATTACCTATGTGAAACATAAATTTAGAATACATATATACGAAATGAACATGTGAAAGATTAAGTGAAGTGCACGCTCCACTGGAAGAACTCATAGATGCCAAACATTGCTCCTAGATACAAGGATCGGAAATGGGCCAAACTGTCATTCCCGCCACAGACAGAGCCCTCTTTGCCAAGGAGTTTAAGTTGTTAAACTCCATTGAAACAAAAGAGAAAATACCAAATTCAAATGAGGTTTTCAAATGGAGAAAATCCTCTAATATGGGCTTGAAAATCAAAGGAATTGATGAGGTTCTACTCTGCAAGTAGGCAATAATATCTTTGTTGTCATTCTTCACCAAAATGTGAGTGAAGTCTTCAGAAATATCTTCCAACAGAGATGAGCAAATTGCTATTTCTTAAGTCTTAACCCACCAAATTCGATTGAAAAAGAGCTGGCTCTGAGATGGAAAAACAGGGTCAGACTTGCTGGTCACGATAGATATATCCTATACCTCCATGCATCAATCCAAGGGGCAGGATGGCCCTGTCTACACGATGGAACTTCATCAACTCATTTGACTGTTTAGCCCATATTAAAGGATATTCTCCATTTGAAGGTCTCTTTTGAATCTTGTATTTTCTCTTTTGTTACAAGGGAGTTTAACAGCTTAGTTGACTCTCTGGCAAGGAGGGCCCTGTCTGTGGCAGGGACGACAGTTTGGCCCATTTCTGATCCTTGGATCCAAGAGCAATATTTGAGATCCATTATTCTTCCAGTGGAGCGTGCGCTCTACTTAATCATTTCCCATGTTCATTATGTATATCTATATTTATTTTTTACATAGATATTTAAATTAACGTTTTGTACAATGGCTAGCCTGTTAAATAATCAGCTAATCATAATTATATTACACTTGTCTTTATTAACTTGTGTGTCATAATAACATTACATTTGTCTTTAGTAACTTGTTGAAAAACAAGTTTTGAAAATAAAAGTTCCGAGTCACTCCCATAGGTTATCCGCGTATGTTCCACGCAAAAGCTACACTTTGAGATACTTAACCCAAAAAACTCAGCTTGTTGCAAATTCTTAAGACTTTTATGCCTAACAAAACTAGAATCTCACCCATCAATTCCAAGTGAATCCATGAAATCCTTGCATTGACAAGTATGTGGTGTTGAACCATAGTATAGCTGTGGAAGACAAATGAAGATTTGCTTTTTGTGATCGCTCACAATAATGTAAACAGGTTCCCCGGCAGAAATATAGCCACAGGAACATAAGGGGTCAGGTCCATGTTACCACTTAAGTAGATCAGGCTCATGGGTCTTTAAGCCAACCAGCCATGGGCTGGGACATCCCTTTTCGGTTGGGTGTTACTGCTTCACTCAAAACCAGATCATGGGAAATAGATTGGCTGAGATTTTGGTTGTCATCTTTATTTTAGTAGTTTCTATTTCTAAGTTATTTAATTAGTATCTCAGTTTTCTTGCTGTACAAGTCCCAATATTGAGTTGTAAGGGATTTTCTATTTGCTATTAGCAACTTCATTATATATGTAATGGACCATTAAGAGTCCTCCCCATGATTTTAGTGAAGCATGAATTCTGGTTTTTACCAATGACTACGTGAACCAGTGTAGGAGAGAGTCCTATGTGAGGTGAGAGACCTTGATGTGAGAGGCCTAGGTGCCAGTAAGAGACTCAAACCCTTATCCTATCATCTTCTATTTTGTATCAATCGACACCCTTGTTTCTATTTTCTGGTCTGTGACATTCAAAGCAGCTGAAAGACCTTTGAGCCCTGTTGTTGCTGCTGGAATTATTGTTTGGCTATTTGAAGAGCACGTTGTTGCTGCTTCATCAGTTGCTGGCAGAAGGCGGTAAGAATATACCCTACGGTTCAACTTCTGTGATGCTTCTTGCTGAAACCTTCAAGGCCTCGAAACTGCAGATCCAATACATCAACCAGAGCTAATATTTTGACACCCAAATCTACTCCTTGTAGCCTCCCTCCAATGGTAATCTGAGGCTGATCCATTGGCTAGGTTTGTCGATACCAGTGTGTTTCTAATTCTAGATTTTAGTTTCTAATTTGAGAAATCCTTCATAACTCAACATCTAGCCATTAAAATAGTCTAAGTCTTAGATTGTGGAGACTTAACCCTACCTGAGAGTCCTCCCTTAGACTGGAATATAATCACCATCCAAAGTGTTTTTTTTTCTAATTCTGATACTCAGTTTCTGGTTATTTGCATGCTTCTTTTATCCTGTGATAGACCAGAACTTGTGTGCGTTGTTTATCATGGTCACGTCTCCTTCTAAGGTATTGTTATATGTTGGTGGAAGTCCTAAGAGTTGAGGTACACTACTGTTATTTGCTGTCAGGTCTTCTGTTATTCCTGTTCTGGACATCGGTGAAACACTAAATTGTTGTAGTGTTAAGCGATCCTACTGGGGCTAAATTAATAGTTGCATAGTTGTGAATTAGTCCTACATTACACAATCGAGAAGGAAGATCCAAAGGAATGTTTTGGCTGGTCACTTCGACTTAGCAGATTCAAAATATTGAATGAACAAGTCATTCCTCCTACCTCTCAGCAAGAGAGGATCCCCATAGGCCAGAGGGCACGGGGGTCAGTACATCAATAGTTTGAAAGCTCCTTAATTCATCATTCAATCTGAGAGTAAGTCCTAGGAAATCTAAAAATAACATGAGGAAGAGGAAGAATAAGATACATATGAGTTTGATATCAAACAACTAAACAAATGAGTTGTATCTACAAAGGTAGTTGAACTCCTCCAAGCTCTTATGTGATGAGCACAGAAGGTGATAACTTCAACTACTACAACAACAACAACAACAATCTCAGCCTTATCCCAACTTAATGGGGTCGGCTACATGGACCATACAAAAACAAAATAGGAAAAGTGATAACTTCAACTAAACCTCGATAATAAGAGTTGCAAAAAGAAAATATCTACTATCCAAGATGCTGATCCAATTATAATTACACATGCATTACATACTTCTAAAGAGGTGGTTTTCCAAGCTCCCTCGAGGCATGAACTCGTAAGCTAGCAGCCTTTGATCATCTTCAATGCAGTAACCAATCAATTTAACCAAATTTGGATGAAGAAGATCACCAAGAAAATTAACTTCAGCCTGCCAATTACCATATAGGGGGAGAGAATCAAATTCATAAATATCAGAGAAGGAAAAGTGAAACAAGCAGTCAAAATTCAGTAATGAAAGTGATCAGAATTGGAGAAGGGTCATACCAGCCACTCTTTGTGACCTTGTAATCCATCATGATTGAGGGTTTTAACTGCAACAGTAAGCCCTGTCCCAGGTTTCACTGGAGCAGTTCCATTCTCCTCAATCCATCCCTTGAAAACACAGCCAAATCCACCCTCACCAAGGAGACTCTCTGGTCTAAAATTTCTTGTTGCTGTCTTGAGCTCAATAAATGAGAATTTTCTAAGCTGAGAAGCAACCTTCAGCTCCTCACCAACTTTGGGAGTGGATGAGTTGCTTTCTGCATTGCTAGTGGTTGAAGAGGAGGCTACTGGGACAACTGGTTGGTCCCTACTGGTATCATTCGTAGATTTGCTTTCCGCTGGTCCACACACACATAATCAGCATGTTAATATCTCTCATTGGTTCATGGTATCCAATCCAATAATTACTAACCAAAACTATGCAGGGAAACATTTTTGGAAGGAATCATAGAGGAAAGTGGCCAAAGCATACCAAATTTACAAGGATTGAACTGCCTTCAGAAATACGCATTCACACAAATGGAAGCTATAATACAAATTACATTAAACGACTATGCAAACAACAATAAGGTAAGCAATCAAAGTAGCCAATTGAGGTGTTCTGAGGAAAATAAAGACAAAATAGTTACCATACAGAAAGCATGCCAAATAATTAGACTCTGCAATTATTGGATATGTTGCAGTTCAGTGTCTTTCTAGATTCAGAAAGATATAACTAAAGTTGGTCACAATTGACAATGTATACCAACAAATAAACATTCCCGATGAAACAACATCAAATAAACATGCAGATACAGCAAATAGAGCTAGTTCATATGGTAACCCTACGAAACAATCGAATAAGAAACTAGGTAACCAATAACGTCGAATCAAGTAACCAAAGTAAATGAAAATAGACTGTAAATTCCAAACAGAGAATTCAAAAAAACAATGCATAATGGAAAGATTTTCATAATAAATAATTACCATAATGAGTACTAGTGCCGCTTATAGAGGAATCCACTTTAGATCTTGAGATGCAACTCCCAATAAATCTGAAGTTGAACCAACACCCAGTGTCCTCTGTCTCGTCATCTTTGTTTTTCCTTCCCTTCGATTTTCCGCAATCCCATGTCTCTACCTTAATAGAATCACCACCAGCTCCCATCTTTCCGAAACCCTAAATCAAATTCCCATTGCTACAAAACCCACAAATGTTCAAAACCCACCGAACAAAACACTTTTGGTTTTCACTGCCGCTCCGATATCCCGAAGCCAAATACAAAATATATAGAATCAATTACAACCCAAGAAAAAAAAAACCCCAAAACTTTAGTCACCTTTGAGAACCCAAAGAGCACAGAACAACAAAGATCACAATAACCAACAGCTCCCAGAGATACGAAATATCCCTTCCAAATCTTCCGTTCAAACTCCAGAAAATCAAACGAAAAATCCCACGAACCCAGTACAGAGAATCAGTGACCCAGAATCTGAACTCTCTCACAAGTCAGAAGCAAACATATGATACAGATCATGTACAACCCCTACAAAATAAAAGAAAGTAAACACCACCCAGTGAATTCTTTAATCATTACAAGAACAATTGGTTCAAAAAAGAAAAAAAAAACCCAGGATTCTCCGCCCTCACAGCTCCACAAACTCTATACAACAAAACTCATTGGAAGCTGACCAGTTAAGAAGAAGAAAAAAAAAAAACTACTATGAATTATCACTACTTAGTTTACTTATTTAACATTTGATTTCTTTAATGTATAAATTCCTCACTGACTCGGACTACAAAAGCACATCAAGCTGCCCGGTGAAAAAAAAATTGGGCAGAAGTGCTTACCTGCCCGAAGCCCCAAATCAAGGTCTGACCTTAGAAGGGTTGCTTTCTCGGCCTTCGAATGATACAACTCTGAAACAACAACAACAACAACAACAGAAACAAAGCTGAAATGCAAAGTTCTCACTTCTCAGGTAGAGAAAGAGAGAGAGAGAGAGGTCTATATGTGTGGGGAAAGGGAAACCGAAGTCTCAAACAAAGAGAGAGAGAGGAGAGAGAGAGAAAGGGAGAAGTGGTGAATGGAGCATTACTCCCTGACAAGGATGGAAATAAGAAAGAACGGGCAGTTCGGGCAGTGGGAAGCGGAAAATGCGGGTAGCTCGGGCAAGAGAGAGAGAATAATTTGAAATTAAAAAATTAAAAAAAAAAAAACACGGGGCCTCTCCAAAGCTTTCCCTTCTCCTTTGCAGCAGTGACCGCCATGTTCCGGACATCAGTCCCCTTATTCCAAGATTTCATTTTCTTTTATTTTTTCTGTTATTAATATTCCAATTAGTCCTCGAGTAATATGACATAAATATTTATTTCCAATTATAAATATAAATAAATAAATAATTTAACAATTAATGGGGTACAACTGCTTTATGCGTTACTACGGTATTAATGTGTCTTCCACCAATGCATGCAAAAAACGAAGAGTATAATATGGAAACGGATGGATTTGATTTGGTGTGGCAACACCTTATGTGAGGGGAGCGTTTCTCCAACATCAGATAAGAATCAACTTACTCGTAATCCATCCTGCGGTTGGATATCACAACTTACCTAACTCTCGGTCCCACTTGGGGAACCTTTACAACTCTCGGATGGGTATCAGTAAACAACAAGGGTAGTGGAAAATGATGGTCTTTAACGCTGAAGCATAACCCTGTGGAGTCACGAAATCCTCGGTTTCAAATGTGAACAAAAGCTGGGTCTCTGTCAGTGCAACGGTTTGGAGTTAGTGTGACACGTGTCCATTGCAGTGGAGATAAGGACCCACATTTTGCTGGGCCCGGTCTACAGTTATTTTGATTAGTTGGCTATGAGACGGTTTAATTTTTTTATTATTAAAATTGGGAAAAAAAATTGCACACACCATACAGTACACACAGCCGTAGTACCGGATTACCACGGTACCACCTTCAAAAACATTTTTTCTCTCCTCATCATCTCTGACATTCTCTTTCTTCTTTTTTTTTTTATTCTTGTGACATTTCTCTCTCCTCTTTTATTATATGAATTTCTTTCCATATTCTCATAAATCGTGGTAAGAGATGCAAATGCATATGACTAACATGTAGATCTGTCTTACAGTCTAATATATTTTAAGCAGAGTGTTCTCTCTTTACATCTTCTCATATTTATTTTTTTAATAAATAATATGATAATCTCATGCGATGAATCATGAAATCTTCGATTTAAGATGTGAGTAAAAACGATAGGTCTTTGCTAGTGAAACGGCTTTCAGTTAGCAAGACGCATATCCATTGTAGTGGAAATAAGGACCCACATTTGGGTAGGGCATAACCTGTGGTTATTTTGGTTAATTGGCCATGAAACAACTCTCTCTCATCCCTTATCATGTGGATTTCTTCCCGTCAATACGAAATGTGAAGAGTTAACTGCTTAGTGTAGAAGATATCATTGCACATGAACACGTGTAGATCTCTCCCAAGTTGATATTTTTATATTAGGGCCCATTTGTTTAGTGAATAATATAGTGTAAACTCACACATGGGTCTCATGTATTAGTGGAGGGGGAGGAATTTATTAAAAACATATTTTCATTCAATTTTTACGGTAAATGATTTTTGTTAATAAAATGGCCTATACTAGTGCTTGCATGTGTCTATCTGTATCTCTTTCTATAAAATGATATATATGCCTTCTATTGGGGAGGAAAGAGATACATACAAAGAGACTTAGTGTAAACCACACTTTCAAATTGATAAAATTTCCCCTTTTTTCTTATACATGAAAAACCGAATGGATACAAACCCATTAAGAAAAATCAAAGAAAACTATAATTAATTTGGATAGAAATTGAAGCCATAACATTCGATACCAATTCAGGCTCAACCTGACCCAATAGGGGACCAAACTGGTCAACATCCTTTACACATAACTAATAGCCTCTCTGTGTCCTTCCTGAACTAACAAACCCCTATTGACTAACCAATACTCATAGCAATTGGTTGGGGCATCATGGGAAACCTTCACCCCTCTTAGACTAGAGATCGAGTTCTCTGTTTAGAAGTAGAGTATATGGTAGCACCCATTGAGTTTATCTCTCTCCTCTTATAATGAGAATAAATATATAATTTTACGGAAAATGCTAGGTATGCCGCCAATATCAAGTATGCTAGCACCCATTGTGTCTATCTCTCTCTTCTTTTTTTCTGAAATGATCCTCATATCCTTCTTGAATGATACTCCATCATGTGATCCTATTGATGTTATCCGCTAGCATACTTGATATCGGCGGCATACCTATCCCTCTCCCATAATTTTATAATAAAAGAGAGAGATAGATACAGTGAGACACTTACGTAAATTACACTCCCGAACATAAAACATTATCCTTTTATAATATTACATTGCAAGGGCCGTTATAAATTTACCAAAAAATACTGTTATTGACGGAGTAAACAGTAAACACACATCACATGACTATTTCTAAATAATTTTTCAGGTCAGAAATGCCAAAACATGCTATACCCGTTAATGATTGTCTAAGCGTATGGGTAATCTTAAAGTTTGGATAGACCTTTTATTAGAAGATAAGTCTTTTGCAAAGGTCATCTTAATCAAATTAGAATATTAAATAGCTATTAATTAAGTGGCACGTACTTTACACGTACCAACCAAGGTACTTATTATTTTTTTATTTATTTTATTATTATTATTTTTTATATTTAGCAATAATTCATGTATGTATCTCATTGGATTCCTGCATCTATCTTAAGTTTAAAGTTTTTAGTAGTTCTTATCTTGTTCACTTATCTAATAATGATGAATTAAGTATTTCCATGTACCAGGATTTTATTATAATATCAAATTAAAAGGGTAAATTTTTAATTCCCTTATGAGAAGTGATAATGAAAATCACAAGCAAGGGAGAAGTCATATATATTTTATAATTCTATCTACAATCAGTTTGATGGGGACATTATAAAAGGTTCTTCAAGCTTTGGGTGTAAGGCCTGTCATATTTCACATATTATATTTGTGGGTGTCTCATACATAAACAATTTTACAAAAACCTAATGGATAATGTATTTGTACAAAAACGGCATTAATTAATTGGATAGTTATCCATATAATAGAAGAATATGAAGACATTATCATATTTAATTGTTAAGATTTTTTATTATCTAAATTGTCTATTCGCACTCAAAGTTGGGAGACCGCGCAATATTGATTGGAATACCAATACATGTCTTCTTAGTTGGATGGTCAAAATGGACACATTATCTATCTACATGGCAAAATATATGTATTATGATATTTAAAAATAATATACCATTTTGTGATAGTAATAATTCGTCTAATTTAAAAATGAGAACTCATCTTCAATTGATAAGAAACATTTTGCACTTGAACAAACACAAGTTTCATATTCATTATGGGCTATGTCCATTATTCGACCAAAAAAAGTTGCGGCCATTAGGATTGGTGGAAATCAGGATCGCTATTATTCAATTAAAATTTGAACTGACCGATTTACTAAATTTCATGTGTCAAAACAAGCATTTAAAAAAAAAAAAAAACACGATGAAAACAAATAGTTTTGTATAAGATATAGAGATTTAACGAGGTTTCACACACCGATGTGGTGTACTACGTTCTCGGATGAAGAAGAAGATGAGCACTATGTTGGAATAAATGTTATAATGGAGATCTCTCAATAACACTCGAACTCACAGCAAGAAACTCTCACCCACAAATCATAAAACGAGAACCTCAAATGTCACTATGCTTGTTCAACAAGGTGATAAAACTATATATACTCCTCAAAGTCGGTTCGATCCATCGAGTCAAATCATACCCTGCACCTCCATTGAGATTAGTGATAGCCAGGCTTCATGCTTGGGCCTATTATCCCAACTTCTTTGCTACCATCACTGACCTTAAAAAAAAAAAAAAAAAAAAAAAAAAAAAAAAAAAAAAAAAAACCTTATACATACCTTCGAAAAAATCCCATTGGGATAGGAGTGTCAATTGGTCGGTTTAACGCGATTTTGGTCAAGCTGAATTGGTTTTGGTCAAGGAATGAAGGAGACCAAAACCAATCCATTACTGAACTTCAATTTTCGGTCGATTTCAGTTTATTTTGATTTTTCAATATTGGGATAAAATCGGTTTTGTGATACCCTATTTTTAAAACCTAGTTTACTTACACGATTGACCCGGTTTAACCATGCAGGATCCGAATCAAAGAGGGTTAAGGTGGGTTCCCTATGGACCAAGTGGGCTGTCTGGCCCACCAGTTGGATTTTTTAGCCCGAATGAGTCAAAAATGGGTGGACAACCTTCTTTTATGATTTTAAACATGATTTAAACATCGAACATCGTTAGTTTTGATATCAAGATGGTGAAATGTTAACCTCATTTGCTTATGATAGGTTCCACTAGAATTTATATTTCTTACGCCGGATCTCACCCGTACCGAACATGAGCTTTTGTACCCAACAGGTAAGTGGGGAGAGGACATTTGACTTTTATTTTAAGGCTTGTTTTGCATCATTAAATTGAATCTAGACTAGCCATGTCATCATGCAAGTTATGTGTAGATTAGTCATCATCGTATGCCATTCGCACGCATTGCTTGTGCATTATAAACAAATGATTTATGATGTGTGTTGTGCCTTACATTCTCAATGTTAAATGATTGATGTGCTTATGTGATGAACGGTTGGATTACTGTGCATGATGCATTATTAGACTAGACGTCGTAGTCGACTTGGAAACGAGTGCATTGGTGGGTCGTGGTATGGGACGCAATGGTACTATGTAATCGTACTTTGTCATATAGGAGCATGCGGTTTAGGATTATCATTCCCTGTGCTATGACCCTTCCCAACAGGGGTTGAGGTGTTGGGTTATCACTTAGGGGAAAGTAGTGGTCGGGGTTGTCGGGTCACTGTGGCGGTTAGACATACTCCCGACTGATCATTGGGACAGTCGGCAACCTCAGTGGTATATTCAAGAGGGTTAATCGTACTACTTTTAAATTACTGGGGTCGGCGCCGTTACATTTATGTCATTTACTTTTATGTTGAGAGCCGATAGTCGGCATGCTTTACTTTTCTGAGTACTCACGGTGGGCCTTCTCCGACAACCCTACGGGCGTATCGCGGGATGGAGTTCGCGACTCGTACCCGGGGCATACGCGCACTATGATTGTGAGTAGCACATAACCTAAGACTTAGTAATGTTGTTTAGGTGGATAAGATTTAAAATGAATTGCATATCATATAGTGCATATGGATGTGAATGTTTGTGTGGTATTTATTTTCACTTACTGAGCTAGTGAGCTCATCCCACTTGCACACCTCTTTTAGATGATTTTGCAGGTCACCCGCCTGAAGATTAGGAGTCGGGCCCCACAATCGAGTTTCCTATTAATGATTGGTGGGTCCCTGAGGAGTATGAGCACGGTGCTGATTGCATGTGCGAGAGCTGTGCTGCGGGACCGTAGTAATGACACCGTACAAGATTTTGCTGTTTGATTCTTTTGATGACCTCCCCTTTTGTGTACTTGATACGTAAACTGCTATTCTTTTTGTGTAAATACCATGTTTGCGGGCCCACATGTACTTAGCTATATACTACAATTTGGGTATTAAGTATATTGGGGATATTTACAGGTAATTTAAGTATTTCGCTAAACTTTTGAACACTTATCTTAGATGTGGGTATGCTGTGGTGGGATACTGTATCAGATGATCCTGACAGGTTTGGGTTAACCGGAGTTAACTTGGTCACTGGTCCGGTTTTGTGTGAACGGGTTGTAACAGGTTTATTATCAACCATAATGAAATATTACATTCATAATCCTATTTATGATGAAATCACGAGTTATCATTGTAAGGGAAAGATAAATAATATTGAAATCAATAAATAAATTTTTTTTTCTTTAACTAACGATGGGTACCAAGCAAAAGTCCCTTGCCAACTCAGCTACCCCGCATTGAAACCAATGAATAATTAATTATAATTTATTTTTTGATAAGGAATAGTTACTTACTAAGAAGATAACTAATATTGAATCTTCTACCAAAAAAAAAAAACTAATGAATGTTTTTTCGAATTTGATATACTGGTCAATTTGATGTCATCTAATTTCCAGTCGATTCCAACGTATCTCAGGCCAAAACTAGTCCAATATAGATCGATTTGATTTGATTCGAATTTTTTTAGATCAATCATGATCGATTTAATCGGTTCGGATAGGTTTTGGCACACATATTCAGATTGCCACATAATGTTGTCGAAGGGAATCTTCAAAAAAGTTTCCAGAATTCGAGAGAAACATGCCACCATTAAAATTTGTGATTTAGGTTCTGGATAGTGTTTATGCTCATCGCTCACGAACTAGTTTTCTTATCGTCGCCTTAGAGGGATGAAATTGAAATACAAGCCGGCAGTTTTGATGGGCGGAAAGAATCTCGTGTACGATTGCGGTCGGGGTTTGTTCGGGAAGAAGTTCCTCTCTGCAAAACTCAATGGTTGGATTTATTTTATTTTTTAAAAATCTGCTGCACCTATATTTTCTGCGTTCTTGATTACATTGACTTGTACTCTTTATTGAGTTAACATCTGATTCAAATTGATCCTTATACAACTTTTTAGGGTTTGGTTGGCATATTTACTGCTTACCACTTGCGATTGCTGTATGGATTTGTTAGAGAAGCTAGACCGCACAATTAGGGATACGAGATTTTCTTTGATCTAGGAGTGGAGTTGAATTGTTGGGAGTGCCATCTTTGAGGCTTTTAACAAACCTGTGATTGTAGAATGATGTCCAAAGTCATAGATGGGTTCAGGTTCTATGTTTTGGGAAAAATTATACTGATTTATAGAAATGTAGGTTGGTTAAAACTGTTCTAGGTATTCAGTTGTGTTGATAAGCCCAAGGCAACCCAGTTGGGTATTAGCTTGGACATTACTCAGAGGTTTACGGCGGGTAAAGATGCTTCATAGAGGTGTCTTCAATCCACATTTTGAAGCATTGGCTTTGCTTTATTATCTTGAACTTGTAATAGTTGTCTTATCTTCTGAGATGTATCACCTACCAACCACATTCCTTTTGAGTTGTCATCCTTGCCCGGGGTTGCTATTGTTTCATGACTTATTAAATGTGAATTTCGTCTTTCCTGAAAGCATTCCCAGTTGGCTTATTTATGATTTTTTGAACAATTGGTTTGCATACAGGAATTACTAATGATTCCAAGGATCCATCAGTTGATACTTTTCCGGTCAATAACTCTTCCAATGCTGAAATGCTTTGGAATCGTTTGGATCTAAAAATTGACATCCAAGGATCTTCCCCTCAGAATGGTGGCGAAGTAATCCTGGCAGGCCCCATTGTTCAGAATAGTTTATCGGTGAGTTCCTGCATTTATAGGAGTGCTTTTATTAGTCTAATTAGTGGCAAGTTGCAACTAAAAGTCAGAAATTAAAGTTTTTTCATCTCTTCTCCTTCATGGTTTCAATACTATATTCTACAAGAGTCTCTTCTCAGTTTGAAATACTATAATACATGCAGCTCATGGTATCTTTAATCAATTTCTTCCTGGCATTGTTCTTCTAGCTACTGATCAAAAAGTTGGTTTACAAGCTGGAAAGTATGTTTTTGTTATCTTTTTTCAAATTATTACCAATTAGTCCCAGCTTGTACTTGCTTTACCCAAACGGGTTCCTAAGATTGTTAAAAAAATTATGAAACTGCCATTTACTCGTTTAATCAAGTTATTATTCATTCAGGTGAGCCCATAGCTACCTATAATCAGGATTATTGAACCCTAGGTTGCATCAAGTGGGAAGGGTGCAGATTTCCTTGAGGATGTTGATGAGCAGGCAGCCTTTGTGCTACTTGGAGAGCTAGAGCATAGAGGAGTGGTGGATTCAACACCAGTTATGTTTACTTTGGCAGGTTATGTCATCTTTCTCTTTGTTTGTTGTAGAGGTTTAAAATCAATATACTTGATCTAATAAATTCACTGGATGTTTTGACCCCCTCATTTTGCTCTCGAGTGGTGTGTGTTGTTGGCTGTTTTCAATTTTGTAAACACTATACATGACATGCCCCTCTTGTACAATATGACAGTTTGTTGCTTTTAAATCATGGAGAAAAATCTGATACAAAATAATTTTTGAGTATTTTGCTTTTTCATGGTTAACTAGCTTCTTGCTGCTTTCTAGTGGGAAAAGAAGGAATACATTAGCAATAATTTTTCCGACTCATCTGACTGATTTTTCAACAATAAGATCTAACCTTTTTTAGTATTCAGGCCTGGATTATACACCAGATCTGGTTCATATGTTGCTATCCAGGCTGAATTTTGGTTTGTCCGAATTAGTGATGTTAAGATATATTACAGGTTTATTTCATTTATAAGTTCTAACTGCGCAGGAATATGAACAAAACATGTGCATCCAAATACTCGCACATATAGGTGTTGCTCCAGTAAGAGGTTCACGAGGTGCCTCTGAAGCTTCTTCCCCGTCAAAGCATTAGCTTGGTTGCTTCAAGTTAGGGTTATGACTAATGGAGCTCAAATTTTAACGAGGTATTTGTGCATTAGTTGAACTGCAATGTTCTTTTTTAGAATTAATTCCTAAAAGATGTCAAGCAGGGAGCATGGTGGACCTGGATTAAATCAGATTGGACAGGTCCTGGAGTCTTTGTCTGAAATCCAGGTCCATATTGGACAGACGGTCATGCTAATCCAGGATTAGTCCAATTTTTTGCCACGCTAGAACATAGTGTCTTTCAAGAGCAACATGTCATGGCTTTCCGTTGTCATAATTTCATTAATACCTCTGTTGAAATGGAGCACTGGGGCAAGGTTCAGAGGACTTTTGCCAAATTCGAAGGTTTATGTGACTTCTCTACAACAACACATTTGCAGTATCAAATATAGCTGAATGTTTTGTGTATCTCACTTATTGCCAAGGGGGGGGGGGTAATATGTTCATAAGCAGTTCATACATGTATCACAATACTGACTGGTGGTGAATTTAAATCATGACAATAATAATTACAGCACCACCCCCTGGAGAATGCCAGTATTATAAGAACACCCCATCTCTTTCACCAAATTAG
>NC_056564.1:22988420-22991090 GCF_013358625.1 Macadamia integrifolia
TGTCAGCTACTGTTTTTTATGTTAAATACCAAAATGCCCTTACTAAATGTGAAGTACCTAAAATGCCCATCTAATAAGTCCTATCTTCAAATCGATGGTTATTGTACCTTTCTCCCAGATCCAGCACCGGCGGTGGCAGCCGTATCAACGATCATGGCGGCGTCGGCGGCGGTAGGATCCCATGTTTACTGTACCTTTCTCCCAGATCGAGCACCGGCGGTGGCAGCTACATCAACGATCACGGCGGCGGCGGCAGGATCCCATGTTTACTGTACCTTTCTCTCAGATCGAGCACCGGCGGTGGCAGCTACATCAACGATCACGGCGGCGGTAATCTGATCTTGAAAGAAACCAGGCTGGATGCAGTGGTGGGCTTTAAATCTGATCACTCAAGAAAATGGATTTTTGGTTTCTTTCAAAGAGAAAAATGGATGAAACAGTTCGGTAGAGTTAGCAACTGAGGTCAAGGGAAGACCTTTAAATCTGATCGCTCTCCCCCACCCTTGTCGTTGGTTTTGCTTCCTTCCCCATTTTCATTTTCAAGAGTTGACCTTTAAATCTGATCACTCAGAAGTTGAAATTGTGAAAACAATAATAAATCTAAGAGGAGAAGAAGAAACAGATCTGTTGCGGGATATTAGGGATGATCAACTCTGCTCAGAACTTGACATTGTAACAGCATAAAAGCTTATCATTTTACTGGAATCGTGTTTGATTCCCGAGTCAGATCTGCAATGCCTGTTAGTGGCAGTGACATTAGCGGCGGTGATCACTCGATCCTTTTCCATTTCTGATCTGGAGGAATTTTTTTCTGTGAAGATTGAAAATCCATGACTAAGCATTTGGGTTTTTTTATTTAGAGAACCCAAGTCAGCCGAGAGAGAGAGAGAGAGAGCTGGAACCGCCAGTGACTGGAGAAGAAGCTGAACCGCCAGTGGTATCTACTGTTGCAGTGAGAGGTAAGGTAAAATACGATTGTTTATTTGTTTTAGTTAAAAGGGTAAAAATGTCATTTCAAATTCTTTCTTAACGGTGACTGACAGTAAGGGGTCTGAGTCTAATTTGGTGAAAGAGAGGGGGTGTTCCTATAATAATGGCATTCTCCAGGGGGTGGCGCTGTAAATTACCCTAATAATTATTGGCATTTGCATGTTTTTTACATGATTTGCTGACCTTGTAGGCTTCAAGTAGTGCAACTTGGCCAGTGCTCAACCTGAACCGGGCCAACTTATCGATTAGGCAAGCTAGTTATAGTTGTTTGGCCTGAGCAGGTCCAGGTGACTCTTCCGAAAGGCCGTCTTCTTGGTGCACTGGCCGGATCTCTGGTCAATTTACCTCCAACACTATATCCTCCTTGGCGGGTAGAATATTGAAAGCTAGTGTGCTTGGGTCTGGATCTGCTTGTTGTGCATGGGTGATTACATTTAGGTGTCAATAACTCTCATGGACTATAAACTTGATACCATGATGCATGAGCCCGTCTTGAGCCTCTCTTCCCTACTCCAGAGCTGAGCAGCTTAAAAATAAGCTCCCTTAGCTAAATGAGCTCTATCAGATCATCATCTTAACCAGATGTGAATCAACAGGGCCAAGGTTGCAGGTAAGAGACCTTCCTACCACTCTCCAACGCATTCTCTCCTCCCTGATCTTATGGGCCCTCTATATACGATTTTTTAGGCACTCCCGCCCACCCATATCTAATATATGGAAACAGGCTCTCCAAACGACTTGTTTGGAGAGTTGTTCTCATTTTTTCCCCATCTCCCCACCCCCACCACACCCCAAAAAAAAAAATTGTACGATCTGCCCTTCATAGCAGGCCTGATTCATTTTGCTTGAGAGATTCGTCTCCCTAATGGGGTCTATATTGTTATATGTGATGGAAATTTTAATTTTGAAACATCTGAAGCAGGTGTTGGGCTTCAATAATTGCTTATGATATATATATTTTTTTGATAATTGTACTTTATTAGAAGGGAGGGAACAAAGTTCCAGTACAATCAGCCCATAAAAAGGGCAAGATGGAAGGAGGGGGAGAAGAGAAAGTAGAAAGATGGGGTTGGGTAGAAGCTGCCCAAGAGGCCAAGCAATCCGTCCCAACATTCCATTCCTGAAGGGTGCCTAAAAGAGAGCGAAGAAAAGTTCCTGGATACTTGAAGATGGTCATCGATAATGTGAGCAATGCGCCAAGGCCAGGCAGAACTCCTTCTGTGGAGCAAGTTTACGACTAGCAGGTGGTCGCCTTCTACAATGACACAGGAAAATTGAAGACTGGAGGCCCAGATCAGAGCGTGATAGAAGGCCAAAGCTTCAGCCACCAGCGCATAAGAATGGCCCAAGTCTTTTGCGAAGCCACCGATGAACTGACTGACCGAGACAATCACGGCAGACACCTCCTAGCGCAGCCATTCCAGGGTTGCCTCGACTAGCTCCATCCACATTGATCTTGATGGGGATGAAAATCCTCTGTTTTTCTCATCTCTGTTTTTCCTTGTTTTGCTACCTGCAGAACACGACACGTGGACAATTTTAAGATCAACGGTCAAGGTTGGGTGAGGATTATTACATCCGATGCGTTGGTCTTAAAGTTGTTCACGTGTCATGTTCTGCAGGTAACAAAACAAGGAAAAACAGGGATGAGAAAAACAGAATATTATTTTCCTCTTAATG
>NC_056564.1:22991229-23011631 GCF_013358625.1 Macadamia integrifolia
AAAAAAAAAAAAAAAATGATTATAAAATTTCTTTTTTGAAGGTTTACTTCCATTACACCAACGATGTATTTATTTTTCATATTTGCTCTAATTCTGTCACCGTGAGTCCCTAAGCCGTCTTAACAATAAGTAATAACCATGACAGAAAAACTTCCATCGGTTCTAATTTTTTGCCCTTTTCCTAATTCACTTAGATGGAGCCCATAACCCTCTGTTTTTGAGTCTCGACGCCACCAATAGGTGCAGATACACCCTGAGAACAACCCCTGACGATGGTAGAGGACTCAACAGGAGGCGGCGGCGGCGGCGGCGGCGGCAGGAGATCGAGATTGGGTCCAGAGAGGTTTCGTTTGGAGTCGCTTAACTTGAACACCTCAATTTCGTTTAAGATGGCAGGGGATGAAATTGAAACCACACATAGGTGTAGCAGAAAAGAAAAAGATGGAGAAGAGAAGAGATTATCCAGAGACACGGAAGGCGATGGCATCGCTATGTGTCCTTGTCGTCTTCATCATCATTAGCCGCCCCAGCGACCTTGGTAGGGCTTCTGCCGCTGGTTCCAGTGGCGATGGTGGAGCCACACTGGTAAAACTCTCCAGTTCGCTCCATGTATAATTTCTGTGCTCGCTTTTCATCAACCATTACTGGTAAGGAGAATTAAGCTAAGCAACCGAAGATTGATTATAATTGGGGAATTAATTCTGATACTCCCGCAAATAATTTCAGTGAAGTTAATCTTTCTCCTCTGCTTTCCCCTGCTTCTTCCTGTTAGAAGTCATGTGGATGATGCAGCAATTTGGAATTTTTTGCTCCTTCAATCACGGTAATTACCCGAGAACTGAAAGTCCTCTAAGCGACTTATAAGACAAATGGTATAGCAAGACAGCGTACGAGGGAGAGGATCTGGACTCCAACATCTCCGTCATTTGCCAGGAAATCCCAAGCTAAAGTCTTTTCCAATCGAGAAATTTCGTTTTGTGTTGTTGCAGTCTCTCCGTATTCTTCATGTCAACCGAACAGGGTGATGGGTATCATCAGAGGATTGGAGGGTTACCGTTGTATTACTGGTAGCAATCTAGCTAACGTGAAAAACGACGAGGCGCCTCTCCGTATTCTTCGTGTCAACATCTTGGAAGTTTCGTCGAAGCTGCTTAGGCAAGAGACTTTGACTAGGTTACCCAAAGGTCACGACAATGGGAGGACTTTTACATTGAGAAATTGCGTGGTGGTTGTTCTATCGTCGTTTCTATTTTTTTATTTTTTTTTAATATTCTATCGTTTTGAACTTTCTGGTGGAAGTTTTCTTACCAGAGGAAAAAGATGAACTTCCAGGAAGGCTGAGGGTTTGCTCTTGGGAAGACGAACTTATGCATATATTGCTTCCTAGCCCCAGATTTTATGTAAGTAATCTCTTTCTGGTTTTTGGGTGAGTCCTCTCTCTGCTTCTTCTTGATTGCTTGTTGGTTACGTATATTGAGAATTAGACTCTCCATATTATCCATATATTGCAGTGGAGAAAAGCCGCGCGAGAAGAAAATTTTCAAAACGGGGACGGGATATCGTTCTTCCTGGAAAAATAAAAATCCTATGGATATGAAGACTGGTGACACCCAACAACAGAAAAGGCCTTCCTGCAACAATAGAAGTAGCCGTCAAGCTCAGACACAGGAGAGTAACTTCTTACCTATGATGTCCTTATGTTTCCTGACTGTCAACGGCGTGGTCACATTTGTCCGAGCCCATGCTCATGGCGACACCTCCACGATGGCCTTCGTTCTCTTCCTTTACTTTGGATTCTTATCTTTGTTCTGTTGTTTGAAAGCCTTTGATCACTTCCCACCCCATGAGGAGTCTCCCAAGAAAGAGCTGTTGAAGGTTGCAATATGGGTGATTTCCACATCTCTGAATGTTGGCCTTGCCGTTAGGTTTGCCCCTTTGATCCACCCCATTGGTGCTATCTTTATCTGTGCCTTGGCATCGGTAAGTAGTGGTTTTGGCTTTTACTTCTTCTTCATCCACCGTGTAGACCCTAGTGATGTCCATAATGGCAGCTGCAAAAGCTATGCTGACAACAAGAAGAAGAAGTTCTTTGTGGTATCTTCTCTACCTCTGAAAGTGGCTCAGAAGGACACCAAGCCCTCTGAGTCCACTTCGCCTTTAGAAAATGTCTAGTTACGAAGTGATTTAAGACAATACTCCCACCACCACCACCAGCGTCTCTTTCTTTCTTCTTCTTTTTTTTTTTTTTGGGTGTTGGTGAGGGGGTGGGGTGTTGAACCAGACTCTCTTCATTTCCTGTTGTTTTGTGGTTGTGGGTTCTACTATTGTGGAGTGTACTGTGGACATACTCTCTGGTGTCAAAAGTCTACACCCAAGTTGTATGGCTGTGTCCAGTAAGAAGGATATCTGGAGTTCCTGATGACCAACAATTCTGGCTTTCTTTGGTATCCTTTCTATTTCTATTTCTACTTTATTTCAAAGTTTATTTATGAGTAATATTTTGGTCAGAAATATAAATTGTTCTATATTTAGTAGATAAAATAGTTTCTATAATGAAAAAAATATGTTTGGTATGTTTATGTGTGGAATAAGTTATGTAATCTTGATATTATTTTTTTTGAATAAGTGATAGTGTTGCCAATAATTGTAATAGAAAAGAATATTGAGAAATGTATAACTTGTCTGTTTTTTTAAAGAAAGTGCGTCTCCTCTAGAAAATCTTAATGAACCAAATTAACATGAAGGTTGAGATGTGCTAATGGGCACCATCCACAAGGCCATAGACCTATTAAAACAATCAAGTGAATGTGAGTCGGGTTTCAAGATACAACAGCCTTTTAGTAGGAATGCACTCTCTTACTGTAAAACTTTTTTGAGATACAACCACCTTGTGGTTTTTTATGCACTCCCTTATCACAAAGAAAAACATAGAGAATTGTGCGCTTTCAAGAGACAACAGTCTTGTGGTTTCGGGTAGTAAGGGGGCACTCCCTTATTGCAAACCCCTTTTGAGTTTTATTAGGTGGTGCTCAAACTCGAAGAAAAACAAAGAGAATTGTGTATAAAACCCGCAAAACTGAACTCAATGGTGTATAAGAGAATTCAAATCAAGCAGAGGGTTTTTATGAGAAAATATGACTAGAGAATAATCTTTGAAGGGCCAGGCATGATTTCTATTTATAGAGGTGAAAAAATCTCTTTCAAAGTATCCTTTCCAAAAGACGTGACCTTCTGGAAAATAACCAATGGGGTTGGTAACCTAGTGGTGAAAATGCCTTCAACCCATCACCGTTCGAGTTGGCTAATTGTGGGTTTAAGTCTTGGCATGTCCACTATCGCCCATTGGTCCTGCGGAAGCGTTGTTTATTGTACGAGGGCTTATCTTGGGGGTTATGATCATTATTATGGAGCACATTTTTTTTTTCCCAAAAAAGTAAAAAGACATTTTGGAAAATAACCATTACCAGCACCGAATGGAAATTGGCTAACACAATCAGGTGTCATTCATTCAACTGTTGACATTGATCAAAAGCGACTACACGTCGACTAGCAAGGGACATTGTTTGAGGTTAGGCCTGAAAATGATGTGTAAAACCCAAATGATGTTGGAGAGAAGGGGTGGGGGGGACATAATCTACCTTGCCTCAACCTAGAGAAAGTGATTCTCTACATTAAAAAAGAAACCTATTAAGAACTAAGAATTTACATTTTAAAAAACTAGCAGTCCAACTTTGTCTTCCTGATTGATATGAATAAGCTGACATGGGAGAATAATAGAATGTATTTAAAAAGTATGCATCACAATCTTTAAAAGTTCATATGCATGCATGCATGTGTCATCATCTCATTGGTCGGATGTCCAAGGGGTCCATAGAAAATAAAAAGATGTCCAAGATTTTTCAAGCTAAATTAGTCAAAAAAGTTGTAGCACAATTGCTCTCTCTGAATAAGGAGAGATATGAGCTGTGAGAGAGTCATAGAACAAAAGAGCATCCTAAAACTAATACCAACAGTTCCACAATTGACATGATCTTTGAGAAATAAGATCAATAATCAACGTAGAGTAATATGAAAGTCTGTGAAAGCCATATTTGCACACAATTGAAGGCCATCTTGAAGAGCCCTCATCTCAGCCACAGAGTTGGGACACACCCCATAAAAGTTTGAAAATGCTGCTAGAACATGTCCATATCTAATTCTGATGATTCCTCCACCTCCACTAATACTATTATACATCAAATTGGCATCTCGCTTTGGCATGGCCTTGCTCGTGTATGTGTAAATATCACCCTAGATTAACTTCATATATAAGGAGGAGAGATACCTCTCTCTAAGGAACCTTATTCTTAGATTCTTAATTATTCTTGCATATCAATCTCTTGTCATTCTCATTTACATCCAATGTTGGAGAGAAAACACACAAAACCCAAATTTCAAAAACCAAACATAAGGTTTCTTGAAACTTTTTTTTATAAACCATATTCCAAACCGATAGCCATGTGACTTAGGCTTGTTGAACTTGCATACCCATGACTTTGTTCTCTCGGACAAAATGATTGCTTTGTAGGGATATAAACAAAACGAATTCGAAGCGGATACTTCAATATTTGAATTCATATCCAATTAACGAATCCCCACTATATGAATTCAATTTGATATCCAATAGACATTTCAATTATCCGAATTCATGTCCGGGAAGGAGTCTGATATTCAAATATATTTATACATTTTTATCTATAAATATAAATAAAAATAGTATCAAAATAATGAACAATATTTGAATTCGTATTCGATTACCGTCTAGATGTCAAAAACTATCTGAATCTGTAACAGAATAATAATCTGAAATTACGGATAAATCTCTGAATTTTTGACTATCCATGTACATCTCTAACACCATGTGCCCTGGGCTTTGCCCAAACTAGCATGAAACCTGAAGGTATAGCTAATTAGGAGGACTCTGCAATGACACAGTATAAGATACAAAAGGAGATCATATCGGCTGTGTCCTTCCAATAATTCCTCAGCAGGGGAAGGAGGGCACCCTGCCTCAACCGAAGCCGACCTAGCCTTCAGACTACCCAATCCCTCATCCTTGTGAATCCTTTTCGTGAGACTACTGGAACTAGATTAAAAGAACATGATCGACTTCATTAAAATATGGAACTGTATCAAAGAGGAAGACAGTGGTAGTTATACCAGTTCTTTGGTTTGTCTTGTGCGGCGTCTTATGGGGAGAAGAAGAAGAAGAAGAAGAAGAAGAAAACAGAGATAGCTCCTGTGAGAAATACACTAGTGGGAACTTGGAGGGGAGAATGGTTGTCACTGGTGACAAAGATAGATGGAGATGATGATGAGCATGGGAGTTGGTTGATCCATCTTTCGCTGGCATTGCTATCGCTGCGGGGTGGGCTTATCCTTTATTGTGGGAGGAGAGAGACACAGGGAGGTGCTACAGGGAACTCAATTCCTTAATTTAAATTCTATAAAGAACCTAACATAGAAATAGCCACCCAGTAGGTGTGCGAAATGACTATGCTATCTCGTTTTGTGCAACAAAAAATCAATTTCCATTTCATGGGGGCAGACCGATCATTTCATGCCTCCATGTGTCTGAGAATAGGGGCCACATTTCGCACAAAAAAATGTTCTGCGAGGAGGCAATGAGCATCTATCTAAGGCACCATTTGACAATGTTTCTACCGTTTTTGTGTCCAGAAACGCCAGAAACATAAATTCACGTTTATGGGAACAGAAACAAATTTTTAGGTGTTTGATAAACCTTGTTTCTAGAAACGTTTCTTGTAAATTTTTTTTGAAAAATCTTGCACACTTGCATCACGCAATCAAATACACTACACAAAGAGAATCATCAAACTTACAACAAATTTTTTGATCTTGTGAACAAGATCATATTTCTTACTGCTCTGTACTGTGAGATTACAAGAACCAACAAAAACAACCCACCAGATAGAAATCAGAAAACCTAGTAAAGCTTAAAGGATTCCAACCTGTTGTAGATCTTTTATTTTTTGGTAGAATTTGCAGATCAGTGGAAGAAATCCTACATTAGTTGAAAGACCTCTCATATATACATCTAAAAATTGTAAGCGAATGATAAGCTTCCTATGGAACAACCAAAGAGCAGTAGTGGTTGAATCAGGTGCTCTGTGAATCGGACTCTGTCCGACTCTAACAGTTGGATACTCGGCAGCAAAAGGCCTAATGTTCTTGTTGGCAAATGCAGTGGCAGTTATAGAAGTCGCTGGCTTCTCTATTCTAAGCCTCCGAGGATTTATGCTCAGAGAACTTGTTTGATTTGGATTCGGTTTGTCTGAATCCAGGGAAAGCCTTGGGAGATCTTCATGGTCAAGGCCATAAGAAGATGACGAAGAAAGCGAAAGGCAGGAAGAAATCAAAACGGACTCCGAATCAGATAGAAATCGAAGCAACGGAAGGCTCAACGAGCTCACGGGAGCTCCGACATGTTAACGATGGTCGCTTGGGAACGAAGGGAGACGAGTTGCAGAGGAGTCACGTACGCTTATGATCTAACAGTTGAGAAGTGAAGAATGATGTAAAACGGGATTGAGGGAATATTATCGGGCAAGGGCTAATTATTTTGCCACAAGTCGTTTCTGGAAACATCGAAACGACTGCAACTTGTTTCGTCTCTTTTGTTTCTTGAACCATAAATTGAAAAAAAATATTTATTTCTACCTATAAAAATAGGTGAAATGGAACAGTTTTGTCAAACGCTTTTTGTTCATTTTCTGCCATTCGTTTCTGACGTTTCTTGACACAGAAACGACAAAAATGAGTTTCAAGGAACATTATCAATCGGTCCCTAATAGTTGCAAGCTAGGTACATACTAGGGCCCTCTCAACCATTGGACCCTCATTGACGCTCACCCATGAGGATTTGAGTCCCTACATTCCTCCACATAAACTTTTCTCCCATAATATTGAGTCACGTCACTGTTTTATGAAATGACAAATAAAGGCTACAAATCATACCAAATATCCACATAAATAGAAATGGGTCCCATGCCGAGTTGGGTGGATGGAAGGTCCTTCCCATATGAATGTATGAACGACCTTACGGGAGGGTGACTTGAATACAGTAGTGCCACTGGCAAGCTCCAAAGGTAGAGAATCCCGACCGCTGCCTTCCAAACCTAAAACTTCAACCCTTGACTTTTCTACGAAAAAAAGTATGACTTTTCTATTGGTTTGGGGAGTGTGTGGGCCCGTGTCTAATTTTGGTTGTCTGTGGGCCACCCTCCACGTAGTTGATTTCGTGCACACGTTTGCATCGACGTGGATGAATAAACATCAGTCATCAGAGACTCTGCCCATCTCGCCTCTCTCTCTCGCTCAACGAAGAAGAAGATCGTCTTGTCTTTACTTTGAAGCCATCATTTTCTCTTTCATTGATAGTAAAATGTTAAAATTATAACAGAAAATGAAATGGCGAGCAACCTGAGCTACTTATTCTAAGTATGGATCCCACAAAAAAAAACAGATGATGGATGGTCACTTCCATTTTTGTAAGTAACATCGTAGTTCTCATGGTGTATAACTGTATATAGCTTCGTTCGTCTTCACATTCAGATTTTTCTCCAGTTTTTTGAAACTTAATCATGGTTTAAAATATCTCTAATATCGATACGATACCTTTCAATAAGTATCTTAAATTTCACTGGTCAATACGATATATAGAATTTTTAAAATCCTTTCATATCGATATATATCCTACGATACATACCGATATGCATCAATACATTATCGATACACATCGATACGATACGATACGATATGCATCAATATGACTCTATGAAAAATATAAAATCGAGGTGAATTATACGTTTCGGTATGTATCGGTACGTATCGGTAAGGATCGATCGGTATGTATCGAACAGTACATATCGATGAGTATTGGTATGTACCGATACAGTGCGCTACGGTCACATAATGGCCAAGATGGATAATTTTTCAGAAAAACATGATTTTTTAAAGGGGTTTTTGTTTCAAAGTTGTTGGCAGCCATATTTCTCTTTAACTAATGTGAAAATCAAGGTTGAGAACAAGATTTTACATTTATGGGACAACTACAAACCTTGAATTCTTAGTGGGATACCCTCAATTTAGTATATATGCATAATATATGTTATCGATAATTTTTTTTAACAAATTATTTATACAAAATTGTTTAAAAAAATGTTTCCTATCCATTTATGTGTGTATTTTTAGTATATCTTAGCATATCTTCGATACGATAAGATACTTTCCGAAGCAAATCTTAATTTTGATCGATATATACAAAGACCGATACCGATACTTTAATCCTAAACCTTAATTGACCCAAAAAAAAACTCATAGTCACGTTAATATTGTTTTCTTATCACCATCACTCGCTTTTTCCTGCAATTTGTCTTGCAGAGTTTACTCTCAACTACTAAACACTAATTTAATATTTTCTTTAAAAAAAAAAAAATTGCACATTTTGGATGTTCTCTGACATAAATTTAGTCCAAACCAGTAACTCAGTTAGAAAAAACAGAGGGTAAAATTAATGTCCACATAAACCTTCATTTTGGTTGTTCTCTAACAAAAATTTGCTTTTATTTCTCAGAAAAATCAAGTCTTTCTGTGAACTCTGTTAGTTTGCTGATCTCACTCACTCTCTCTCTCTCTCTCTCTCTCTCTCTCTCGTGTATGTGTATGGGAGCCGACTGCACTGATAGTTCTTTTTGATTCATGCGCCAATAAGGGAGAAACGATTGATGGGTATTCGTTATTTGTCGATGTTCATTCAAAATTTCGATTCTGGGAAGATATTTTGAGTCTCTAGACCTCCTCCCTTCAATCAATTTCTCACTAACTAGCTTTTCGTGTGAGAACCTCCTTACCACATTCAGTTGATTCTGCGATTATTCAAGCTTTCCATGTTTTAATTCCATTATCAGTGCTTTGGGGTTTGTTAGTTCGGAATTAGGGGAAGAGGGGCAACTGACGCCCTTGATGTGTGCGCACATGGGATTGAGATACAGCGGCGATGGAATCACAATTGGCTCTGATCGATGAGTCCTTTAACTCTCGGTACTCGTCCTTGGTTCTAGATGCTCTAGATGATCTACCTGATAATTTCACCATTTCCGATCCTTGTATTTCAGGCCATCCGATTGTCTTTGCCAGCCGGGGATTCTTGAAAATGTCTGGTTACTCAAAAGATGAAGTGATTGGGAAGAATGCGAGGATGCTTCAGGGCCCGGAAACCAACCGTAAATCGGTAATGGAGATTCGAGAGGCAATTCGGGAGGAGAGGACTATTCAGTTGAGTTTATTAAACTATAGGAAAGACGGGACCCCCTTCTGGATGTTGTTTCATTTGAGTCCTGTTTTCAGCAAGGAGGATGGCAGGGTGATTCACTTTGTTTCGGTTCAGTTGCCCATATCAAGGAAATCGATGGCTTTTACTTCTGGGTATGGAAGGAATGGTTTTGATTTTGGTGAGGCGGGCTCTAGATTGCCAGAGATTGTATTCGGGTCTTGCAGAAAGGAGATGTGCATGGATTCAGTGACGCAGCCGCTCCCTCTCTGGGCGCGTAGTTCCTTAGAGGATTTCCATACTAGAGGTCTGTGCTTTGTTTTGCAATGTTCTGTAAGTTCCTCGATCATCGCGGGTTTCTCTCATTTGATTGAAATTGCAAGCGTTTTGTTTAAGTTATATTAAGCATTTGATTGTGGTCTTTCAAAAATTAGCCTTCTTTAATCTCTTCGTTAATGTGTTAGTCCTCACATCTTTTCATTTACTTCACAAGGCCATTTGCATATATTCATTCCTCTCTACACTCAGTTTGGCTGTTTAATGGTTTTGTTGGTCCTTTGTGGCAATACTGACCCATTGGCAGCTTACTGAGTTTGTCACTACCAGATCTTTTGCTGAATTGGGTTAAACTGACTGTTGAGTGTTTTTACTTAGATTGGTTTGTCTTGAATCATTGTACTTTTAGGAGTTGTATAGGTCGATTTAAATTGGTCATTGGTTGCAAATTCGTATGCTGCTTCATTTTGTTGTTGAGATTTAAAATTTGGTATCAGTTATTGGAAAATACCTTGGTACTGTTAATCATTTGATCTTCTTTGTTCTAATTAGTTTTTTTTTTTATTTACATATTTTTTGGTGTGTTTTAGAAATTGCTGTTACTTGCTTGTGTTTGCTTTAGTTTCTCGGTTCCTATTTCTTGTAATTTTTCTACTATACTAAACTAATGGTACTTCATATTTCTCACATTCTTCCTTGAAGTTATTTGTTGAATTTCAAGTTTTTTGTTGGAGTGTTTTTATTCATCATCTTTCCTTAGCAGCAAGTTCTGTGCGCTACTGTTTTGAGGCTTTGTTTTCTAAGTGGAGCTGAAATATTTATTTGGGTTCTCATGGATTGACTCTTATAGGATTGGAGGCTGAAGAGTCATGTGAGGCGAGTGATCTTGAGAAACAGAAAGCTGCTACATCAATTAACAACATTCTATCTGTGCTAACTCATTGTAGTGAGCAAAACGGAAAACTTGTCTGCGGGAAGAGATGCAACTTATCTGGGACAAATCCTCTGGGTTCATCTTTAATTTTATCCCTTGGTAGAATCAAACAGAGCTTTGTATTGTGAGTTGCTGCAATTTCCTTTTTATGTTGCTTTACAGTATCTACTGTCTGATCTAGAAAGGTTACTGACATTTTGCTTGGTGTTTTGCAATTATTGCCTTGCAGAACGGACCCCCACTTACCTGATATGCCCATTGTATATGCGAGCGATGCATTTTTGAACTTGACAGGTGCTCAAAGCAATTAGAGATCATTTTCCATTTAAGATTGTGCCGTTAAATGAATTTGTAGGTTCAGGAAAGTTTTGACTAAAATTTACTTGCTTGATCCTACTCCTTGTATACCGAGGGCTACTTGGGTGAGGATGTCAAGCTGTTCCCCTGCACCATGTCTATCTGCATCATTAATTTTACTTCAGTTGAATTCCAACCCAAGAGATCTAGGTAGCTAGATAATTAGGACCATCTAATCTTTAAAATTTTCAGCCATGCCATCAGAAGTATGGAATTTTTTTTCATTTCTCTGCAGCCTGATGTCCAAGCGATCATTCTTGTTGTTCAATAGGCTATGCCAGACATGAAGTGTTGGGGAAGAATTGTAGATTTTTAAATGGGCCTGATACAAATGCCGAGGCTATATGCCAGGTAATAACTATATGCCTAATGTTGTTTGAGGATTGATGAGATTGTTCTTTGTCAAATTTCGTTAATTTAATGGGAGTATGGAATTTTTTTAGGCCATCTTATTTTTTTTTTCTTTTGCTCATTTCCTTACAGATTAGGGAAAGCATCCAAGCTGAGCAAGCCTGTACAGTACGTCTCTTGAATTACAGGTGGATACATTGCATTCCTTGTTATGGTTGAATGAAGCTAGGTTTTATTCATCCTTGTTTGAATTAACAACTTTTTATCGACTGCTTTCTTATAATTTTAACTTTAGGAAGGATGAAAGTTCATTCTGGAACCGTCTTCATATTTCTCCTGTTCGGAATGCTTCTGGAAAGGTAGTTCTACGCATTAGCTTTGTTCTAGTTATTTATTCTTTCGTAGAGGTGACTTTTTTAGCACTCATCTCTTCTTCTTATGTAAATAGAATGAAACTTGATAAGAATTCCTTTTCCATGTTAAATCTTCTATGTTCTTCCACATTCTTTGGAGGAACTCTGTTTCTATATCCGAAAAAAAGGAAGAGAAATTAAGGCTCTTTGTCTTTTATTAACTTGAATTTTCATTCCAGTCATTTGGTGAACATATAACTTTTACACAAAATTTGCTTAACTAGGAAGATTAGAAGTGTGTAGATCCTGGTTGATGTGGTCAATTAAATCAAATTTAGTTCGTAGATTTATTTTATCTACCCACCCCCACCTCCTATTCTGATGGACCATGGCTCTGCCTTTTCTGTGCAAGTCTGAGAAAACTGTAGACTTGGTGAAACTCAGCTATGAGCTATCTACTTCGTGTTTCGAAAATAAAAAGGATTTTACCTTTTGCTTTAGTTTTTAAAGTATGCTAATCTGTCATCGTGATGGAGTATAATATACACCAGGTCCTTAAATTACCATATACAACAACACATTATTTATATTTTGTAATGCATGTTTTGTAGTTATAGGTTAAAATAATTGACATGCAAAAATAAAACAGTACAAGAAAATGGGAGGAAATGACAGGCATTGCTTTTATCACCTGGAGAATACATTTATGAGCTAAGTTTGGAATATCTGCATAATACTTTGAATTATTCATTGCGTGTTGGATAATGAAAGGTGTTTATGATTGCATTTTGGTACCCCATGTAATTTTTACATTTCCTAATGTTGCTAGTCTCATGAATTTAGTATAGTTTGATGTAAGTATTCAGTGGACTTGTGGTCAGCGAGAACTGATAATTAGTTCTTGCATGCAACTATAATACAACAAGTAATAATTAGAGTTTATAATATGTCAAAGCTTCCTTATTTTAGAATTGAAGTAACATAGTAATCGTATTTTAGAATTGAAGTAACATAGTAATCTTATTTTAGAACTGAAATAACATATTAATCTGCAAGATCCTTGAAACTATCTTCTTTTGTTTTTGTATAACAAAAATATGTATTTAAATTGGATAATTTAATGTTAAGTTAATTGTAGTGAAGGATATTTTTGGTTCTCTCCGATGGCTTGAAGCAATATTATATCTTTTAATCTTATGAAACCAAAGATTTAGTTTCTTGGCCAATATGATCCATATCCATGCTGTTCCCCCTGGTTTATTCTTATTTCTTCATCATTACATGTATCTCTTCCATAGGGCACTCTCTTATTGTTTGTTTGCTGTGGAGGTGCAGATAGCATTTTATGTTGGGGTGCAAACAGAAGAAGGTTGTAAGAATGAGTCTAGCCGAGGGTTGAACCCAGAGATAGGGCAGCTTGGTGCCGTGGGTGCAGTCAAGGTTGCAGTAAGGAGCTTATCAATGGGAGTTGGTCCTTCCAAATCATAGGATGCATCTCTGTTCATTGGTATGGAGTACAGGAATTCTTTATTTTTCTCTGTTGAGACGTTCAGAGTGTAACCATTTGTAATCACATAGATTCTAACTGCACCTGACATAAGGACCCATGTGCCCCAAAGAAAAAAGGGAAAGATGTAAGGTGTTTATATGTATATACAGATTGTTCAAAAGAAAATTGATACAACCTACTCCATGTTTGCTTTTTTGCTTTTAGGGGATTTTAATGAGAAAACCGAGGCATGACCCAGAGTCTAATTCACAGTAATAAGCTTGTGCCAATATAATTCTACTGCTGCAGTACAAGTACACAAATGAGACATGAGGACCAAGAGCCAAAGCTTGAACTTTTTGTCCACTGGTGGTTTCAAACTTTTCGTTCACTTGGACAGAAATGCAAAACGAAGAAGAGGTGGCTTTCCTGGGTTTTGAGTAAAGGATCTCCAGCAGCGAATGATGCTCCTTCTCATGCCCATTTGCCAACATCCAGAGAACCCCCCCTTCTGCTATCTTCTACTGCAAAGTTTAGGATTTGCCAATTTGGTTGGTGATTCTGAGTTGCCCTATTTGAATCAGCAGCTTGGTGATGCTGAGATTGGTGAACTTTTTCACTTTGTCCTCTCCTGATGAGGATAGTTGGATCATGTTTGTGTTAGGCAAAGTTTTCCATTGTAAATTGTATTGCTGTGACTCTTTTTTGTTTGTGCTGTACTGTTTTGGGGTTGATTATAGTCACCATTCCCCTTTATGTGGTTGTATCAGTATTCCTGTTCTTTTTCTATAAATAAATTGTTAACCCTCCCCTCCCTCCCCTCCCCTCCCCCTCTTTCCAAAAATTAATAAAGCAAAGACAGGAGAAAGATTCTAGTTTAGGTTGGGCTCCTTGATTCTATGATTCCTTAATTCCTTTATTAAAGTTCTATTCTGGACTGTTTTTTTCCCGACTAGAATTGAGTATGAATCGATCCACCTAAATATTCAGTTTCGAGATTTAATGGAGTTGGGAATTGCAGTTCATTGTGATGTGCCAAGAATGAAATGACTGAAACCCATCAAATATAATAAGTTGCAAATTTTGATTGAGATGGATGGGAATTCTGGTTGACACAGTCCACATTAACAATCCAGCGAACAGTAGCAATTCAGCATCTTCTCCACATTGCAGAGGACACTTCTCCTCACAGGCTCCAGCTTCTTCAAGACGTCCACTTCCACCTACCTCTTCGTTATTTTCCGTGAAGATCTGTTCGGTACAATTGCTTCTCCCTCAATAGTTGCAGTGAGATTATTAAACTTTACCTTTTTCTTGGGTGCCATTGCGACGTTAATGGGGAGAGAAGACATGAGCTTCCTTTGATTCTTGCATGCCCGTATCTCCTCATGCTTCCCACACAACCTTGTCTTCCACCAATGATCTCAACATTTAGATCTACTATTTATTTAATAAATATTCTTCATCTCATCTTCTTTGCCGTAACATTTTGTAGATCTCAAATCGAAATCACAGTTATATGAAATGACCTATATAACTATAGGAATTGTATAATGCATTTTCTGAAATTAAGGTTGCGTTTGACATTTTTTTTGGAATACATTATTGACCTGGAAAGGAATCACTTCATTCAATTTACATGTTCATTCAAAAAAATATGCAACTTTTAGGAAAATAGAATGTTCCCCACTAGTGTGTGTTTCTATACCTAGACACAATAAATGTGAAAATACAATGCTACCTTGCGCTGAAGATAGTTGAGTGCCCTCCCATTGCCTACACTTCTTGATGTGTACTTGCCTAGGTATCATTCTCTTGCTTGGATCACTTTCAAATTACTCTTAAAAAATTCTTTTTTTTTTCTTTTTTATATTAAATGATTTTTACAAATAAACGAAAATAAAATTATAATCTAGAAATTCTCAGTTAAGAAGAAGTAAAAAATTTCTCGAGAAAAATCATAATAATTCCATCTCAAGTCCCATTCAGCATTCCATCCAAGGGTAAATATGGAAATGGAGAAAGTAACGACCACTCTCGTTCACTCACTCGATCTTGAACATTCTTTCCCCATCATCTCCAATCTTCTTCACCCGACCTTGACCCATACACCGTGGCTTGGAATGCCAACGTGGACCACAAATACCAAGTAGTATCCAGGTGGTGCCACCGCTGCATCTGTGGGCCCCTCCACGCTGGCCTGATATGCCGATGTGGAAAGTTGGATAAGACTGACCACATTCAACACCAACAGTCTCTGATTCATCGCGAACGAATGCGTCGTAAACGACGGCGCCAACAATGTTACCGATATCCCCTGTTCCGACCGGTACACCGATAACTCGAACGCCACTGTGAACGTATCATGATACGATACGTTGGGTCCCGCCGCTACAACCCGGGGTCGGAAATCCGAGTACTCTGTCGCCAGGTAATGCGGCGAAAACGCCTCCAAGCTCAGCTCCGTCGGGTAAAGAACGCCGGTGAAGTTATAAAGCCTGTGGGGATTGCTGCCTCCCACTAAAATGCGCCCATCGGGTATCACCACCGCTGCCGAGTGGTACAGCCTAGGAATCGGGGATGCCTCGAGGACACTGAACCGGCGAGTCGAGTCTCGTTCGTAAGGATGGTAAAGAACCGGGTTCAGAACTGGGTTGATCGCATCCTCCCAACCGGCCGTACCGTTGGCGGCGCCATTGAGAATAAGGACGTCTCCCGTAGGGAGGAGGAGCATGTCGGGCATGACTCGACCCATCGGCATCTTTTCCATGACCCAAACCGGATTCGGGTCTGTCACCTTGAGTCTACCGCAGGTGCTGGATGCGCCTACGTACACCCCTTGCTGCGTTAGGTAAAATGCGCCGGGTGGCGCACCACCGCACACCATCACCTCCGCCTCCGGCGACTGAGAAAGAAAAAGCGGAAGCAACACCGACGACCCAGTACTAGGATAGTTCCTCTTGTGACCGCCGGGGATCTCAGGGAACTCTCGCAGAACCTGGTTCTTGACGTAATCAAGCAAGATCGAGCGAGTGTTGGCGAAGATGAAGAGGTGACCGTCAGGTAACAAATGCAAGAACGGGTAAAGATTGTTTTCTTCGATGCCATCGCTGGTTTCTTTCAAGAATCGCAGAGGGTAATTCACCGGAGCTGATGAGCTTTTAGGATAGAACTCATAAGTGAACGCCTTTCGACCACCGACGACAATAATGCGTCCGTCAGGGAGGATCTGGTTCGAGGAGTACCAACGTCGTACCGAGAGGTAGTACGGTAACTCCGTCCAATCGCATTGATCGTCGGTGCAGGGAGAGAAGGTACGGACGACGCGTTCTCCATCGTTAAAGCCTCCAATCTGGACGAGAGTACCGTTGGGGAGGACGGAACCGGATGAACACCAGGTGTCGGTTTGGACCAGGAGAGGACGGAAGCTGTTGGAAGGGATGTCGTAGAGAAGGGAGTGAGCAGTACAGTCGTTGGTGAGAGCGACGTCGTTGGGGTCGGAACGGCAGTGGCCGGTGGGGAGAGAAAGGTTAGAGGGACCGAAGTCTGTACGGTCAAACATGATGACCTTATCGTTTCGGAGGAGCTGCATGTGCATGGCTGAGATGCCTATGCTTGAATGTAGCAGAACCCAGTTACCCCCGGACATCGACGGTGAGGGCTCAGTCTGGCATTGTGTGGGTAAGATGAATAAGAAAGATAGAAGTGAGAGGAAGGATAAGAAGAAGAAAGGGTTGGCCGCCATTAACGGATGATGTTTTCTTTGATTTCTTTATGTGGGGCAGCGACTGCAAATTGCAAGACTGTTGGGTGAAAGATTAGTTTAGGAAGAAGTAATGAGGAGGGAATGGGATTGAGTAGGAGAAGGAGCGAGTTTACCGAGTAGAAACACTGCGGCGGCGAGGCAACATATTGAGGCAAGGCCGCAAGGCATTCTCTTGTTGTGTTGGTTTCTATCGTTCTGTTAATAATAAATTTCTACCAAAAGAATATGTTTTTAATAATAAATTCTGATGAAACTTGAAAGGGTACGGATGCGGTTAGTAAGAAAATAAATGGTAATAATTGCTAGTAAAGGCGGAGATATCATCACCCAATCACGTATGCGTATGGGTAGACGGCAGACAGGGCAGTAGGCAGACCTGTAGAGTAAAGAAGACAGCTAGGCTTGTAGTTGTTCTTGCCTGATCAGTGATTATTTTGTAATGACTGTGCCACTTTTTCTTCTCAGATGTGTAAGGTAAGAAGAGGAAAATTAACTAATTGAATTTTCTCATTTTAGAAAGATTAATTAAGGTCATTATGGAATAACTCGACTGAATCTTCCCCATTTTAATTGCAAGACAATTTTAATTAGGATTTATCTTAGAAAAAAAAAGAAAAAACCCCTCATTTTAACCTCATCTTTGTCAACTTATTTTCATTATGATGATGTTGTAATTTTAATTTTTGATAAATAATACATAATTGAATTTATCATAAAATATCTTTTGAAATGAGTGTGATGATATAATAAGCATCGAATAAACGAAAGGACTTCAAGACACGTGCCCAAATACTCTCAACCATTCGATGCTCACTACAGAGAATAGTCACCTGAATTTTGCTTGTGTTAAATTTCAAAACCAAATTAATATAATCAAATATGTTCTTCTATACATCCCCATTTCTCCCCATAAATACCGAAGAATTAAGTAATTTTTTAAAAAAAACAAAATAGAGTGATGCCAAACAAAACTCCAGTGTGGAGATGGAGATGCGGGGGGGATCGATTCCCGTACCTCTTTTGCATGCTAAGCGAGCGCTTTACCGTCTGACCTACATCACCAGAGCTATAATTAAATGGTATAAAAAATATAATTAATACAGTACAGAACCTCTAGGAAGACTTGAAGTCCTACTTCATATTCGTTGGAACCTCCAAACTTGGAGGTTGAACACTTAAGCCTTCGTCACGGTCGCCACTGAACAAAATGTTGAGAAGGGCACCACGGATCTCTCCTCGTCTCTTAAATGGCTTTGGTTCCTTCTTTACTTCTTCTACCCAATCCAGCCGGCCATTTTCTTCGCCGTCCGAATTCCAAAACTCGTCTCCTCCTATTCACCACTCCGAGGATCCCAACCAACCCACTGAAACTCTTCAGTCCACAGCTAAAATCTCCATTGATCGCTCGGGCTTGTACAATCCTCCTGGTATGATTCCTTTCCAATTTCCATTATTCCCCTTCCTCCTTGAGAATCACATTTCCTCATCAATCTCGAAATAACATTCCTAGTCATTTAATTTCGATTTGCAGAGCATTCCCATGAACCCTCTGCAGATTCTGAGCTGGTTAAGCATTTAAAGGGCATCATCAAGGTCTTACTTCTTTTTCTCTCGATTTTTTTGGGGTCAATTAATTATTCGTCAAATGTTATCGTTGTTGTTTACTTTAGAATGAAGACTTTGTGTTCGTAGAAATGTTTCTATCTTAGGGGACACTGCTAATGTTTCTCGCGCTGGTTTCTTTTTGAATATTTGTTGCTCTACTGGTTTCACAGTTTCGTGGTGGACCTATCTCAGTTGCTGAGTATATGGAGGAAGTGTTGACAAATCCTAAGGCTGGGTTCTACATTAACAGGGATGTGTTTGGGGCCCAAGGTGATTTCATTACCTCTCCTGAAGTGAGCCAGATGTTTGGAGAGGTACTTTAATTGCCTGATTTTGCTTCGCATCCTTTCCTTTCTATCCAAAAATCTAAAATTTTAATAATAAACCCATTAATTGGGAGACAACTGCATAGCATCAACATTTCTGGACACTTGATTGTTCTATTACCTGTAATGGCATGATTTAGTTTATTTATGGTTCTGTTTTAGTTCTCCGCGAAGTTTTTTTGTGTCTTTCTGATTGTAGATGGTTGGTGTTTGGGCCATGTGTCTCTGGGAGCAAATGGGACAACCATATAAAGTCAACCTAGTTGAACTGGGTCCAGGACGGGGAACCCTCATGGCTGATCTTCTCCATGTAAGGCTCTATACAACAACGTGCCACATGCTCCTTTGGATTCTTTCTTTCATGATAAGATAACAGCACAACTTAATTTTGTCGCATGGTTAATATTTAAGCATACAATTTCAGTGCAGAAGTAAGACCTCCTGGTTCTTCCTTGTAGGGTGCATCAAAATTTGTAAAATTCACAAGATCACTTAATATACACATGGTAGAATGCAGTCCCGCACTACAGAAACTGCAGTACAGCGCCTTGAAATGTACAGAAGAAGATATTACGGGCAGCAATGGTGGTCAAAGGACTGTAACCAACTTGGCAGGAGCTCCAGTTTCTTGGCATGCGACGCTGGAGCAGGTTCCAACAGGATGTATGGTGTGGTGTTAGTTTTCTTGAGCTAATGTTTTCTGGCTTGTTCTTGGACGCACCTCTGTTCTATAGGATAGGCTGTCATAAGACACCCACATGTCGAGATACGGTAAAATCTGTCAAAAAATTGTTGGATACAATGACATCCCAGAAAGCTCTGTAATGTCCAGAAGTTGTCTAAATGCCTCGAACAATTTTCTCTTGTAATATGCTCCTCATTATACAACATTGCCGGCCACCTTGTTTATTCCTATCTTGCCACCATGGAGTGGTGACTCAGTTTACAGTTGCAGAAAGAATTTTAATGTGACCCTACTGACATTTGGTGGGTTTAGTTTTTGACATTTTCAAAAAGGTATTGGTGACCTTGCTTGACATTTGGTGGGTTTAGTCCACAGCAAACCAACCAAATTCTAAACCCATTTTATCTTCTGCAGCTGTTTTTGGTTTTCATTCATATATACTGTTCTTGTATGCTAAACAAAAATTTCTGCCAAAAAAGAGAAAAGTATACTAAAAGAAAATAAGGGATTAGCACACCAAGTTGTTCATGTAGCTTGTATGCATGTGGGAGTTGATTTTTCTTCTACTACTATGTTTCACTCCTTTCTTTAGTTTACTCTCTTATCTCTTTTACTTTTCTGTTTCTCTCTTTTCTATTAATGTCTTAAGTTTTATAGTTCTTTATTTGACTGCATGTCTGCTTTTCTCTTTTTCCTCCAGTGCCTACTATCATCATTGCCCATGAATTTTATGATGCTTTGCCAGTTCATCAGTTTCAGGTTTGTATGATGTTTTTGGTTCTATAGTTGCATTTTCTATTTCTGATATATTTAAACAAACCTTTCAAATTTTAAATTTCTCACAGAACATCTACCAAGATTTATTTTCCTTTTTTTTTTATAGAATGACCTAAGTTGTTGTTGTTGTTGTCTTTTTTTTTTTTTTTTTT
>NC_056564.1:23011651-23024715 GCF_013358625.1 Macadamia integrifolia
TTTTTTGAATTCTACAAAGAGATTTAAACCACTGGAATATTTATATAATTGAATGCTCAGAGACAAATTCTTTCCTCAATTTGACACGTCTGAGAGAATGTATAACTAGGGAAAGATCGTATTTCATATGCTTGTGCTTGAGGAATTGCAGTCAAAAGACTTGGTCATATGCTTTTAGGGTAGGGGGGAACCTCCTTTATTAGTTAAGGAAATCTTGCTAGATGGGAAAAAATGATTTTTAAAACAATGAACAAGATTTGGTGATCCTTGTTGCTATTCTTTCTTCATTGATTATGACTGAGGCTTGACTTGGTGGCCGATTGATATAGGACAATATTGTTCATTGTTTTAAAAACAACAAACTGTGGTTTGTTTAAATATATCAGATATGAATGAAAGAATAGCAACAAGAAACTTGGTGGCCGATTGATATAGGATAATATCACCAATTCTTACCATGTGCACTCTGTAGAAGTCAAATTCCAATCGGGATATTTGTTGTTCATTTTCTGTGCTCTATGCCCATGTAAATGTTGTTTAGGAATTTCCCCCCCTCACATCCTTCTCCGAATTCTATTATTTGTCAGAGAGCTTCGCATGTTTGGTGTGAGAAAATGGTTGATGTTGCAGAAAATTCACAGTAAGGGTTCTGGATCCTGTTTGTTTATATACGTCTTTGCATACATGTCTGGTTTTAGAAAGTAATCTGATGTTATACTTGTTTACATTTGTTAGGTTTCGTTTTGTTCTATCTCCACAGCCTACACCTGCAAAATTCTATCTGATGAAGCGGTGTAAGTGGGCTGCAGCAGAAGACAGTGCTAAGCTTGATCACATTGAGGTTTGCCCAAAGGCAATGGAGCTGACTCATACAATTGCAAAGAGAATAAGTTCTGATGGTGGTGGAGCTCTTATAATTGATTATGGTATGAATGGAATAGTTTCAGCTAGTCTTCAGGTTTGGACTCTCCTACTGTACCATGCTCAAAGTACATTATTAAAAATAATATTGGTAAGTTACTTTAATTGTTAAAAGTAATTGCCCATGGTGAAAACGAAGTGAAAGACAGCCTAGGGGAATTTAAGGGGTTTAAGGTGAATTGTTGAGGTTCAAAGAGGGGTCAATGTTAGACACCCATGAATTTGTTTAGTTTGGAGGGAATACAATTTCTTTTCACTGGATGGTATTTGTTAGACTACATGGTGCAAACATGTATTCTTATTGGATGATATCATCTCTTATCAGCTTGAACTCTAGGCAGTTTATTTCTCTAGAAGTTCATAATTCTTCAAAGACATTTGCCAAGTTGTACATAACTACCTTAAAAAATTTCTCTTGCCATGTTATACCCCTTGGAGATTAATTACCATGTGCACTCTGTAGAAGTATATCTATTCAATTTTAAAATGACAAACGATATGTATATGTTTATGTACAATTAATGAATGGATATATATATATATATATATATTCTTATAACTATAAACTATCCCTCTTGGAAATATTACTTATCAGTTATAACCTTGGACCAAACTTGTTTCTTCGTAATATTAGTTGTTATTGGACGCTAGTTTCAATCATAAATAAAGGAGAAATATAGGATGATGTCGCACATAGGATTAGAGCAGGGTGAATGTAGTGGAGAGGTGTTTTTGGAGTGTTGTGTGATTGTCGCATTCCCCAAAACTCCAACAAAAAAAAATTATAGGACAGCTATAGAGCAGCAATGATGTATAGCTGAATGTTGAGCAGTGAAGAAACAACATAGAATAAAATTAACGTAGCTGTACTGACGTTGAGATGGATAATTGGTAAAACTAGAGAAGGCAAGATGGATGAGTGGTATAAAACTAAAAGGATAAAATATGGAATGAGCACATCAGAATTAATTTAGACGTAGCTCTCATATAAATGACATGTTTATATAAAGTCAGTTGAGGTGGCACAGGCATGCGCAACGAATACCTCTGGATGCGTCGATAAAGAAGAGTAATATGATTCAGATTTGAGGAGCTAAAAGGGCAACAGGTCTAAAATGACTTTGGGAGAAGTGGTGAGAAAAGACATCTATGTATTAGGGTTGATAATCAGTATGGCTTTGTGTGGAGTTGAAAGTGAAACAGGGTCTTTTTTCTTATTATTTTTTTATTTTTCCCTCTTCTCATCCCATTTCATACCCCTCATTTCTGCCTCACTTCATTCTCCCTTTTTTGTGTTTGAACCTCAGTTCCCCTACTTTGTTTTGCATGGATCCTGGCCCCATTAAGTTGCGATAAGGTTGAGTTGTATATAGGAGGCTATCCGTGTATAAGTTATTGACTATTAGAAGACTTACTGTGATGGAAACCAAATGTTTTCCTTGTCATCTGTATCATGGACCACTTTCGTAGGCTATTGATGCAGAATTCCGGCAAAAAGAGAAGAAGAGCCTGCTAGCTGTTTTGGGGTTGGTTCAGTTTTCTGTGTCAACCTGAACCTACGGTTCAATATTGGTTTTAAGTTAAGACTTAATTTTAAGTCCTCTGAGTCCTTGTCGGGAGTATTTGCCAGCCATATGGTCATCATAATCTGCTGTTGAAAATTTTTCTGTAAACAGTGCAGCCTCTTGGTCTCAAGAAATGCCAGAGGTTGTGTTAGAGCTTAGGTCTTCTAGAAATTAGTTACTGCAACGTATCAGGGTTCACATTACTTTGATAATTCTTGTTTTGATACTGCATGAAACCTCTGCGTCATAGTATTATCATGCTTCTGATACTGCTCATGTAATTCATGCAGATGGGGTAGGAGAGGAAACTACCTCAATTGATCAGTGAATTAATTTGTTGTCTGAATCTTGGACATGAAATGGCCGGTTGATTTCTGTTAGACATGTGTTTCTGTATCTGTTGACATTGATCATCTTACCTCAGAACTTAAAAAAAATGCTTTCACAGGCTATTCGGAAGCATAAGTTTGTCGAAATATTGGATAATCCTGGGACAGCTGACCTTAGTGCTTATGTTGATTTTTCTGCCATCAAGCATTCTGCGGAGGAAGCTTCAGGTTCCATCCTTGTATTAGCACTAGTAGAATTTTTACTTGTTGAAATGTGAAACTGAGAGAAGATTTATCACTCTCAACAGTTCAAAATTTGTACAGGTGATGTATCAGTTCATGGCCCAATTACTCAGTCTCAATTTTTGGGTTCCCTTGGTATAAACTTCCGAGTCGAGGCACTGCTGCAAAACTGCACAGATGAGCAGGCGGAGTCCCTGAGGACAGGATACTGGCAATTGGTGGGGGATGGAGAAGCCCCATTCTGGGAGGGACCTGATGAGCAAACACCCATTGGTATGGGTACACGGTATTTGGTAATGGCAATCGTGAACAAGAAGCAAGGTGTTCCAGTTCCATTCGAATAAATTTTGAGACATAAAAGGCGAGTGGAATAATCTAAACTATCAGTATGTATACTCAGATTACCTGCTGTGAAGGACATGTTTCCTGTTTTTCCTTCATCTTTGGGGTACTGTTCAATTTTGCCTTGGCTATATTTATACCAAACTTTTGACTTTTTCTTCAGTTCTCATCTATATTATTCAAAACAACAGTGTATCTGTATTTATCATTTTCTTAATGATGATTATTGACATGTATCTGCTGCTGTCAATAGTGTACAATGTCTCAAAATAGATTATATCCATATTTTGTCGTCCTCGCATGAGATCATAGAAGGAAAATGGCCAAAAACTCTTAGTCAAGAATTGTTTGAGGGTTAATCTAAACTTGTTTAAAAAGAAGAAAGAAAAAGAGCACTTTTGAGGGGGGATAATCCGTTCTGAAATCTGAACACAAAGGTACTGCAGTGACAAGAATAATTCCCATGAACCATCATTAAATACTGGAATTTTTGACAAAACAAAAGGAACTGTTCTCAAACAAGATTTGTTCGAGGATATAGCCTACAATACAAGGTAAGGGTGCCTAACTTGTGTAACTATTTCAGAAATAATAAACCGGGATGGTTATTTGTTCTCTTAATGGCAGAGCCAAGGAAGATCCCGATGCATCATCAAGCATATTTACTGCAGATGAGGAGGTTAACATGGACAAGAGGCCACCTATGAAGTTGCTGCTCTACATCTCATCTTGTACATCTCCAAATCTCCTAGTTACCAGCTTTTGTTGATCCATACTTGTAGCGGTTGGCCCAGAAGAGATAGTGCAAGAAATTCAGTCCACTTAGCACGGACAACGTCCAGTAGAACCAATCAAGGTGGTAATGATTCAAGTTGGTACCTTGTAGCCATGGTTTGTGATGCGAGGTACCAGTGACACCATTGACTATCGATACCAGCACTGAACTGAGGTAGTAACCCATGGCCAACGATGCCCAGGAAAGGGCTGTTGCCAAGGATCTCATGCTTGAAGGTGCCTCGGTGAAGAAGAATTCCAGCAGACCGGCCAATGTGAACAGATCTGCAGACCCAAGGAACAAGTATTGCAGGGCAATCCAAAATAATGTAAGGGGTAAAGGTTCTTCAGAGCCAATCAGCTCCAAGTGGGTAGCAACCCGCTTCCGCATGATCTCCACCAAAGCTGCCACCACCATTGCCACAATAGAGAGAATCAGCCCTATACCGATCCGTTGCAGATGAGATATCCCCGTCTCTGTTTTTGTTATTCTCCTTGCGAATGGAATGATGATTTGGTCATAAATAGGTGCGAGGATCATGATAAAGAGGACAGGGAAGACTGGGAGCGAAGCTGGAGGGATCTTCATGGAGCCAAGCTTGGTGTTCATGGTGGCTGCTTGTTGGACAGAAAAGGTAGAGAGCTGTGCAAGGCAGCAGTTAAGCATGATGGTGCAAGCAAAAATTGGGAGAACATGGATTACTATTTTGACAGCTTCAACATCCTCCACGGTGCATTCTAGTGCTGGGTGGACAGGATTGCTTTTAACAGCTTTGTTAAGGAACTTGAGGGTCTGGGTTGGGGTCTGAGTTCTAACTTTCTCATCAGTCTCCTCTTTCAACTCATCAGCTTCGGTTGTGTAGGGAGGGCTTGTCACCATGCTTGTGATGGCATTGCTTGGGCTCTTTGTAAAGCATCTACCATTGCACATTGCTGCAATCAAGACCTGCCTCAGAATTTAGCATCAGTCAGTGAAAGAGGAACAAAATTATCAAAGCTGACAGCTTAAGGTGCTTTGAGATTTAGGTAGGACAAGTTTAGTAGGGTACAGAGCTTGATGGGTGTCATCACTGCTATTATATTACCTTGAATATGGTTGTAAGAGGACTTCTAGTAGGGATCTTGTTGCGATAAGTGGTTGAACCAAAGAGGAAGACAGGAATGGAGAGGAATATGGCAATCGTGGAGACCCCAAAACCCCATACCCAGCCTTTGTTGTCTTCAATCCAGACGACAAAAGTAACGGCAATGAGAGCACCGCAGGAGAGGCAGAAGACGAAGTAATTGAAGAATGTGGATCTCTGGTTCCGTCCCTGTGGGGTGGCCTCATCAAATTGCTCAGCACCGTGTGTAGTTAGCGACCCTTTAATTCCTCCAACGCCCAGTGCCACCAGGTAAAGCCCCACAAACAACATGGCTGACTTGCCACCCGATACTTGTTGGCATGGAATGTTCCGGTTGGCCGTGTCGCAGGTTGGTGGCATCAGAGACGGTGTGCGAGCTTGCACTGTGAGTATTATCAGCCCCTGTTACATTCATCATGGTTCAAACAAAAATGCTCAAACAAGTCCAAACTGCAAACTCAACATCAAAAGCATGGTTTTCTAATTCTATGATTAGGAAAAATTGCACTATTGCAACATGTTGGTCACATGTTCAAAACTTGGAAACAACCTATTCTACGAAGCAGTGGGTAAGGCTGTGTACATTTACCCCTCCTAGACCCTGAAGTAACGGGAGCTTCGTGCACTGGGTTGCTCTTTATGATTAGGGAAGACGATCCCCACACCGGTGCTATAGAGGCATGTTGACTAACCATTCAGGGTCCCCAGTGCCTCCTCCCAACAATGTTTAGTAATCGGTATTGGGATATTGATCTGATACCGATCTAGATCAGGCAGAATCAGGTCGAATCAAACACATTTATCCCTCGTTTTTATTTTAATTTTTTTTTTTAATCCATGCCGATCAAATGACACAAGACGTGACCATGACCGATCCCTTGAACAAAGGTGCCTCTCATTGACCAGGTGTGGAGATTGCATCCGATGCTCTTGGAACCCACAACCATTAGGTTGTAATGGAACAACTTTGCCTTCTACCTAAAAATTCTTATCATTGCTGGTAATTATATTTTTTTAGATGCAATCATTATTTATAATTTAAATCAAAGGGATATGCTTGCGAAGTAGAATAAAAAATGGCAAAAGTTTTGTGTCATTAGTGAGGGAGAAAGAATCCCCAACCCACTCATTGGTGATGTGACTAAGGGTGGGACAATCAATAAACTTTCATCTCCTATTGATGAGTTTGAAATGATTTTTTCTCTTTGTATTTCAGCTTTGGTTATCTAATGATACTAATGACCATGGATTAAGAAAAACTTGGACTAATAAAATGTAAGGCGAATTTGCTTTCTTTTTATTATTATTATTATTATTTTTTTAAATCTAGCTATTGGGATATCATTGTTCTCTCTGCCTTATAAAGTTCAATATATACTTTACATTATTCCAGGAATTTTCCCAATCACTAAAAACTATGGTTTAAAAGATTTTTTATCACTATATAGGGGTCAGAAAATTCGATCCAAAATTTAATAATTAAATTTTAAATATTTTAAAATTAGATAACTAATCATGTAAACTAATGATTTAAAATATTTCAATTTATTTTGATTTTATTCCACCTCCTTCCCTTTATTTTCTGTAACATCCACTCTTAAAGTTGGTGGATATTCAACTGATTTATTTCTCTCCAACTAACCGACTAATCGGAGTGGGACCCACAGCGGATCCGGCCACTCAATTGCTTTGGGCCATCCAATGGAGAATTCGAAAATTTTTTGTTCAATAATTAACTAAAAATTCTCAAAGGTGGGCCATGAGGCCCATGACAATGGGACCTGAACTCCCTTGTCCCAATCTTTAATTAAAGAAAATTGTAAGTTTCTAATTGCTCAATGGAGTAGACTCTTCCAACAGCCATTGGCTGGTTGAAGCTTTGGGAAGGATTGAGAGCCCAGAGCCCAGAGCCCAGAGCCCAGAGCCCAGTACTAAGAGCCAAGACCATACATGTAACATGTGGTGCACCTTCATGGATGAACTGTGAACCCCCACCATACAGCCTCGGATTCTTCCAGACTGATCATCCCGTTGGTTAGAACCGGAATCAAACAATACCCATGACAAGGACCTTACAAAGTTATTTAAGGCTAAAGAGCCCTAGGAGGTGGGGTTCTGGGCCCCATTGATAGTCTTCACGTATGGCCGGCCGGTCCTACCTGTGCTGTGATTTTACTATTTTATCATCTTCTCCTCACCGGCCACATTCCATATAGTAGTGTCAAGGCAATTTTAAGCAACCCCATGAGTGGCTCTCCACCGAAACGCCACGTGGTTGAGCCGTCTGGGACATGGCACTGCCTTTGCCATTCCTATGTGAATCCAAAGATGTCACTCTCTACAGAGATTTTGCCCTCTTAGCTTCTTTCTTTCCATTGGGACTTCAAGAATAAGACAAGTACACTATACTAAAATACAAAGGTTGCGTAGTGAGGTTGGGTCAATCCAAAAATATAAATCATAATAATAACCAAACAAAGAAATGGAGTTCATATTTCATATATTTGAAAAAAAATAAATTAATTAATTAAAATAAAAAAATAAAAAAATAAAAAAATTGCTTACCAGGAACTCAATAACTGCACTTATCAAATAGATGTGACAAGTAGTGAAGAAAGCATCAGCCAGGAAGCCCCCAAGAAGAGCTAGGAGGAAGGCAGTCCCCATGAAATTGGTCACCATGTTGGCTGATAGGGAGGGTGATAAGTGCATGAACATGGAGAAGTACAGGACCAGGTTGCTTGCATTGGCTAGGTATGCCAGGTTCTCCAATACCACCACCACTGTTTTTGTTTATTTATTTCCAGTTTTTCATAGACAGATAAAAAAAAACACAAAACAAAGCCCTTGTTAGATACATCCTTGTTACACTTATTCATTTATCACCTCAATAACACATGGGCTATAGCTACTTTCTTATGCAGAAACCCAGAAATGGAAGGACCAGTTGATTTGAACTCTGCAGAAGAAGAAGTAGTAGTAGCAGTGAGACTTAACACATACCTAAAACGAAGGAGGCAGCAAGCATGCCCCCATGGTGGCCTCTCAAAGCTGGTCTGTTCCTCCAGTCTACATAGCCTTCCCATCTCTCTAACTGTTGTCCTTCTTCCTATAGTAACAGAAACAACCAACACCAAAGGAAGTTGGAAGAGCAGCAAAGAAAACCATATATCATGCATGATGATGAAGAAGATGATGATGTGCTAAAATAAAGGAAAACCAAAGAGGAGGGGAGAAAAAAAAAAACAATAGAAAAGAGAGAGGAATAGGAACCCACCATCTCTTAAGTTCTTTGGATCGACTGCTTGGGAAGAAGATTTAAATCTAATCAACAATTGGGATTCGAAGAACAAGTTAGCTAGTGATGAGGGATGGTGCCAAATTTAAAGGATTTGAGAGAGTGGTAAAGTGGAAAGGAGGGAGAGGGGGAGTGAGAGAGAGGTCCAACTTTATGGAAGAAAAGTCTAGAGACCCTAGGCCACCATAGAAAATGACATCTGATCCCACCCTAAAAGGGAACAGCTTCTTCTAATAATTAGTCCCTCATATGGAAAGAGGAAATCGTTTCTCTGGTTTGTATTTACATTTCTTAAAAGGGGTTTGTATTTACATTTCTTAAAGGGTTTGTCTAAATACCACTACTAAAGCCTAAATAAAGGTGTATTTTAAGAATCTAGGGTCATAAATCTCTCCTTATTATCCGAAGTCCAACAGAGTCCCATCCGACCCTAATAAACTAAGACGGTATCTATTCATCCGGAAACTTGGTCCTTATGGTTTTGTAATCTTACTTTCTTGACACCCCTTGTCTTATTCATAAATGATTCTAAAACCAAGGGTAGTAAGGAATTTGTGATCAAAATTTGAAATCCCACCAAATGTTTGATTAGTGGGTTAGAAATGAAAATTAACTACCTCCGCACATGGTATTAAGTTTTAGTATTGTATCGATATATTGGTATCGTCAGAGATCAGTACTGATACAATATTGATACAGATAGGATGTTAAGTATCAGACATAGAATGATGAATAACTTCACTACTTGTGCATCTTTAGTGCTGCCTCAATTATGATACGTACGTGGACGATTGAGTTTGTTTCCCTATCTTGCAAGAGAGAAGGGATAAACATTACACACCACAACTCCCACGTAACACCACCATCTCATTATCACGCAAGTCTACAACCACTTAGACAGGTAGACTAGACTCCTAACTATATGTAACTATTGGTTCATACAATTACTTACCCGCCTTCCACTATATCACCATCCTATGTGTATGACAACCACCCATGTGCATGAGCACGTAACAACTCCCTCACCCCTTAAATAATGGGCTTGTCCTCAAGGCCCTAATAGGGATTAAAACATTCTACCTACTTCATTTAGATACTAATATTTAAGAAAGGATTTACAACCGTTACACACCACAACTCCCACGTAACACCACCACCCCATTATGACATTATCCCACGGCTCTACAACCACTTAGACTATATTCCTAATTACATGTAACTATTGACTCCTACAACTACTTACCCCCCTTCCAGTCTATCACCATCCTACTTATGTGATAATCACCCATGTGCATGTGCATGTAACAAATTATTACCTGGGATGGGATGAAAAAAATTGGAATTTTAAGAAAAAAATGCCCCTCCTATGTTGTTTCTTAAGGTTAAAAAAAAAAAAAAAAACCTTAGGGAAATTGCAAAATTTCAATCCTTCTAGAACTTAGGTGTAATTTTACATCTTTTGCCCTCCACTCAAAAGGGCCACTTATTATTAGTGGGGCAACCAAAAAATTATAAAGGGTGCAATTCCATTTTACCAACTCTAGAGGTATCAATAAGAAATTACCTTTCTGGAATACATTATTAGTTTACACATAATCTCTCTCTCCACAATAAAGCCATACTTCAGAAGAAAGGTAAGTAAGAATGTGGGAAATAAGGTTCCTCCTATCTAGGATTGGATTGCTTGGTTATAAAGATAGTTAATATCCATAAAAGAAAGATGGGAAAAAGAAAGATGGGAAAAATAAATTAAGAAAAGGAATCAACTCCTGCCCTAGTAGGCAAGTTGATGTTAATTTTTTTGGTCTTGTTTGTTGAGCATTATCCTTGGCCACCAAAAATAAATATATAGTGAAAACTCATTAAAAGACACAAAAACCAAGTAGATCAAAAGAATAGTAAATTAAAGGGGTGATGTCCCCACAACTCCTTTTAAGACATGTTGGTTGGGTTAGGGTTCTATATGCAGTAGCAGAAAATGGTTATCCAGAAAAAAGGGTTTTCCATTTGGCCATTTTCCTCTTAGCTTATTATATTGTATTGAGATAAGGGGGAAGAAAATCTGGTTCTTCTAAGCATCTTCAATAGACAAATACAAACAATATTATCCTTCTATTATGGGCATGGGTACATGATCCAATATGTAACTATTCATCTTGATTCATAAATCTTAATCTAATGGTCAATAGATCTCAGCTTCTTGATCATTCACAGGATAGGATGCTCACAGATTACATTAAGCGAGTGGGCTAATTGGGTTGTAAAGCTACACCTCTGGTCTTTCTTGTCTCTCTGGTCATGGAAGCATGGACATGAAAGTAAGTCAAGTCAAGATTTATGGGTCAAAGTCAAGCTTTTCTGGATATGCCCACCCCCCACTCCCTCTAGTCCACTTGGCTTCTCTAGTGGGCAAGGGTTAAGTGTCTTAAAAACACAGTCCAAGGGGATCTAATCCCTACCTAATTCCCTGTCTTGCTGACACAGGCCCTCTGGCCTCTACCTCAACCTTACCTAACTTGGGAAGAATCCATGATCAATGACTGAATATCCAGGTAGGTTTCATTAATTTTATGATTTAATTAAGAATCAAAATACCAAACTGGGCCCATAGAGAATCTGAACTGACCTAGTCATTGTTTGAACCCCTGAATTTAGGGACAATATGAGTGTATGATACATTGTAAGTGGATTGGCCCAGGTTGGGGCAGCTTCCAACCTATTTTTTGCACCTAATTCTCAATTGTGATTTGGTCATTAAATTATAATAGGTCAGTTTGTCAGTTAAGCATTAAACATTGAAGGAGCTTTCAATCAAAACTCAAAAGTCAATTTTTGTGGGTTCCTTATTCTGATTAAGAGAATGGTCTGATGAACCATTTACAAAAATTCTTTCAAGTTGAACTTAGACAGACTGGGTGAGTCAACTCATTGCATGCCCATACAAAAAAAAAAAAAAATCAAGTGTTTGAAAATTGTATCAGGTTATGTTGAATTGGGCGTGTTACCACTTCAATTGCTCTAAAGAAAAGAACTGAAAACCAGGTTGTGGGGCTGAGTCTCCAGTAGTTAACACATCAAGTTACATATTAGTAATTAGCCCAAAAATTGAAGACCAGTCACTTGATCTTAACTGTCAATATTCTTAAAGAAATATCTAATTAACTTGATTATTTTTAATTTATTATTGTTCCAAATCAACTTGATTATTTTTAATACAGCTTTTCTAATAATATTCCTGCCTAAGAAGTCACTCAAAAGAAAAAGGGAAAAATAATAGATAATTTGTTTATTTTTTATTTATAAAATCACTAAATTAAAGTACCTTTTCCCATCAGTAAGTCAATGATCCAATAAATCAGATGTCCCCTACTGTGTCTTTTTTTCTCTCTCTTTACAAAGGCTAGCTATGATGGTTTCAAGGAATTCTATCCAAAAATTATTCCAAGAACACAGGGGGCATGTTGTTGTCTAGTGAGGCCCCCACTCTATGAGTTAAGAGTCAATATACACAGTGTAGCTGAAGGGCACATAATTTATTGATCACTGGCAGTATTTTTAATTAGTTAGTGTTTGTTATTAAGATATGCTCATATTTCCTTCTTAATGCCAATCTTAGTACCAATCCACATAAAATCTGATAAGTATAGGTGATTAAGATATGCTTCTTTCTCCACCCCAACACCCCCCCAAAAAAATAAAAGACATGTTTCAAATTTTTTCTTTCTCAATGCCAATGTGAGTAACAATCCACATAGAATCTGATTAATATATTAATATATGTTTATATATAATTCCTTCTTAGTGTCAATGTGAGTACCAATCCATATAGAATCTGGTTAGTATATATGTTTATTTTTTTAATTTAATATAATTTTTGTTGTGTGAGTGAAAAATTATTTCTGATGTAAAATGTTGTATTGTTAACCACAATGGAAATTCATTAGTAACAAAAATTGTTGCAACTGAATCCAAAACTTTCTAATTTTATAGTAACAAAATTCTACTTTAAAAAAAAAATACTTATATTTAGTATGAATTATAACAATGTGGAAATTTGATGTTACTCTACAACTGTCATTTAAAGTCTAGCTATTTTCTTTTATTTATTTTATTTTCAAGATTATATATTAATTTACATCCATTTATTTTGGTGAAAATTTTCACATAATTTTGGCCTTCATCTATGTGTCATCCTCTAGTTTTAATAAATGGTATTATAAGAGTTCTATTACAAGTATATATATGTATATATATATATATATATATATTGGTAGAATTACAAGAATATTTTCTGTCCCAAATACCCATGGAACATCAAACGTCATCTTATCATAATGTTCTGTTGTCTTTGGAATAATTAAATATGAGAGATGCAATTATAGGTATTAATCATATTTGGTTTTTTTTTTTTAAATTAATCTTATTGTAAAATTATTGTCATGCATATTCACACACACACACACACACT